>NC_090446.1:392965503-393276154 GCF_031143425.1 Pleurodeles waltl
GAGTTCTTCTGAAATAGGTTTGAAGAGTTTTTGTTTGATGACAGTCACTGTGGCAAAATCTTGCAGGATGATAATATTATTACCATTAAATTTCACTAGGGTGTGTGACCTCACTTCTTGAAGTACATTTCTTTTTGCTCATAGGATGACCGTTTGGGCACTTTATTCTGCACTATATATCTGTTACTCGTTTTGTTGTTGTGTTGTATCTTGGGCCCAGTGTAAGTAACCTTTCTATGTGGACTTTGTCTTGTTCCTTGATGACTAGGATTTGCGCAAATAGTAACTAGGTATAATTCATAATGGAGTTGCCCTTGGTTCCCTCCACCATGTTGTGGATTGGCACATTAGCATATCTTAAGCAGTTGTCTAAGCTCTTGCATTTAGGTTGAAGTTCTCCAATTCAGTAGTCTATGCCTTTCTTTCTGTGCTCTTATTCTGTCATCTCGAGAGTATCTGATTTCTCCAAATCAGAACTCTCTGGTCCACATTGATAACCTTTTGCTAAAAGTTGTTTTTCACACGTCAGACTGCCATTCCTTGAAGAGGTCTTGCAGAAAGCTTCTGATGTCTTCTTTCTAAAGTGGTTTGCCTTCCTTCCTAGCAGTCAAATCTATGAGTGCTCTTGTCTTGACTGCTGTGCAAAACCACACACTCCCAGTCCCAGGCATGTGTAGTAGGTGTCTATATCCTTTTTGTCTTTTCATGATTTTGACAGACAGGGTGAAAGTGAGGTCTCACTGGGTCCCTGGAATTATGGGTCTTAAGAAAGCTACTTCTACTCGAAAGGTCTGTGTATAGTGCTGCAGAAGATCTGGCATCTCGCAGCTGTGGCCTTTCTCTGCCTCAAGGGTCTGTGCCACCCCCTCGTATGTTTGAATATTAAACGTGTCCGGGCATTCATATGAGTGTGCTTCTGGTTTCTTTAGGGTGTTTTCAATAAGATGAGCTCAAAGAATCGTCACTGCTAGGGCCAGGCCGCCATACGTCTGTTAGAATTCCTGGGATTTCCGGTCTTATTCAGTCTTGGGGTGTTTACGAAAGGTTACACTGACAGCCCCCATGTCTAGCAGAAAGAGGTACAGTTTTTCTGCATTAGGGTGCAGCCAATACAGCCACAGCAGTGGACCCTGGCTCTTAAACACCTTTTGAGGCAGACTGCCTGAATTTAGGGTTGATACACCTTTCAGGTGTTCTCTGTCAGTGACGGTCAGTGAGGTGCATCTACTGGTTCTAAGAGTCATTTTTCTGTCAGTGGTTTACCACATGGCCTTTTGTACAAGCCTAAAAGGTCTCCAATCAGGCCTCTATCTCAGCTCCTTCGGCACTCACTCATGGCTTTGAAAAGATGGGCCAGATCAAACAATCAGTGCAAGAGGAGCATCACCAGCCACCTATGTCACCCCCTTCTTCAACCCCCTTCTTCAACTGACGATGATTCCTGGCTTGCCATTAATTTAAAAAGTTTTTCAAGGGCTCGAGGTTCATGCCTGCTATTTTACTTAATGTTTTTTGACTCATCAGAGAATTGCTTTGACTGTTTAAACACTTGCTCTGTTTAAGGGCTTAGGGCACCTGTGGTCAACCCTGTCCTTGCCAGCACTTTGGCTATTTGGGACATGAGTACTCTTCCACAAAGTACTCCTGATACTTGATAGAGAATTTACAGTACATGGAAGAATGGCACATATACACAGAGCTCTCATGGAAACAGGAAAACACTTGTGCTACTCACTGGATTTGTGCCCTTTATCCAGCATATTTGGTTTTTTTTTCATGACTTCGGAATTTTGTGGTGTTGGTGGGAGGGCTAAGCTTTGTTCCTCAAGATGTTTCTTGCTTGTAGAGAGTAGTACCTCACCCTAGAAGCCATTATTCCATGTGCCATTCTAAAACAGTTATTTATCCATACTTCAAATGGGACAAAGATAGGCCTGGGCGGAACATGCTGAGTTCTGCTCCATGGAATTCCATGGAGTGCAAAAAAAAACTCGACAAGATTATGCAGAACTCCACAAGCAGGCAGAAGTTTATGTCTGCCTGTGTCTGCCCGTTTGTGCTGCTTTTTTACATGTCAGTAGCGCAATGAGTTCTTCCGCTCTGCTTTTGCGTCACCACACGATCTGCTTGGGTGTGCCCATTTTATTTTACCTCCTTTTCTGTTCTGTACATGTGCTGGGCCTGATTTCCCAATTCCAAATAAATCTGTGCAATCCTCCCCAATCCCACTCACCTAACCCTCATTTACCTTTATTTTATTATTATGTGTCTTTGTGTTTGTGTATTTTATGTTTTTGGTGTTTTTTGTGACTCTTTTATACTTTTTAGGTCTTGCCTGCTCAGCATTTGCACTGTGCTTGTGAAATTATTTATAATTAAACTTTTAAAAGGGGCTTACAGCCAGCCCTTACTTTTCATTTGTTCGTATGCTTGCTATTTTGTTTTCCTCGGTTACTGGTAGTTCCTGTTGTTTCTTGTGTGTTTTTTTTTTTTTATCAGTGGACCTTGGCCCAAGTACTCCTTCAAACTTTTCATCCACTTTTTTGGACCTACTTTTTTCATTGTGAGCAAGTGTGTTTGGAGGTCGCATGTGATTTGTGCTGCTGTGCCTCTCATTGAATTGTTTTTTAAGCAACCCCCTCCTCACCGTCGTTCTCTTTATCCCACTCGCTCCTTCCCTATATTTTCCATCCTTCTCCCATTTGTTGCGTGCACACGCACAGAGTTCTGTCATCTGACTCTTTCATAATCTCTCTATCTGTCAGCAATCTATTTGCAGTGTTTCCCCTTATGCTTTGCCTCTTTTCATTCTCCTAGTTGCTTGTCCACTCTCTCCACACTTTCCTTCAATCCTCTAATGCTCAGCTTCACATGAAGACACAGATGACATTCTTTCTGCTGCGTGAACATGCTACTGTCAAAATGAAAAAAAAAATGAAATCATACAAACTTGTCACGGGAAGAGGAACCACTAAAGCAAGAAATCTACATCACACCGGATACAGTAACCTAGATGAGGTCATGACCCACCCATGGGCAGTGGCAGGAAAATGCCAGTGTAGACAAAGGGCTTGCTTTAGCTAGAATGCCACTAGCATGGCACAAGTTTGGTACATGATGGACTTGCCAGCATCAGCTCCTTTGGTTATTCAGTATTTAAACCAGTGAGCCATGTAACAACTGCTTGTGTATGTTCAGTGGCTAGAAGGCCGTGGTGAACCACATCTACGCAGCCATCCATATTGCCTCCACCTCTCTTTCCACCCACCCCCTCCACATACACACTCACACCTCACCAAAGACACTTGAATCCACTTTATACAGCCAGTGCTTCCCCTTGGGGTGCTGCCTCTGGATATAAAACAGCCACAGCTTTGAAGCATAGAACCGCAAACTACAGTCTGGAACAGGGACTGCCTCCAGTCCCAGACAGTGCCTCGTGGACCATAGAGCGCTACTTTACCATAGCAGGCCATGACTCCAGTTCTCACTCTGGGGATGTTTCTAGTTTATCTCACCCAACACTGCAGATTGCTCCATTGGGGCACTTCAGCCTAAGACCCCCTCTTCAGTAGTAGCCCTCCTTGTCAGCAGCTTAAGAGCATGTATTTACACTCCTAGACGGGCTCTAGTTGTACACACAGGACAGCTGTTAGTTCCCAGAGTGGCAGAGCAGGGAGGAGGCCTCTGGCCGCGACACTGTTCCAGCATTGTGAAAAGGGAGTAGATGTTCTCCCCTTCCCCGCGCTCCTCCCATCCTGTATGATGACTGGGTTAATTTTCTTGCCATTGCTTACGCCATTGTGTTAACTGCTACCCACACAGCACTCATAATCTTACACTTATTCACAGAAAAGTGCAATTTTACATATTTGGAAGTGTTACATAAATAAAAAACTGCAGTTTCACAGCATTGAAGTTTGGCAGCAGGGTTTGGATTATTATCTAGGTTTTTTAAGCAGCATTTATTTAGCACCTAGAAACAGCGAAGCACTCTCAGGGACTGTTTAGGTCTGGTGTTAGCCAACACCTTTTAATTTGAGTAAATGATATACATATAATATACTTTCACACTGACCTCTTCATCCAAATGGCCTATGGTTGCGTCATTCACATTTTTCACAACTGCCTCTCCCTCCAGGAACAATGGATCTTCCTAGAGAACATGCGATTCAGACGGTGCCCGCCTGGTAACACTCAGAGTTGGGCTAGCTAGTTAATTAATAAGGAGAGCTGAGAGAGGGCCTGGCTTGGACTGGAGAGCCAAATCATGAGCCAAGCCACCGTCTCTGTCCTAACAGCAAAACGCACTGCTCATTTCTTCACTTTTATTAGAACATAAATACAACTCTGTGTTAAGTAAATAGACCGCTCAGTGTGAAATCAATGTGACATAAGACGTCTATCTAAAATTAAGTGGAGTTAAACCTTTTCAGTGCCAGGGTTTCTGTACATTTAAATGCATTTCATGGCATGTTTATACCTCATACGGCCACTCAAACGGTTATGGGAAGGCATGACCTTATTTGTATGTGAATATCACAAACATCCTCTGATATAACAAACACACAACTGCAGAATTTCAAAAGGGGCACAAACAATCAACACCTATGTAAAGGCAACTACACATATCAGCAAAAGAAAGAGACATTGGGTTCTCACATAGCTGGCTCTCCAGTTACAAGTCTTCAGTGAGTCAAAGGAAGTGCAGGGCCAAGCTCAGATTTCCACATACATGTTTGCGTATGAACTGGCAAACAAATGCAAGCTGAAACAAATCCTTGGATATTATATTTGCAATCCTACGTTCAGGGCTTTGTATTATTTTTGTGGTTAGAAGACCTACATTACCAGGAGAAAGGGACAGTATTTGGGATGCTGCCTGGCTCCTTTTTAGGATTCGTCTGCACAGCACTTGCAACATCTCATGTGAAGAAATACAAATTCTTAAGATTTGCTTAGATCCCATCCATTACTTACCTTTACTTACCATTGGTTGGCTCCCACATCACTCCTGTTTCTTTTCTTCTTATTGTTCAGTGACTCTCCCTGGCCTACGACTTCCTTTTGGGCATCGGTCCACTTGTTCTTGCTGTGGCGCATAGACCTAGTCTCCTTCCTGTTGCCAGTGTCCTTTCATTGGCTGAAGGCTCATTCACGTACTCTTTTTACTTTTCAGCACTTCCCCTCACAGTTGTTCTCTTTAGCCTGCTTACTCCCCTTTATTTCCCACCCTCCTCTCTTATGTTGCTTCTTTCCCAGGAATATGTAGCACTAACCAGAAGGTATTGGAGTGCTTTACATGAGCACCAGTTACATTACACAAGCACACATTCATTTTTGTTTTTTAGTCAAGGGGAGATTAAGGTGGTCATTCTGACCCTGGCGGTCTTTGACCGCCAGGGCGGAGGACCGCGGGAGCACCGCCGACAGGCCGGCGGTGCTCCAATGGGGATTCCGACCGCGGCGGTAAAGCCGTGGTCGGACCGGCACCACTGGCGGGGTCCCGCCGCCCCATTGAATCCTCCGCGGCGGCGCAGCTTGCTGCACCGCCGCGGGGATTCCGACCCCCCCTACCGCCATCCAGATCCCGGCGGTCGGACCGCCGAGATCCGGATGGCGGTAGGGGGGGTCGCGGGGCCCCTGGGGGCCCCTGCAGTGCCCATGCCACTGGCATGGGCATTGCAGGGGCCCCCGTAAGAGGGCCCCTACATGTATTTCACTGTCTGCTGCGCAGACAGTGAAATACGCGACGGGTGCAACTGCACCCGTCGCACAGCTTCCACTCCGCCGGCTCGATTCCGAGCCGGCTTCATCGTGGAAGCCTCTTTCCCGCTGGGCTGGCTGGCGGTCTGAAGGCGACCGCCCGCCAGCCCACCGGGAAAGTCAGAATTACCGCCGCGGTCTTTCGACCGCGGAACGGTAACCTGACGGCGGGACTTTGGCGGGCGGCCTCCGCCGCCCGCCAAGGTCAGAATGAGGGCCTAAGTGATTTGCCCAGAATCACAGGATGTTGAGCTGAGACTCGAACCCAGCTCCCCAGTCGGCACCTCTGACCGTTACACCACTTCCTCTCCTCAAAGGAGAGGGTTGCAATGCATTAGTAGTTCCAAATGTAGTTTAGTAAATTTTGAATAGGGATTAGGTTTTGGAAATTAAGAATAGGTCAACTCGATACTAGCACTATAGGCAATCTGAATTAGAAAAATATAATGTTACTACGTTTGTTTTTTCAACTTTTTGAGGGGAGATTAACTGTACTACTAATCTATTTTTTTAATCTTCTTTATTTCTTACCTCAGCAAACAATGGCAAGAAGAGGGCTTTAGAGGAGGTTCAGGAAGCGGGATCCCACCACGAGTTCCGCAGCTGATGGATCTGCTACCCAAGTAAGTCCGTCTGTTAATATATTAATATTATTTCACTACCAAATACCTCTCCCAATTTAGAATAATATTCATTTTTTTACGTGCCTGTCTCCTTTTTTTCCTACTCTTCTTCGTTTTACCTAAGGTTTGTTAAATTCTTCTTATTCCGGCATTATTCAAGTTTTTATTTCTATATTTCATGTTTCTGTAACTTACTATACTAGTCCCTAGCTTTCTTTACCTTGTTAGTAAGCTTTCCCTCTCCCCTTATATATCTTGTGGATTGATATTTATGGCTTAGAGAATAGATTTTAGAACAGGTACTCTACCATGAAGATTGCATGCTCAAGTAAGCTATGCTAGTAAGCTTTGCAGGAAATCCGCACACACCACCATTACCTCAGCTAGCAGCAGCACCAGTACACAAAATGTGGTGGTGTTTGGAGGGGGGAGAACCAGAGGCTGTATGGCTGGGCATTGATCATTCACATTGCTTTTTATTGACAATTACTAGTATACTCACTGTAAGGGCATCATGGACCCCCTGCCTCAGCAGCTACAGCAAGGGTTGAGTTCTTAATGGCCTCTTGTATCTGCAACTCAGCAGAAAAAAAGCTCATAATAAATGCTTAAAATGATGGGTTGATGGGAAAGGGAAAGAAGGATGGAAGGTTAAAAGAAAGGATGGGTGAAATGGTAAATGAGTGAAAGGATATGTTGGTGGGTGAAACGACGCATAGGTGGGTGATATGAGATGCATGGGTGGGTAAAAGAATTGATGGATGAAAGGGCATGTGGGTGAAAGGCTGCCTGAGTGAGTGAAGGGTGAATGAGTAAAAGGATGCTCAGGTGGGTTAAAGGATGCATGGATGGGTGAAAGGATGTATGGGTAAATGGATGGATAAGTGAAAGGATGGTTGAAAGGATGTATAGGTGAATGGATGGATGAATGGGTGGGTATATGGATATATGGATTGGAATAGTAACAGACTCGTTAAAAAGCTTAAATGGAAACCTTAAATGGTGGGTATCAAATAGTGAATAGAACAGTGAAAGGATGAAGGGGCAATTGCTTGGTTGAAGAAACCAAGAAGCTCTTCTGGAGAGGGACATGTTCATCTCCTTCACTTGTATTGTTTGGTTTTCAAAGGTTTAGTTCACTGTCGGGGGTATTTTAAATTCTGGTTACTCCCTCAGCTCACTATGGGGGTGATTCCAACCCTGGCGGTCGGTGATAAAGCGGCGGCCAACCCGCCAACAGGCAGGCGGTAAAAAAAAGGAATTCTGACCCTGGCGGGAACCGCCAACACAGCCCGCCACTTTAACACTCCGACTGCCACGGCGGGACAGACAAACAGCGCGGCGGTCACCGCCAACAGGCAGGCGGCAGACAATGTACCGCCCACCCTATCACAACTCACCAATCCGCCACCTTTTCCGGGGCGGGAGCCCCGGCGATAAAAACACGGCGGAAACAGACTACGAACGGGAAAACGCTCACCTATACACACTCCACGAGGAAGGAGGACAGCATGGAACCCGAATTAAACATCCTACCAGCTATTGTCTACCTGCTCATCTACCACGAGTACGAACGCCGGCGCAGACGACAACGGTGAGTACTGCACCTACGACACAGGGGAGGGGGGAGGAGGAAAGCTTACGGGCACACACATACGCGACACAACCACGCCCCCCCCCCCAACTATCTACACACCAATGCAGAGCAACAACTCAGAGGTTCATTGAAGTCATGGAAAATCATCTATTTGAAATATAAAAATAAAAAAATGAACAGTGCGAAATCTAAATACATAGGCAATAAGTCCAGCTCATTTTGTTAAAGTTCCACAGTCCGTGGGCCAATGTCCACAAACACATGGGCAAAGCCCACACAGGAGACCAGATACCGTTGGAGAGAACACTGCTGGGGCATCAGATGATAAAACTACAGGCACCTCAGGGGGAAGGGAAGGGGGGGCACCTCAGCCACAGGAGTCCACGACGCCAGATCCACGAGGGGCCTCCATGCCCACTGTGCCATCCTGGGGAGTGCAAAGCCACAGTCTCTCAAGTCTCTACAGTGGGTGTTTTGCCCACTGTGCCATCCTGGGGAGTTCAAAGCCACAGTCTCTCAAGTCTCTACAGTGGGTGGTTTGCCCACTGTGCCATCCTGGGGAGTGCAAAGCCACAGTCTCTCAAGTCTCTACAGTGGGTGGTTTGCCCACTGTGCGATCCTGGGGAGTTCAAAGCCACAGTCTCTCAAGTCTCTACAGTGGGTGGTTTGCCCACTGTGCCATCCTGGGGAGTTCAAAGCCACAGTCTCTCAAATCTCTACAGTGGGTGGTTTGCCCACTGTGCCATCCTGGGGAGTGCAAAGCCACAGTCCATCAGATGGATAACTGACTCCACTGATATTGGAGGAGGCAGGGTGCTCAGAGTGCAGCGTGAACACCAGCTCGACACAGAACCGGCACTGTCAATGGGCCAGCGGTGCTTGACAGGCGGGGCCCAGCGGAGCGGTGCTTGAGACGGCGGGGCCCAGCGGAGCGGTGCTTGAGATGAAGGGAACAGCGGAGCTGTGCTTGAGATGAAGGGCCCAGCGGAGCGGTGCTTGAGATGAAGGGCCCAGCGGAGCGGTGCTTGAGATGAAGGGCCCAGCGGAGCGGTGCTTGACAGGAAGGGCCCAGCGGAGCGGTGCTTGAGATGAAGGGCCCAGCGGAGCGGTGCTTGAGACGGCGGGGCCCAGCGGAGCGGTGCTTGAGACGACGGGGCCCTGTTCAGCGGTGCCTGTCTTGGCGGGTCCCTCTTCAGCGGTGCCTGTCTTGGCGGGGCCCTCTTCAGCGGTGCTCTTCACGGTGGGGCCCTGTTCAGCGGTGCCTGTCTTGGCGGGGCCCTCTTCAGCGGTGCTCTTCACGGCGGGGCCCTCTTCAGCGGTGCTCTTCACGGCAGGGCCCTGTTCAGCGGTGCTCTTCACGGCGGGGCCCTCTTCAGCGGTGCTCTTCACGGCGGGGCCCTCTTCAGCGGTGCTCTTCACGGCGGGGCCCTGTTCAGCGGTGCCTGTCTTGGTGGGGCCCTCTTCAGCGGTGCCTTTCTTGGCGGGGCCCTCTTCAGCGGTGCTCTTCACGGCGGGGCCCTCTTCAGCGGTGCTCTTCACGGCAGGGCCCTCTTCAGCGGTGCTCTTCACGGCGGGGCCCTGTTCAGCGGTGCCTGTCTTGGTGGGGCCCTCTTCAGCGGTGCTCTTCACGGCGGGGCCCTGTTCAGCGGTGCCTGTCTTGGAGGGGCCCTCTTCAGCGGTGCTCTTCACGGCGGGGCCCTCTTCAGCGGTGCTCTTCACGGCGGTGCCCTGTTCAGCGGTGCTCTTCACGGCAGGGCCCTGTTCAGCAGTGCCTGTCTTGGCGGGGCCCTCTTCAGCGGTGCTTGTCCTGTCTTTCAAGGGAGCCAGACCTGGCCAGGACTCCCCGCTTAGTCGCCCTCCGACCGTGCGGTTGCTGGCCCCTCCTGTGATGGAGTCCTGGGCCCGTGGGTGTCCTCCGTCACACCCGGTATGGGGCTGGTGGGACCCTCCTGGTCCGCGCGCCTGCTGGCTGACTTCTCCGCCCTGCTGCCCTTGCCCTCCTTCGATGAAGCTCTCTGGCCCTTGCCTCCCCTTGATGTTGTGGCAGGTGACGGGCCACGACTACGCTCCTTGGTGGCAGCCGTCTCAGCCTTCTCGCGCCGGCCCTTTGTTTTTCGGGTTCTCTTCCCAGGGGGTGGGCTGGCTGTCCCCTTGCTGCTGGCCGATGTATCTGCACTCGGAAAAGGTAGACTCCAATACCTGTGCACAATGGTCGCCCTCGATGCAGGGCTGGTGGTGGCTGTGGTGCTCTTAGGACTCTTACCAGATGGAGGGGGTGGGTCAGGTGATGCAAAGAGGTTAACTTTGGAGAGGAAAAGTTTTTTAGGAGCAATGGGAAGGGTAGGTGCAGTGGGTATGGGAGTGGAGGAAGAGGATGTGGTTGTAGGAGAGTCAAGTGTGCTGTCTTTGGGTGCAGGTGCTTGTGACGTAGGCTGTCGTGAGGTGGATGGCTGTTGGGTGGGTGGCTGCCTGCGTTTGTGTGTTTTGGAAGAGGGGGTGACAGACACACTGGGAGAGGACACGGGGGACGTGTAAATGGCAGTGGGGGTGGTGACTGCACGTGTGCGGACTGTACTGGAGGGTGTGCTGGTGATGGAAGTACTGGCTGATGGTGGTGTGCATGCAGGTGTGAGTGGAGACGTCACAGGGAGGGAGGAGGGAGACGAGGAGGAGGGGGACACAGAGGAGGTAGTGACTGTTGGCATGTCTGCATCTGGATGTTGCTTGGGTGAATGCTTGTGGGATCTGTGGTGCTTATGTCTGGATGAGCTGCCCTTGGGTGTTGAGGTGTGTGCAGGCTGGTCAGATGGTGTGGATGGGATAGGCTGAGGAACAGGAGACTGGGACTGGGTGGAGGCAGTTAGAAGAGGGAGGCTGGAAACAGGGACAATGGCTGCCGTCAGTGCTGAGGCCAGAGCATTGAACGATCGTTGATGGGCAGCCTGACCCGAATGAATGCCCTCCAGGTATGCATTGCTCCAATGCACCTCCCTTTCTACACCCTGGATGGCATTCAAGAGGGTAGACTGCCCAACAATGAGTGTCCTGAGGAGGTCAATGACCTCCTCACTGAGGGCAGCAGGGGTAACTGGGGCAGGGCCTGAGGTGCCTGGGGCGAAGGAGATGCCCGCCTTCCTGGGCGAGCGGGCACGGAGCGAAGGCTGAGGGGCTGCTGGGAGGGCGGGGCTGGTGCGCTGGGTGGCGGCTGTACCTGTTGTGGCGGTGGGCACGGATGTTGCCGCCACCGCTAGGGAGCTCCCTTCCGAGGACGTGTCGGTGTCGCTGACGTCTCCACGGGTCCCCGTTGTGGAGCTCTCCTCGCCCTCCGTATCACTGGTGAACTCGGTGTCTGTAGCATGGCCCTCCGGGGCCATGTGAGTTGCAGCTCCCTCGTGCTCCGATGCCAATTCTCCTCCGCCTGATGATGCTAATGCACACATGCACAGGAAGATAAAGAAAATGGGTGGGGGGAGAAATAAAGACAGGTTGAGTGCATGCATTGGCAACACCGTTGGCGGAGAGGACAGACACAGAAGCCCCCTGCACTACGCCGCGCAATCGGGGTACACTACTCAGTACTTGTGACTAGGCCTACAGGTCTATGGACAACAAATGCACACATGGGTGATGCAGGACCATGGATAGCTCTACTTGGCGCTCTACAGAGGTGGGGGGGCGGGGGCACAGGGCCATGCCTAAAGGAGGGGACTAGCCTACAGAAAGCGCCCTGGCCTAAAGTCAGCCACAGCCCTCCTCCCCAACCCAGAAACCTCCACTGCGCGCAAAGATAGCAGAATGTGCTGATACTCACCCCCTTGTGTCTGCTGTGATGTCCTCACGCGCCCATCCAAATCGGGGTAGGCCTCCGCCAGGATCCGGGACATCAGGGGAGTCAAGGTACGACTGGCACCCCTCCTACATTGGGAGGCCATCCCCAGCAGAGACTCGGCGGTCTTCCTGGTCCCGCGGCGGATGTCCTCCCACCTCTTTCGGCAGTGGGTGCCCCGTCTGTTGTGGACCCCCAGGGCCCGGACGTCCTTGGCGATGGCACGCCAAATCTCAATCTTCTGATGGGTGCTGACCTATTTGACATGTACAGGGTGGGAAAGGAAATATCATCACTTTTCTGCATGGTAGATGTGAGTGGCCCCCCCTCCCCAACCTTGCCATGTGGCACATGCTCTCATCTGTCGTGCGTTGCACTCCTCATTCGCTCCCCTCCCCACCATCTTACATACACCCCACTCAACACAGGCATAGCCCATTCAACGTGCACCCAGTGTACTCACCTGTTGGTCTGGAGGACCGTAGAGTAGCGCATACTGGGGGAGGACCCCATCAACAAGTTTCTCCAACTCTTCTGAAGTGAAGGCAGGGGCCCTTTCCCCAGTCGCAGCAGCCATAGTATCTCCCAGACCGAGGTCACAGCAGCACTTGCAGTATAGGTCCTCTCCTGTGGATGATCAGGTCTCGAGTGATTAAGCAGCTAGAAAATGGCGGTCACGCCCGCGGCGGTGCGTACCGCCGCGGTGCGTACCGCGACCGCCGGCGCACATCGTCATTGGCTCCTGATACCCATAGGGTTCAATGTTAACCAATGCGGCTTCGCACCGCGGTCTTCGACCGCCTACCGCCACGGTGTGCCACGCCAGCGCATTGACCTCACATCCCATTGTCACACTTCACAGGTCAGGCAGCCGCCATTTCAAAGGCCCACATGGCTTAATTTCTACTGCGTCACACAGGCCTAGGCCGTGCATTGCCACTCATACACGCCTTTCACTCTATTGCGATTCATTTACTGTGCAAGCTGTGTGAACGAACCTGTGGCTTGCTTCACTCTGTACTCCATGTTGTCCTTCCTAGGCACCGTCCGCTGGGACTTGCGAGGAGAAGGATGAATCCTCCCGTGTACCGACCGCTGGTGGACCTGTCGACATTGGAAGAACAACATATTATACTTCGTTACAGACTTGACAGAGCCACTATTCATGAACTGTGTGCCCAGCTGGAGCCAGACCTGATGTCCCCCATCCGCCAACCCACAGGGATTCCCCCTCTGGTGCAGGTTCTCTCAGTACTCCATTTTTTGGCAAGTGGGTCTTTTCAGACAACAGTGGCCATTTCATCAGGGATGTCTCAGCCTATGTTTTCTAAGGTTTTGTCCAGAGTGTTGTCTGCCCTAATGAAATACATGCGGAGCTACATTGTTTTCCCTGAGGAGGATGATTTGGCTACAGTGAAGGGTGATTTCTATGCCCTTGGACATATCCCCAACATCATTGGTGCCATTGATGGGACCCATGTGGCTTTGGTACCCCCCAAAGGCAGTGAGCAGGTGTACAGAAATAGAAAGAGTTATCATTCTATGAATGTCCAGGTGGTCTGTTTGGCAGACCAGTACATCTCCCATGTAAATGCCAAGTTCTCTGGGTCAGTGCATGACGCGTATGCTATGCGAAATAGCAGCATCCCCTATGTGATGGAACAGCTACAGAGACACCGTGTGTGGTTATTAGGTGACTCTGGTTACCCCAACCTCTCCTGGCTATTGACCCCAGTGGAGAATCCCAGGACAAGGGCAGAGGAACGGTACAATGAGGCCCATGGGCGAACTAGGAGGATAATAGAAAGGACCTTCGGGGTCCTGAAGGCCAGGTTTAGGTGCCTGCATATGACAGGTGGATCCCTAATGTACTCACCAAAGAAGGTGTGCCATATCATCGTGGCCTGCTGTATGCTTCACAATCTTGCATTGCGACGCCAGGTGCCTTTCCTGCAGGAGGATGGTCCAGATGGTGGTGTTGTAGCAGCTGTGGAGCCTGTGGAGAGTGAAGAGGAGGAAGACGACGGGGACGACACGGACAACAGGGATACAGTTATACAACAGTATTTTCAGTAGCACACAGGTAAGATTCACCCACGCCATTTTACATTTACTTCAGGCCTCCTGCGTCTCTACTTTCTGTGTTTCCCACCATTTCCTTTTAACTGAATTGTGACTTTCCCTTCACTTTTCAGAGCTGTTTGACCAACTGCGTGACTTCTGCTTTGTTTGCCCATAGACTACAGCTTATTGTCATTGGTATCTTGTCATTACAATGTAACAGAACATAATTGCACCGTTATGTGTGATACATAATAGTAAAATACAAGCAGACTCCTGATTTTTTAAGTGCAATAAGTGATTTATTTTAAGTGCTACATATAGGTACATGATAGTAAAACGGTGATGGGTGGGGGTGGAGTAATGTCCTTGGCAGAGTCCAGTTCTCAGTTTCACAGGTGCATTGTCCATATGCCTGTGGAAGGATGAAGCAGGGGCAGTTCAAGGTTGGACAGGGTGACAATGTGGGACAGTGGGATGACATCAGGGGGTATCTTATGCTGGCGGGGGTCTTGCAATCCTACTCTGTCTTCTTGTGTGATCTCAGGTTCCGCTTGCGGGGTGGTTCTTCTTCAGCAGGAGGTGGGGTTCTGGTGGCCTGTCGTTGTGTGGGGGCCTCCTGTCCTCTAGCGCCGGCGGAGGTGGTAGGCTGTTCCTGGCCTGGGCTAGTGACAGGGGCCCTTTGGGGTGCCACATGGTCCCGCAATGTGGTGACTATCTGGTTAAGGGCCAGGACGATGGTCCCCATTGCGGAACCGATGTTCCTCAGTTCCTCTCTGAACCCCATGTACCGTTCCTCCTGCTGTGCCTGGATCTCCTGGAACCTGGCCAGTACCGTTGCCATCGTCTCCTGGGAGTGGTGGTATGCTCCCATGATGGTGGTGAGGGCATCTTGGAGAGTGGGTTCCCTGGGCCTGTCCCCCCCTGTCGCACAGCAGCCCTCCCAGTTCCCCTGTTTCCCTGGGCCTCTGTCCCCTGGACGGTGTGCCCACTACCACTGCCCCCAGGTCCCTGTTGTTGTTGGGGTGGTGGGTCAACCTGGGTGCCCTGTAGTGGCGGACACACCGCTGATTGACGTGTCCTGGAGACAGAGGCATGGGCCAGCTGGGTGGGAGCTGTGCTGGTGTTCCCAGAGGGGGTTAGGTCTGGTGTAGCCTGTGGCTGTCTGTGGGGAACCGACTGTCCAGAGGTCCCCGATGGGCCGGGCTGGTCATCTGGGTCCAGGTCAACAGAGCTGCTGTCATCGCTGGGGGCCTCTTCTGGGGGTGGGATGGACATCTCTGGACCCTCCGTGGCGGTGTGGTGGCGTTCGGGTCCTGCAGGGGTATAAGGGTATGGTTATTGGTTTTGTGTGTGGCATTTCGTGGGATGGATGGGTGTCCGTGTACCCAACTGCAGGCATTCCCATGTGGGGGCTTTTGTGAGGGTGGCTTGTGGGGGAGATGGTTATGTGCAGTGGGCATGCTTTTGTGATGGGTGTCCATGCTTTGTGGTCGCATGCAGGTCTAGGTGTTGGGATGAGTGGGTTGTGATGGTGGTACATTTGGAAGGAGTTGGTGTGATGGGGGTGGGGGTATGTGCTGGCATGCAGATGGGGTGGGGGTGGGAAGTAGTAGTTAAGATTTGACTTACCAGAGTCCATTCCTCCAGATACTCCTGCGAGGCCCTCAGGATGCAGGATGTGCAAGACTTCCTCCTCCCATGCTGTGAATTCTGGGGGAGTAGGTGGGGGTCCGCCGCCAGTCTTCTGTACCGCAATGTTGTGCCTTGATACCATGGAACGCACCTTCCCCCGTAGGTCGTTCCATCTCTTCCTGATGTCCTCCCGATTGCGTGGATGCTGTCCCACCGCGTTGACCCTGTCGACTATCCTTTGCCATAGCTCCATCTTCCTAGCAATTGTGGTATGC
Organism: Pleurodeles waltl; assembly: GCF_031143425.1. Taxonomy (NCBI): domain Eukaryota; kingdom Metazoa; phylum Chordata; class Amphibia; order Caudata; family Salamandridae; genus Pleurodeles; species Pleurodeles waltl. Next base: position 392,981,287 of record NC_090446.1, read on the forward strand.
TGCACCTGTGCCCCGAAGAGCTGGGGCTCTACACATACTATTTCCTCCACCATGACCCTGAGTTCTGCGTCAGAGAACCTGGGGTGTCTTTGGGGTGCCATGGGGTGGTGTGGATGAGGTGAGGGATGTTGTATGTGTTGTGGAGTGTGATGTGTGTGGTGGTGTATGGTGTTTTGTGCGTTGTAATTGTGTGGGTGATGTTGTGATTAGCCTCTGTGTGATGGTCTACTCTAAGCAGTGCTGTCTCTCTCTGTCCTTGATTCGCAATTGTGGAAGTAAGGGTTTGTGGTTGTGTGTTTTATATTGTCTTAGGTGTGTGGGAGTGGTGTGTGTATGTGTATCAGGTGTGTGTATTTCAAATTGTCCAATGTGGTTGTGTTTTGTAAGGGTGTGTGTATTTTGACCGCGGCGGTGTGTACCGCCAATGGAATACCGTGTTTGAAAGACCGCCGCGTGGATTTGTGGGTCGGAATGGTATGGGCGTATTTCTGTTGGCGTGACGGTGGAGGTTTGGTCATCGCCATTTTTTCGCTGACCTTTGGTGTGGCGGACTTTTGTAGATGTTGGGTTTTTGGCGGTTTGCCAGTTGCGGGTCAGAATGACCGTGGCGGTTTACCGCGCCGGTGTTATGGCAGTCTTCTGACCGGCGGTAAGCGCCTTTTACTGCCGAGGTCAGAATGACCCCCTATATTTCTTAAGAAAGGCAAATGTGAATCCTCCCACCCATCATCATTCATCACCTCCTTGCCCATGACATTTAGCCATCTATGACCTAACTGCAGCATAGTTCAATTCAGCAGCACAGTGTTGGCTGTGCAATGTGCATCTGCTTCAGTTAACAAGCCATTTATGAAGTTTTCAATGCATTGAAAACCCAAAACAAGGTGTGTTTACTTTCCCTCCCAATGCCCACTGTGTCACCTCCTAGTACTTTACTTCTTTATTTTTTCCTAAGTTTTGTGTCAGCCTACTAAAGAAATTGAAAAATCTATTTTTGGCATTAGCCACATTTTTCTGGCCAATTGATTCATATATTGTATGGCTTCCATAATGGACTCATGCCTGTTCAAACTTTTCCCTTTAGACATTTGTCAACTACAGTGGCTGACTAAGCCAAAGTATGGGCATAGAATGATGATAATGATCAGTGACCCCACTATTCTACAGCAAAACCTTTACCTACCCGGCCTAATGTCTCTAACTTACCCTGCAGTAGAGTAAGTTAGGTTTCCTTTCCTTACTGCTAACCAAATGTGTTGTTTGGAAATAATTTGTGGTGGAGGGTGAGGCCAGGGAGTAAAGTGAGACTAAGGGCCTCATTATGAGTTTGGTGGTCCGAAAAACGCCAAACTTTCAGTGGCGGTCAGACCATGGCAATCCTGGCAGTCCAACCACCAGATTACGATCCTGGCAGTGAGACCACCAACTCTGCCAGGATCAGGGATCCCAACGGGTTGGCATAGTGAAAGTCGTAGTCAGCCACAGCAGTACGAGTTTGGCAGTGCTGTGCTGATCACAACTTTCCTTTCTGCCAGTCTTTTCATGGCAGGGTCCCGCCATGAAAAGGCTGGCAGAAAGGCAGGGTTAGGTGTTATAGCCCCCCCGTCAACATCCCTGGAATATTCACTGACTGCTATGGCGGGTGGGATACTCTGTGAGGAACACACTAGCCAAATACAATCTATATATTCTGTGCCTTTCTCTGTACTGCAGCGCATCATTTTTCCCACCATACTTATGGCAGACAGGATATCCGCATTTTACATGTGACATGGGTGATGTACTATCATTATTATTCATCTTCCTCCTCGAAGTAAGGGTAGAATTGAAAGGCATTTGGAGAAGATTAGGGCCATTGGAATTAAAGTAAGATGTTTGTCCACTACAGCTGCCCCAGCTGCAGAGAGTAGCAAAGTACCTGACGCACTGGCTACATGCCTCCATTAATTTAGCACAACAAGAATACTTGTACTCCACAATGCATAATGCCTTACTTGTTAAAGAGAGGTAACTTATTTTTATTGCTACACAAAGTGTCTGATAATTTTTTTTTTGTAGGAAATCCTTTAAAAGAAAAACCTATTTTTTTTCAATCTGGTGTGCTGTTATTCTGTCTTAATTCCTTCCAGGCAGTCAGTGATTTTGGGCAAGATGTAGCAAAAATGTGCGAGTCGCAAATGGCCCGAATCGCAATTTGCGACCCCGCAAAATCAGAAATGGGATGCAAAAATCCCATTTCCGTAATGCAAATTGCGATGAAAGCCCTTACTGACTCGCAAAAATTGTGACATGATTTTGCGACCCGCAAATAGGAAGACGCAATTTGCGATCCGCAAACCATATGAAAAAGCCACTCGCAAATTGCGACTAGTCGCAAAAAGCCCATTTTGCACACCCAAATTACCACTAAGTCAGAGCAGGTGGTAACCAGAACCAAAGTATAAAAGGAGACCCAGATGGCATCTGGATTACTCAAAATGGCTGAAATATATGTGATAGCAAGGAGGAGGAGAGTCCACGCCGCACAGCAGAGGAGGAGCCAGAGACAGGAGAGGATATACAGAACCAGGCAGACACTTTTCCATCAAACTGAGGAGGAGATTTATGACAAATACAGACTCAGCAGTGCAGCAATCTTAGAATTAATTGATCTACTCAATCCGCAACTTCAACAACAGACTGTGCGCGGCAGCGCCATCCCCACACATGTGCAAGTGCTATGCTCACTGCACCTCTTGGACTCGGGTAGCTATCAGGGGGTCATTGCTGTGGCAGGTGGGGTATCCCAAAGTGCACTCTCACATTTCTTCAGATGTTTCCTAGATGCCATACTCAAACACATGTCCAGATACATATACCTACACAGGAATGAGGCAGAAATTAACAGCACCAAGTTGGAATTCTACAGAATTGCCAACTTCCCTCATGTAATAGGGTGTGTAGACGGGACACATATACAAATATGCCCTCCTGCAAATCTGGAATATCTGTTCCGCAATCAGAAGTGTACCCACTCACTGAACATCCAGGTGGTATGTGACGCCCATTATGTCATCACAGACATGGTAGCCAAATTCCCAGGGAGTACACATGACTCACACATTTTCAGGCACAGTAGGATACACCAACGCCTAGAACGTGGGGAGTTTGGAGACGGATATCTAATCGGTATTACTGAAGACACCCTGAAGCCATACACACAGGTCACTGTAGAAACCATCCATGCCCTGCTAACATTGCTTATTTTTGCCAAATAGGTGACAGTGCATATGCGCTACGACCATGGATACTTACCCCGTACCTAACACCCAGCAATGAGAATGAGAGGCGATACAACAGTGCACATAGGCGGACCAGAAATGTCATACAGAGGACCTTTGGACTGTTAAAGGCAAGATTCCGATGCCTCCACAGAAGTGGAGGTGCGCTCCAGTATGCCCCAATAACAGCATCCAAGATAGTTGGCGCATGCGCAATCCTACACAACATTGCCACCAGATGTGGGCTACATCTCACCCCTACAGACCCTGATTTGGAGGATGACGAGCAAGAGCTACCACATCGCCAGCCTGGGGATAGAAGCATTGCAAGTCAAGGCAGACAGAGACGGGACCACATTGCAAACCAATACTTTGGAAGGTATGTGGCAACCAACAGACACCACACTCACCAATGTCACACACAAAGAGCCCAGTTGTGAGGTGGATCAAACAAAACATTTTAATAAGTGAACCTAACAACTAAAGAACAGAACTGTGGGTAAGGGACTGCACACGTCCACCCTTAATGAGGACACATTAACTGCATGTGCCTCATGAGTCCTGCAAGGTTTGTGCCTAACACCTCCTCCTGGTTTGCCCAGCATGGCTCGTGCCAGGTGGGTCAGCCGACCCCTGACGTGCACTGCCATTCCACAATACACGTGTGTCTGTGGCAGATGCACTGCTGAGGGGTCTCAGCCATGCCCTTTGCCACCTGCCTGGCCTCCAACATATCCACAGCATGGCTAATGCGGCCCAGTCCCTGCACCACATCCCCTGCAAAGTTCCACCTGCAGGCTCACGGTCCGTTGTGGCAGGCCTGTGGTGTTCAATGCAAGACGGACAATGGACGCTGCCATGCCGTCAAATCTCTGCACTAGTTGGCGCTCACGACGCCTTGCACTTTGTCTCTCTGCCACCAGTTGGCGTATTGATTGTGTTAGGTCACTGACATTGTCATTCAGTCTTGTGAACTGTGTGTTCACTTCTGCCAGGCCATGAGTGAAATTGTGTTCCATCCTTTGCATTGCCCCTGAAATAATCCTTAATTGCCTTGTTTGCAGGCGCCAACCAGATAGGAGGGATGCCTCAACTGCAGACATGGATGCCTCCCCTGTTTCCTCCTGGGACACTGCCTGGACCTGGACTCTGCGTCTGCGACGCAGTGGTGCTTCTGGCTCTTGCTGTCTCGCAGTGTGGCTAGGACCAGGTGTCGTGTCTCTTTCCTCCATGTCCACTTCTTCATCTGGAGGGGACTGTGGTGGTGTTGTGCTGGGCCCTATATTGGCTGCTGCAGCCTCCTGCCCTGCCTGTGGTCTGCTGTCTTCACCCTGGATGGTGTGGCTGGTGGGGGTGTCTTGTGGGAGACCTGTGGGACATAGGGAGCACACTGTCAGTCTCTAACATCTGTTGTGTGCCTCATAATAAACAATTGCCTATATGCTGCCTGCTGTACTACATTGCCCATAATGCACCATTCTGGTGGTTGCTAGTCTGGAATGGAGCTAGTCTGGTTGTGCATGCTGCTGTGTACTGGGTGAGTGTGGATATGGCATTTATAAGTGTACATGCATGTTTCATGGTATTCACTTTTGGATGTCCCTTGCGCTGACATGTCCAGTTCTCCCATTCCTGACACAGCCTCAGGCTCCAGGGTCTGCTCCACCAATTCCTCCATGGCTGTGGGTGGTGGGATGGTGGATGGGCCTCCTCCTGTGCCCCTCATCTCCCTGAGGCGCTCGGCCACCCTCTCCTTTGTCCTGGAGCGCAGGTCATACCACTGTTTTTTAATTTCTTCAATGCTTCTGTGGCTCACCCCAATGGCATTGATCCTCTCCTGGATTCCCTGCCAGATCCTCCTTTTATCAGTGTCTGGGACACTCAGGGCTGCCTTTCCAAATAGCTGGTCATGGTGCTGGCAGCCTTCTGAGCTCTGGCCATTGGCACATCTGCTAATACCAATACACAATTGGCTTTTGATCCACATAGACCTCATTAGTGTCATCCAGATGCTCCTGGAACATCCTCTGAATGAGCATTGATGCTGCCACTTGCTTGACCTCTTTTGCCTTCACCGCTTCACTGGATTGAAGACCTGCCAATCTAAACCAAGCCAAAGCAGAAGTTGAAGCCAATTATCCTGTTATTGACATTTTTCTTGTTGCTGCTGTTGGCAGCTGTTAGACAACAGGACTGTCCACTCTTGAAGTTGAAGTTCACACCCTAGAATTTTTTATACGAGGATCAAGTATTGTGTCACAGATGTACTCCATGGAGAACACAATGGGGGTCATTCCAACCCTGGTGGTCGGTGTTAAAGCTGCGGCCAAACCGCAAACAGGCTAGCGGAAAAAAAAATGGAATTCCGACCCTGGCGGAAACCGCCAACAGCGACCGCCACAACAACACACCGCCCGCCATGGCGGCACAAGCAAACAGCGCGGCGGTCACCGCCAACAGACAGGCGGGAGACAATGTACCGCCCACTCTATCACAACCTACCAATCCGCCACCTTTTCCGGGGCGGTAGCCCCGCCGATAAAAACACGGCGGAAACAGCCATTTCGAAGGGAAAGCGCTCACCTCCATACAGCCCACGAGGAATCAGGACAGCATGGAACCCAAACTCCACATACTCCCAGCAATAGTGTTCCTACTCCTCTACCAGGAGCACGAACGCTGGCGCAGAAGACAACAGTGAGTACTGGACCTACGACACAGGGGAGAGGGGAGGGGAAAATATTACGGGTACACACATACGCGACACACCCACCCTCACCCAGTACAACACACACATCAATGCATAGCAACACATCAGAGTGACACCCCCCAAGCCCCCCAGAAGAATGCAAATACAAAAGTAAATGATTCTAAACATTGGAATATATTGTAATACTGCCAAAAAAATATATATACACATCAAAAAACTCTTGTATACATAAATGTACAAGTCCGAGCATTGTAGCATGCATTGTTCGTGGACCACTGGGCACAAATCACATGGGCAAAGGCCACACAGGATACCTGACTCCAACGGAGAGAACACTGCAGGGGCATCAGATAGCAAAACTACAGGCACCTCAGGGGGAAGGGAAGGGGGGGCAGCTCAGCCAGATGAGTGCACAACGCCAGATCCACGAGGGGCCTCCATGCCCACTGTTCAATCCTGGGGAGTGCAAAGCCACAGTCTCACAAGTCCAGACAGTGGGTGGGCTTCCCACTGTTACATCCTGGGGAGTGCAAAGCCACAGTCTCACAAGTCCAGACAGTGGGTGGGCTTCCCACTGTTACATCCTGGGGAGTGCAAAGCCACAGTCTCACAAGTGGATAACAGTCTCCACTGGTTCTGGAGGGGGCCTGGTGCCCAGAGTGCTTCGTGCAACCCTGTCCGACACAGATGCGGGCCAGCCCCTGCCGCTCATGGCACAGCGGTACTTGAGATGAAGGGCCCAGTTCATCGGTTCCTGAGATGAAGGGCCCAGCGCAGCGGTGCTTGAGATGAAAGGCCCAGTTCAGCGGTGCTTGAGACGGCGGTGCCCAGCGCAGCGGTACTTGAGATGAAGGGCCCAGTTCAGCGGTGCTTGAGATGAAGGGCCCAGTTCAGCTGTGCTTGAGATGAAGGGCCCAGCGCAGCGGTGCTTGAGATGAAGGGCCCAGTTCAGCGGTGCTTGAGACGGCAGTGCCCAGCGCAGCGGTGCTTGAGATGAAGGGCCCAGTTCAGCGGTGCTTGAGACGGCGGTGCCCAGAGCAGCGGTACTTGAGATGAAGGGCCCAGTTCAGCGGTGCTTGCGATGAAGGGCCCAGTTCAGCGGTGCTTGAGACGGCGGTGCCCAGCGCAGCGGTACTTGAGATGAAGGGCCCAGTTCAGCGGTGTTTGAGACGGCGGTGCCCAGCGCAGCGGTACTTGAGATGAAGGGCCCAGTTCAGCGGTGCTTGAGATGAAGGACCCAGTTCAGCGGTGCTTGAGACGGCGGTGCCCAGTTCAGCGGTGCTTGAGATGAAGGGCCCAGCGCAGCGGTGCTTGAGATGAAGGGCCCAGTTCAGCGGTGCTTGAGACGGCGGTGCCCAGCGCAGCAGTGCTTGAGATGAAGGGCCCAGTTCAGCGGATCCGGCCATGGCGGGGAGGTTATTTGCCACCTGTCCTGTGGCTGGCGGGGTCCTTCTGGGCTGCAGTGCCGGGCCTGTTGGTGGCCTCCTGCCCACCTGGGATGGGGCTGGCGGGGCCCTCCTGGCCAGCTGGGCTGATGGCGGTGTTGTCGGGCGTGCTGCCCTTCCCAGCCTTCCCTGATCGCCTGTGGCCATTCCCCACCTTGGGCGGTGTGCCAGTTGTCTCCACACTTCCTGCCGCAGCCATGGTAGGGGTTTTAGTCCATGGTGTTATCACCCTCTCGCGCTGGCCACTGCCTATCTTGGGATGTTTCTCCGGGGGTGGGCTGCCCGTGCCTTGGCTTCGTACCGAACTGGCTGCCCTGGAGTGTGGGGCACTCCACAGTCCATGCCAGACTGTGATGACAGGGGCCGGTTTTGTCATGGCTGAGGTGCTGACTGTAGTCCTATTGAATGGACGGGTGGGGGACTTGGAGGAAAGAGGTTGAGTTTGGACAGGAAAAGCTTTTTAGGAGCAGTGGGACGGGTAGGTGTAGTGGGTATGGGAGTGGAGGAAGAGGTTGTGGTTGTAGGAGTTTTAAGTCTGGTGTCTTTGGGTGCAGGTGCTTGGGCTGGAGGCTGCCTGCGTTTGTGTATCTTGGAAGAGGGGGTCACAGACACACTGGGAGAGGACACAGGGGACGTGTAAATGGTAGTGGGGGTGGTGAGTGCACATGTGCGGGGGTGCTGGTGTGTGTGCTGGTGATGGACGTAGTGGCTGAAGATGTTGTGCATGCAGGTGTGAGTGGAGACGTGACATGGAGGGAGGAGGGAGACGAGGAGGAGGGGGACACAGTGGAGGCAGTGGGTGTTGGTATGTCTGTATGTGTATGTTGCTTGTGTGAATGCCTGTGTGATGTGTGGTGCTTATGTCTGGCTGAGCTTCCCTTGGGTGTTGAGGTGTGTGCAGGCTGGTCTGATGGTGTGTCTGGGATAGGCAGAGGTACAGGTGATAGGGTATGGGTGGAGGAAGTTGGAGGGGGGAGGCTAGAGACAGGGACAATGGCTGCCATCAGTGCTGAGGCCAGAGTCTGGAACGATCGCTGAAGGGCAGCCTGACCAGAATGAATGCCCTCCAGGTATGCTTTACTCTGCTGCACCTCTCTTTCGACACCCTGGATGGCATTCAAAATGGTAGACTGCCCAACAGTGAACGTCCTCAGGAGGTCAATGATCTCCTCACTGAGGGCAGCAGGGGTGACTGGGGCAGGGCCTGAGGTGCCTGGGGCGAAGGAGATGCCCACCTTCCTGGGTGAGCGGGCACGGGGCAAACGCTAAGGGGCTGCTGGGAGGGCGGTGCTGGTGCGGTGGGTGGCGGCTGTACCTGTTGTTGCGGGGGCACACATGTTGCCGCCACCACAAGGGAGCTCCCTTCAGAGGACGAGTCGGTGTCACTCATGTCTGCCCGAGTCCCCGCTGTGGAGCTCCCCTCACCCTCTGTCCCACTGGTGAATTCGGAGTCTGTTGCATGGCCCTCCATGGCCATGTGGGATGCAGCTCCCTCGTGCTCCCATGCCACTGCTCCTCCGCCTGATGATGCTAATGCACACATGAACAGGAAGACCACAAAAAAGGGGGGGGGAGAAAATAAAGACATGTTGAGTGCATGCATTGGTGACACCGTTGGCGGACAGGACAGACACAGAAGCCCCCTGCACTACGCCGCGCACTTTGGGTCGACTACTCAATCCGTGGGACATGGCCTACAAGCCTATGGACGACATCTGCACACATAGATGACACAGGGCCATGAATACCTGTACTTGGCACACTACAGAGGTGGAGGGCGGGGGCACAGGGCCATGCCTTACGGAGGGGCCTAGCCTACAGAAATCGCCCTGGCCTAGGGATACCCACAGCCCTCCTCCCCCACCCAGACACCTCCACTGCGCGCAAAGTCACCAGGATGAGAGTGTACTCACCCCCTTGTGTCTGCTGTGATGTCCTCACGCGCCCATCCAAATCGGGGTAGGCCACCGCCAGCATCCGTGACATCAGGGGGGTCAAAGTTCGACTGGCACCCCTCCCACGTTGGGAGGCCATCCCCAGCTGAGCCTCCGCCGTCTTCCTGCTCCAGTGGCGGATGTCCTCCCATCTCTTCCAGCAGTGGGTGCCCCGTCTGTGGTGGACCCCAGGGTCCGGACGTCCTTGGCGATGGCACGCCAAATATCGATCTTCTGGTGGCGCTGACCTATGTGAAATGTACAGGGGGAGAAAAATAGTCATCACCTTCTGCACGCTCAATGTGAGTGGCCCCCCATCCCTGCCCTTGCCATGTGGCACATGCTCTCACCGTCGTTTGATGCATGCCTTAATCGCTCCCCTCCCCACCATCTTTCATCCACCCCACTCAACACAGGCATTGCCCACAAAGCATGGTCCCAGTGTACTTACCTGTTGGTCTGGAGGACCGTAGAGTAGTGCGTACTGGGGGAGGACCCCATCCACAAGTTTCTCCAATTCCTGAGCAGTGAAGGCAGGGGCCCTTTCCCCAGTCGCATGAGCCATTGTCTCTTCCAGACCGAGGTCACAGCAGCACTTGCAGTGTAGGTCCTCTCCTGTCGAAGATCAGGTATTGAGTGATTAAGCAGATATAAAATGGCGGCCACGCCCGCGGCGGTGCGTACCGTGGCGGTGCGTACCGCGACCACCGGCGCACATCGTCATTGGCTCCTGAGACCCATAGGGTCCAATGTTAACCAATGCTGCTTAGCGCCGGGGTCTTCGACCGCCTACCGCCACAGTGTGCCACGCCAGCGCAAAAACCTCACATCCCATTGTCGCACTTCACAGGTCAGGCAGCCGCCATTTCAGGGGCCCACATGGCTTACTTTCTACTGCGTCACACATACCTAGGCCTTGCATCAACACTCATACAAACCATTCAATGGATTGAGAATCGTGTTATGTGCAAGCTGTGGTTACGTACCTGTGGGTTGATTGACTCTGTGCTCACTGTTGTCCTTCATAGGCACCGTCCGCTGGGACATGCGAGGAGATGGCGGAATCTTCCTGTGTACAGACCGCTGGTGGACCTGTCGACAATGGAGGAAAGACATGTCATACTGACATACAGGCTTGACCGAGCCACTATTCATGAACTGTGTGCACAGCTGGAGCCATACCTGATGTCACCAATCCGCCAACCCACAGGGATCCCCCCTCAAGTGCAGGTGCTGTCAGTGCTCCATTTCTTTGCAAGTGGGTAATTTCAAACAACAGTGGCCATATCATCAGGGATGTCCCAGCCTATGTTTTCCAAGGTGTTGTCCAGAGTGTTGTCTGCCCTGCTGAAACACATGCGCAGCTACATCGTTTTCCCTGAGGTCGGGGATTTGCCTACAGTGAAGGGTGATTTCTATGCCCTTGGACATATCCCCAACATCATAGGTGCCATTGATGGGACCCATGTGGCTTTGGTTCCCCCACAGAGAAGTGAACAGGTGTACAGAAACAGGAAGAGTTATTATTCAGTGAATGTACAGATGGTGTGTTTGGCAGACCAGTACATCTCCCATGTTAATGCCAAGTTCCCTGGCTCAGTGCATGACGCGTACATCATGCGGAATAGCAGCATCCCTTACGTGATGGGTCAACTCCAGAGGCACCGTGTGTGGCTAATTGGTGACTCTGGTTACCCCAACCTGTCATGGCTACTGACCCCAGTGAGGAATCCCAGGACAAGGGCAGAGGAATGGTACAATGAGGCCCATGGGCGAACTAGGAGGGTGATCGAGCGGGCCTTCGCCTCCTGAAGGCCAGGTTCCGCTGCCTCCATATGACAGGTGGATCCCTATTCTACTCACCAAAGAAGGTGTGCCAGATCATCGTGGCCTGCTGTATGCTTCACAACCTGGCTTTGCGACAACAGGTGCCTTTTCTGCAGGAGGATGGTCCAGATGGTGGTATTGTAGCAGCTGTGGAGCCTGTGGAGAGTGAAGACGAGGAAGCCGAAGAAGACGACATAGACAACAGGAACACAGTAATACAGCAGTATTTTCAATGACACACAGGTAACAATACACACCGGCATATTATATATACTTAAACACTACTACCTCTCTACTGTCTGTCCTTTTCCCCCAGTGTATGGTAGCTGAGTTGTGACTTTCCCTTCCGATTTCAGAGATGTGGGCACCACTGCGTGACATCTGCTTTGTTTCCCCATGGACTACAGCTGTGTGACAGTGGTATGTTGGCATCACAATGTAAATAAGCATTTTGGCACGGTAATGTCTAATACATTTGTACAAAATCACAGCCAGACTCCTGATTGTTTTGTGCAATAACTGTGTTTATTACAGTGCTCTATATTGGTGGGTGGTTGCAAAGCGGTGAGGGGTGATGGTGGAAGATTGTCCATGGCAGAGTCCAGAGTCCAGAATATTTGTATCACAGTTGCATTGTCCAAATGGCTGTGGGAAGTGGAGCAGGGGCAGTTTAAGGATGGACAGGGTGACAATGTGGGACAGTGGGATGACAATCAGGGAGGTATCCTTTCCTGGCGGGGGTCTTGGCATCTTACTCTCTCTTCTTCCTGGATCTCAGGGCCCGCTTGCGGGGTGGTTCTCCTTCTGCAGGGGGTGGGGTGCTGTTGGCCTGTTGGTCCTGTGGCAGGGCCTCCTGTCCACTAGCGCCGGCAGAGGTGGTAGGCAGTTCTTGGTCCATGCTAGTGTCAGGGGCCCTTTGTGGTGCCACAGTGTCCCGCAATGTGGTGACTACCTGATTCAGAGCCCCTACAATGGTGCCCAGGGCGGAACTGATGGTTCGTAGTTCCTCCCTGAACCCCAAATGCTGTTCCTCCTGTAGGAGCTGGATCTCCTGAAACCTGGCCAGGACCGTCGCCATCATCTCCTGGGAATGATGGTAGGCTCCCATGATGGAGGAGAGGGCCTCGTGGAGAGTGGGTTCCCTGGGCCTGTCCCCCCCGTCGCACTGCAGCCCTCCCAGTTCCCCTGTTTCCCTGGGCCTCTGTCCCCTGGACCGTGTGTCCACTACCACTGCCCCCAGGTCTCTGTTGTTGTTGGGGGTGGTGGGTTAACCTGGGTGCCCTGTAGTGGTGGACACACCGCTGATTGACGTGTCCTGGGGACAGAGGGATGGGCCCGCTGGGTGTGTGCTGTGCTGGTGTTCCCAGAGGGGGGAAGGTCTGCTGTGGCCTGTGGCTGTCTGAGGGGAACCAACTGTCCAGAGGTCCCCGAAGGGCCGGGCTGGTCATCTAGATCCAGGTCGACAGAGGTGCTGTCATTACTGTGAGCCTCTTCTGGGGGTGGAGTGGACATTTGTGGACCCTCCTGCGCGGTGACGTGGCGTTCGGGTCCTGCAGGGGTATAAATGGATGGTTATTGCATCTGTGTGTGCCATAGCGTGCAATGGGTGGGTGCCCGTGTACCCCAGTGCTGGCATTCCTGTGTGGGGGCTTTTGTGACGGTGGTTTGGGGGGGGATGGGGATATGCAGTGGGCATGCTTTGGTGATGGGTGTCCATGCTTTGTGGTCACATGCAGGGCTTGGGGTTGGGATGGGTGGGTTGTGATGGTGAGACATTTACAAGGAGTAAGTGTGATGGGGGTGAGGGTGGGGGTATGAGTTGGCATGCTGGTGGGGTGGGGGGGATGAAGTAGTGAAGATGAGACTTACCAGAGTCCATTCCTCCAGATACTCCTGCGAGGCCCTCAGGATGCAGGATCGCCAAGACCTGCTCCTCCCATGTTGTAAATTCTGGGGGAGGAGGTGGGGGTCCGCCGCCAGTCCGCTGCACCGCGATGTTGTGCCTGGATACCATTGATCGCACCTTCCCCCGTAGGTCGTTCCACCGCTTCCTGATGTCGTCCCTATTTCTTGGGTGCTGTCCCACAGCGTTGACCCTGTCGACTATTCTGCTCCATAGCTCCATCTTCCTGGCAATGGTGGTGTGCTGTACCTGTGTCCCGAAGAGCTGTGGCTCTACCCATACAATTTCTCCACCATGACCCTGAGTTCATCCTCAGAAAACCTGGGGTGTCTTTGCGGTGCCATGGGGTGGTGTGGGTGATGTGTGGGGTGGATTGTGTGGTGCTAAGTGTGGTGATGTGTATTGGTGTGTTGTGTGAAGTGTGTGGTAATATTGCTGGGTGTATGTAATATGCGCGTCTGGGTGCTCGGTTCTCTATTTCTCTGTGAGTGGTCCCGATTCTCTAGGAGTGGAGGTTTGTGGGTGATGTGGGTGTGTGTTTTATATTTAATTGGGTGTGTGGGAGTGGTGTGTGTATGTGTATCAGGTGTGTGTGTTTCGAATTGTCCAATGTGGCTGTGTTTTGTAAGTGTGTGTGTATTTTGAACTCGACGGTGTGTACCGCCAATAGATTACCGCGGTTGAAAGACCGCCGCGTGGATTCGTGTGTCGTGATAGTGTGGGCGTATTTCTGTTGGCGTGACAGTGGAGGTTTGGTCATCGCCATTTTCTCGCTGGCCTTTGGTGTGGCGGACTTTTGTGGATGTCTGTATTTTGGCGGATTGCCTGTTGTGGGTCAGAATGACCGTGGCGGTTTACGGCAGCCGCAGCGGTATGTTGGCGGTCTTCTGACAGCGGTAAGCGGCTTTTACCGCCAGGGTTGGAATGACCCCCAATGTCTCTTTTTAGCCTTGTATTAACAGTCAAGCGAAGGATTAAGCTCTCAACTAAGGCATGCACTTCTGCATTTCTGTTCTTACCTGCAAATCTTTGGGAGACTTTATTCAACTGGTTCTGTAGCAGATACAATAATAGGATAGTTTGGCCTATTGTGCTGTCCTGACTTCCCATGTGAAAACCTCAAAAGGAAGCAACATCTGTGTCAGGCATTTGACTAGGTCCAATTTGTCTGCATCCATTATCATGATTTTTGCAATTATATCCCCTCCTCTTTGAATGACACCGTCATCGATCTGTTTATACTGCTGAAGCAGACATGTAGTAGTTGAGTTCCAATGTGCTGGCACCTCCTGTATGAGGGTTTTAACTGTACCCTATTAACATAATGAATGATCCTCAACAGCTTCTGGGCTTTAAAAGAATGGCTGAAGTGAGGGCAGATTCTTCTGCAGATAGTTAGTATGTTGCTGACTATGGTGGTCATTATGAACACAGTGGAAACAACTGCTGTGTTCATGCTGGCGGTCAAAACACTGACCGCCAGCGACCCCGGAACCCCGCCGGCCAGATAATGAACTTTTCTGTGAGGGCTCGGCCGGGACATTGATGGCAGCTCCACATGGAGCCACGTCAATGCCTCTGTGCGGCAGGTGCAGTTGCACCTGTTGCGCAGATCACTGGCTGAAAATCGGGCAGTGACCTGCGCGACGGGGCTCTGCATCGGGGCTCGTGCACTGCCCATGCAAAGTGCATGGGCAGTGCAGGGGCACCCCCTCCGCCAGCCTTTTCCTGGTGGGATATCCCGCCAGGAAAAGGCTGGCGGGAAATGAAACATTATCTGCAGGGTAGAGTAGCTACCCTGGCGGATGGTGTTTCAACTCGCCGCCAGGCTGCTGGATGGCTGGAGCCTGGCGGTGGGTGACGGCTGCCACTGGTGGCCGTCACCATGCCTGTTATATGGTGGTTTGGCCCACCATGCTGGCTGGTGGCTTCGTAATGATCGTAATGAGGGCCTATGTCTTCTTTTTCAGAAATTCCTTCACAACCAGGTTGATGCAATGTGCCAAACACAAGGTCCTGAAATAGCCACCATCTGTCATAGTCTTAACTATATTACTGCCATTATCTTTGGCCACAAATACAGCCCTTAGACATCTGGGTTGCTGTTAAAGTCTTCCATGATGTTTGCAGCTATATAGGATTTCTCCATGGTGAACATGGCTACTATTGCATGCCTCCAAACACCCTTAAAGATTTCTTCAGCGTGGAGACCTGCAAATAGCTGTTGCCTAACCACTGCAAAAGAGATCTAGTGTGCAGTGATACACATATAATCAGTTGCTTGACAACTGGTCCACATGTCTGTCTTCAGGTAGATAGTGTGAACAGCACTCTGCTGCAAATCTTGTCCAATCAATTGCAGCACATTGAGATGGGGCTCTGGAATAGCACCTCCAGCAAAATAGGTCTGACTGGGAACCTTCCTTTTTAGGCAGATAGCTTCCACAAATTTTAAAAATCCCACTCCTTCCACAAAAGAAAAAGGGAGGAGGTCCAGGGCTAACATTGTAGCCAGCTTCCCATTGTGCAGACGTGCAGTTGGATGGTTGCGGTCGTAGGACCCCTCCTGCTTAAATATGCCCTTAATTGTAGCCTGGAGTTTTTTTCTTTTCTGGTGCCACTGATGCAGGTGACTTCCAAGATGTAGTAGGTGATAGACTCATTGTGCATCTTGGGGCAGTTACTGTATGGTGTGATGTCTCCATCTGACTCTTGTGCCATTTCGAGGTTGATGAGGTGGGTTATACAGGTGCACTGCACTGCTAGGGACAGGGCTGCTTTGCATAAATATGTCACCATGTTCCTCCTCATCACCTTCACCTCCCACTGTGATTGGATCTGATTCCCCTATGTCCTCACCTAGACTACCACCACCTGCAACAATTTTTAAGGTGCTTCTCCCACTGACTTCTGTGATTTTCTTTTTTTGTATAGGGCGTTTGGCCTCTAGTACCATAGTGTGATGAAGGCTTACCCTGACAAACATGTGTGTGGCAAATGGAGGAAATCGCAATGGTATACTCCTGCTTGCTAATTGTAAAAAAGTCCCAAACTAGGGAGTAGAACTTTCTAAGTCTGTCAGTGCTTGAAGAAGAACTGGAGGTAGGTGAATGTGTCATTGATTGCCTCTCTGCAGTACATACTTCTACTGAGATGGGGTGGATCTAGGTTTCAGTGGGGGTCTTACAAAATATGGGAGCTTGCGCTGGCAGTGGTACCAGTGCTACCCCCCTCTGAGGAGGTTGAATAGGATGGGGAATGTTGGTCTCCTCTGCACCAGCTTTCATGCAAATGACTGGCTCATCACCCTGCTGGCTGTGGCTGTTGTCTACTTAGGTCAGTTTCCTACAACAATTATATACTACTTTGTGAAAGAGACAAGTCTAACTCAACGTCACTGCTCATTGACGTTGCCATGACTGCAGTGGCTGCCTTGCTGACAGACATTGGTTTGGGCTTACCTTGGGTTGGTGCCGTTGATGCAGGAGTGCTGCTCCCAGCTTGCTTCCCGGAGGCCACTGCGGCAGACACAGTTTCCCGAAAAAGGTTGTGGTTGGCATGTCAGTGGTGAAAAGCTGCTTCTTCTATCTGGCCATTTTCTTGGCAGCACCTTTCTTTGTGGCCATCTTAAAGCTGTCGGTTGGCAGTGGCACCGAGCTGCACAAGCGGAAGAGATTGGAGGACTCACGTAATGTGTTGTGTGGTCACGGACATCACTTTGTACAGTACAGTGGGTGATGTCTCCTGTGTACCTAAAAGCAAACAGTCTAGAAAAACATTTACTGAAACATGGCATTGCTGCAGTTTGAACTAGTGCAGACACAAACACAATAAATTAGTGTGGTCGGTTACTTCAGTTATCATCCTAAATAATTTACAACAACAGTGTATTGAACCATTCCAAAGTCAAACCACACCACCATAGCTTAACATTTAATTTTCACTCAGGAAAACAACATATACATGTAACTCTTTGCTTTACATGCATCTAAGGGAAACATCTGTGGCCATCATGGATGTGATGGGAAAATGGAACAATCCTCAAAAAATGTAGTCTGGTGTGCATTCAAAGCAGGAAGAGGGAAATGGAATAATCCTAAAAAATGAATGATGATGGTGTACTTTGTGTGTACCTACTATGACCGGCAGTGGGTCCAGGGAAAATTTAATAATATTTTAAAAAGTAATGCTATTGTGCAGCTATGCACCTACAGAAGTTAGGGGATGGACTGATGAAGGTGAAATGCAAAAAAATGAAAGAACATTAAAAAAAATTACAAAATTAAATCAAAAAAATTAAATTAAAAAGATTAAAACAGTTAAATAAAATGTAAAAATAAATAACAAATAATAAATAAACAAAAATTAGTTGCTGGTGTACTACAGGACAATGAGAACCCATTGGAAGGCAAGGAGGTGCAGGTGAAAAACACAAAAAATGCATATATTATAAAACACTGTTTGTCATAATCATAATATACATATACTGCAATTATCCTCAAGCATATTATTAAACTGATATCAGGGAAAAGTAAAAAAAAAGAAGAAAAAAAAAAAAGCTGTAGCCTCATCTATTACTGGCAGAGGCATGGGAGAAAATTATTAACTCCTGCCACATGATTAATATTAAAAGTGTACTCAGGCAGCTTTGAAACCAATCTTGTGAGTCTTGCAGATGTGTTGTAAATGTAATCTAGGGGCTTGTGGTCTGTATGAAATTCGAAACATCATTCCCAGACATACATTTCACATTTTTGGACTGCCCTAATACAAGTTAGGGTTTCACGTTCAATGGTGCTGTATTGTTGTTCAAATTCCTGATTGACCTGGAGGATAATGCAATGGTTTGCTCTCTGGTCCCTACTTTTTGAATCAGGACTGCCCCCAGATCATGGATGCTGGCATCTAAAGTAATTACGAAGATCCACTCATCCTTGAAAACAGATAGAGCCGGTGTTTTTACAATAAAGTTTTTTACCTTGTCAAAGCAGTCTAAACTTACTCCCACAAAATTAACTTCTGTCCTTTGCGCAATAGGGATTGGAGTGGTTCTACTGCTACTGCATAACCTGACACAAACCAGGCGCAATACTCTGCAAGAGCTAGAACATTAAACAGAGCATCATGGTTAGTGGGTGCACTAGCTTCTTTGATTGCTTTTACTAGCGAGAACTTGGGTTTGATGCCAGGGTCTATGATGGTATGACTTAGGTAATCCAATTCTTTGGGAGCAAATTTGCATTTATCTTTTCTAATGATCATACCTCTGTGTGTGAGAATGGACAGGACTTTATCATGGGATTGTGTTGAGCCAAAGAATCTGCAAAAACAAGTATATCATCCTGGTAAGCCTACAGTCCTATGGGGTTGGCAAACAAGACATTCATAAGCTTCTGCAAGATACTAGAGGCTAGTGTCAACCCAAACGGTAGCCTCAAGTATTTGCATGCCCGAAGGAGGTGTTAGCGCAACTCCTTGCCCAAGACAATTTGGTGGTATGCCGATCTCAAATCTATGATGGAAAACCATTTAGCATTGCCCCCGTTAGCCAACATTTTGTGTATCCTGGGTAGAGGGTGGCAGTCAACCAAAATATTGGCATTCAAGGTGTGCAAGCCGACACACACCTTGATATCGCCTGATTTTTTGCATGCAACAACAATAGGTGCAAACCATTGAGATGACTGTATAGATTCAATGAAACCTTGGCTACACAAATCTTTTAGTATTTGTTTGAGTTCCTCCCTCACTGACAAGAAAATGTACGCGCATTACATACAAAAGGTTGTGCTTCGGGTTGTAACCTTAAATGGTGAACAAAACCTTTTTCAGTGCCTACCTGTTTGTGGAATAGCTCTTTATGCTTAGTTAGAATATCATCTACGGGTTCTTCCAGACTACATACTGAGCTTGCTGGCATGTTCCCGACAACCACAGAGTATCAGAACCAGGAATGAGGTACAAATCCACTTTGGCAAGATCTTGCCAACCAATAATGTTTTTGCCTTTAATGGCAATATAGATCTTGGTGCTTGTCTCCCTGCCCATGCACTGTACTTTTCCTGTAAAGAAACATAAAAGGTCAATAAGCTTTCCCCCCAAAAGCTTTGGGTCAGATATTAGGGGGCATGAGTGACTTGTCATTACCCCATTTGTCATGAAAAATAGTATCACGCAGAATAGTAATTGGCAATCCAGAGTCCACGATGACTTGTAACAAAGCAATGTCAAAAGTAGCATCACAGGTAGGACCTTTCACTGCTATGGTAACAGCATTACATTCAATGTTTAACACATTGTTGACAGAATCAGTACAAGATTCAAGTTCAACATTCACATTGCTAATGTGAACAGGAATTTTGCTCGTCCTGCACACACTTTGAAAGAGTCGTAGTTTTTTGCAACAAAGAAAACATTTTCCTATGGCTGGACACTGCCAGAAATTGCTCATGTGATTCTTTGATCCGCATCTGTAGCAAAATGTAAAAGCTCTCTTTATGTTTCCTTTCATACCTGTGGTCTCCTTTTACTTTGTACTGCACCCAACAAGTCACCCTTGTGTCCAGGAGTGGAACCAACAGCAAAATTGACGGTGAGATTAGGTTTCAACACTTTAGATGAAATTAAGGATCAATCAATGCTTTTTGCCAAATCCAAGACTTCACTAAGATTAGGATGGCGACAGCTGTGTAACCGCTCCTGAATCTTCTTTGACACACAATTAAAAATAAACTGGTCTTCAATATATGTATTTAAATTCGAACCAAACTTGCACATGGCCTCAAAGATTCTAAGTGGGGCTACATATTCTTATACCCCTTCATCAACTAGTTGTTTCCAATTTACAAAGTTATGTCTTACCAGCATAACATTGGGTTCCTCTGCAAATTGTTTGTGGAACCTTTCAATAGCCTCCAGGTACACATTCCAATTGTCACCAGCTACAGGAGCGGCAACCTGGAGTAAATTATCAAATACTTGCTGTGCAGTAAGACCCAAGCTGCCAAATAAAAGTACACATTTCCTTTGTGGGCTGTAACCCTCTGCATCTATGGCAAAGAGATGATTTTTGAAAAGGCGAAACTACTGAGCTCATTTGATGGTGAGTTTGCCTTGTTGAGCCAAAAAGGGAGGTGCCTGGGTGATTTGTTGAGGGGTGGCCATAATGACATGAGGATTAAATCAATATCAATTGTGTTTTGAGTCAGGAAGAATTAGTGTCAGCACAAAATCCGTCAAACAGATTCAGAAGTGGAAGGAAGACACAGAGGCAAATTACACTAATTGTAAATAATAAGTACAGGAATCAGTTCTAGGAAGGGAAGTCAAGACTGTCTAACTAGTTGAAAAATAATCTCTGCACAATGTTGAAGAGGAAGAAAGTACCTTTCAAAAGAATGGTTTATTGAATAGATGTTCACCATTGCCATTTCCGTTACCTTTAAATAACTCATGGTTCACCGCCTTCAAGTTCACAGTGTGGTTTCCTCTTGATGCTGTACTTCGTCAAAGATATGAAGCATGTGTTACCACAGCTATTACTTAAATATGCCCTGATTCAATATGGCCGCTGTGTGTGATGTTGCATGCAAAGGAAACCTGTAGAATGTCATGACGAGCTGGGTGTTACCAGGCAATGTGGGGTGCTGCGTGTGATGAGGAAGGCCCTGATCCAATATGGGCACTACATGTGATGTCACATGCAACAGCATCCTGTAGAAAGTTGTGACCAGCTGGATGTTACCAGGCAATGCAGGGTGCTGTGTGTGGTGAGGTGGGCACTGAGGCGAGCTTCGCCAAGGAGAACAAAATACTTTTTGAGAGGAAGTATGAGTCCTAGGACAGCCACACTTAGAAAGAAGCTGGAGAGGATCCTGATGCTGTCACATTCAAGACAACTGAATCGGAGTAATATGCAGTCTGCAAAGGCATGACTGTCAATGGGCTTGAAGGCCAGAGGAATTTCTTGAAGAAGTGAAAAAAATTAAGATGAGAGAAAACCAGAGGGTATAGATGGGTAATGCCTGCTCGTTGCCTAATGAAGTAATGGAGGACTTTGGAGTCAGAAAGTAAGTTCAAGGATTTATTTCAGGCAAACTTGCCCACAACAGGCAGCAACCGGCTGAGTCAGATTCCAAGAAGAACTAACCAAGTCAGTTGGAATCCTTGCCAACAGTTCCATCTGCCAGCATGGGCCATATTCAAATGTAAACACCTCAAGAGGAGCAAGAGCAGTTTGAGTGAGGAACATAATGCAGAAGCTGCACTAAACACATTAAGTTAGCACAGTGCAGTACACTTCACTGTTATACTTTATTGCCTCCCATTCTACTTTCCATGTTTGAACACTAGCATGCACCTGTGAAAAACACACTCCTGGAGTTTGGCGGGTAATGGCATGAAACCGGCAGGGTTCTTAGGGTACTGTTGGACTTCTGTTTGCAGTGTCTCAGTCCCTGGGAGTAGCTCCTCTGAGGTCTCCCATAGTCTGACTAGGCTGGACTGCTGTCTGGGGTTCCACGTCCGCTGTCCAGGTCTTATCTTCACATTGAGGGGGAAAATACAGACTGGAAAGTTTCATTTGGAACTCTCAAGCCGGCTTGACAGCATCCCTTTTCCTTCTTCTGTTGGCACTGCCCCTTCCTCACTTCCTGTTTCTCCATAGTCCCTTCTTTCTGTTGCTGTCCCTTCTTTATTCTCTCCTGTCCTTCTTCTCTTTCAATGTCCTTTTCCTCTTCCATTTCCTGGAAAAGTCAAAGTGTGCTTTTTGTTTCTATTACAGGTTCAGCTGTTTGTGGGGAACAGTGTCGGATTTGCAATAAGTCTTCCCCCTTCATTCCTTTTTTAATACAGGCTCCTGCTGACTATAATATGTTGGGTTTGCAACTTTTTTGCTCATGATGTAACGATTTGTGCACACATATACCTTCTTAATGATACAACAAAATCACTATCCCTGTATAAAACATTTCTACTGTTCAATATTTTGCGTTGTATGTCTTTTAATTTCACCACCAACAATACAAACACTCCACTTCATAACATTCTTCTTTGAAGAAGCAGCTTAACTCTGCTGATGCAGACTGTTTAGCAAAGGACCCAATAAGGGAACAGGGTGCTGCCTGTGAAAATACACAGTTTTGTTTGTTTTTCTATAGCATCTCTGCTGTGAGGTCAGTCACCCAGGTGAGTCCTGGCTACTGTAATGATCTATTGAAAATGGTTTTGAGCTTTCAAAATAATGTTGGGTGCTGTTGACAGCAGGATCAAGTACTGTGACCTGCTTGTGCATGAAAGTGAGATGTGCTCACTCAAGTGTGGATACAGGTAAAATCAGGGAGGTAGACTACTGTCTGACTTCGCCCAATTAAATCTGTGGCAGGTGCCACCTAATCTAAATCGTTATAATTCAGTTGGGTATTTGTAGGAGGCTGGACTGGCTTGTAGTGAGTACCAAGGGGTACTTACACCTTGCACCAGGCCCAGGTATCCCTTATTAGTGTATAGGGGTGTTTAGCAGCTTAGGCTGATAGAAAAGGTAGCTTAGCAGAGCAGCTTAGGCTGAACTAGGAGACAAGTGAAGCTCCTACAGTACCACTGGTGTCATATGCACAATATCATAAGAAAACACAATACAGATATACTAAAAATAAAGGTACTTTATTTTTATGACAATATGCCAAAAGTATCTCAGTGAGTACCCTCAGTATGAGGATAGCAAATATACACAAGATATATGTACACAATACCAAAATATGCAGTAATAGCAATAGAAAACAGTGCAAACAATGTATAGTCACAATAGAATGCAATGGGGGCACATAGGGATAGGGGCAACACAAACTATATACTCTAGAAGTGGAATGCGAACCACGAATGGACCCCAAACCTATGTTACCTCGTAGAGGGTCGCTGGGACTGTAAGGAAACAGTGAGGGTTAGAAAAATAGCCCACCCCAAGACCCTGAAAAGTGGGTGCAAAGTGCACCTCAGTTCCCCAAAGAGCACAGAAGTCGTGATAGGGGAATTCTGCAGGAAAGGCCAACACCAGCAATGCAACAACGATGGATTTCCAGACGAGAGTACCTGTGGAATAAGGGGACCAAGTCCAAAAGTCACGATCAAGTCAGGAGTGGGCAGATGCCCAGGAAATGCCAGCTGTGGATGCAAAGAAGCTGCCACCAGATGGTAGAAGCTGAGGATTCTGCACGAACAACAAGGGCTAGAAACTTCCCCTTTGGAGGATGGATGTCCCACGCCGTGAAGAGTCGTGCAGATGTATTTTCCCGCAGAAAGACCGCAAACAAGCCTTGCTAGCTGCAAGGGTCGCGGTTAGGGTTTTTGGATGCTGCTGTGGCCCAGGAGGGACCAGGATGTCACCAATTGCGTGAGGGGACAGAGGGGGCATCCAGCAAGAGAAGGAGCCCACTCAGAAGCAAGCAGCACCCGCAGAAGTGCCAGAACAGGCACTACAAAGTGGAGTGAATTGGTGCTCACCCGAAGTTGCACAAGAGAGTCCCACGCCGCCGGAGGACAACTCAGGAGGTCGTGCAATGCAGGTTAGAGTGCCGGGGACCCAGGCTTGGTTGTGCATGAAGGAAATCCTCGGTGAGTGCACAGGAGCCGGAGTAGCTGCAAAACACGCGGTTCCCAGCAATGCAGTCTGGCGTGGGGAGGCAAGGACTTACCTCCACCAAACTTGGACTGAAGAGTCACTGGACTGTGGGAATCACTTGGACAGAGTTGCTGAGTTCAAGGGACCTCGCTCGTCATGCTGAGAGGAGACCCAGAGGACCAGTGATGCAGTTCTTTGGTGCCTGAGGTTGCAGGGGGAAGATTCCGTCGACCCACGGGAGATTTCTTCGGAGCTTCTAATGCAGAGAGGAGGCAGACTACCCCCACAGCATGCACCACCAGCAAAACAGTCGAGAAGGCGGCAGGATCAGCGTTACAATGTCGCAGTAGTCGTCTTTGCTACTTTGTTGCAGTTCTGCAGGCTTCCAGTGCGGTCAGCAGTCGATTCCTTGGCAGAAGGTGAAGAGAGAGATGCAGAGGAACTCTGATGAGCTCTTGCATTCGTTATCTAAGGAATTCCCCAAAGCAGAGACCCTAAATAGCCAGAAAAGGAGGTTTGGCTGCCTAGGAGAGAGGATAGGCTAGCAACACCTGAAGGAGCTTATCAGAAGGAGTCTCTGATGTCACCTGCTGGCCCTGGCCACTCAGAGCAGTCCAGTGTGCCAGCAGCACCTCTGTTTCCAAGATGGCAGAGGTCTGGAGCACACTGGAGGAGCTCTGGGCACCTCCCAGGGGAGGTGCAGGTCAGGGGAGTGGTCACTCCCCTTTCCTTTGTCCAGTTTCGCACCAGAGTAGGGCTGAGGGATCCCTGAACCGGTGTAGACTGGCTTATGCAGAGATGGGCACCATCTGTGCCCATCAAAGCATTTCCAGAGGCTGGGGGAGGCTACTCCTCCCCAGCCCTGACATCTTATTCCAAAGGAAGAGGGTGTAACACCCTCTCTCTGAGGAAGTCCTTTGTTCTGCCTTCCTGGGACAACCCTGGCTGGACCCCAGGAGGGCAGAAACCTGTCTGAGGGATTGGCAGCAGCAGCAGCTGCAGTGAAACCCCGGAAAGGCAGTTTGGCAGTACCCAGGTCTGTGCTAGAGACCCGGGGAATCATGGGATTGTCTCCCCAATACCAGGATGGCATTGGTGGGGCAATTCCATGATCTTAGACATGTTACATGGCCATATTCGGAGTTACCATTGTGAAGCTATACATAGGTAGTGACCTATGTATAGTGCACACGTGTAATGGTGTCCCCGCACTCACAAAGTCCGGGGAATTGGCCCTGAACAATGTGGGGGCACCTTGGCTAGTGCCAGGGTGCCCACACACTAAGTAACCTAGCACCCAACCTTTACCAGGTAAAGGTTATTCATATAGGTGACTTATAAGTTACTTAAGTGCAGTGTAAAATGGCTGTGAAATAACGTGGACTTTATTTCACTCAGGCTGCAGTGGCAGGCCTGTGTAAGAATTGTCAGAGCTCCCTATGGGTGGCAAAAGAAATGCTGCAGCCCATAGGGATCTCCTGGAACCCCAATACCCTAGGTACCTCAGTACCATATACTAGGGAATTATAAGGGTGTTCCAGTAAGCCAATGTAAATTGGTAAAATTGGTCACTAGCCTGTTAGTGACAATTTGGAAAGAAATGAGAGAGCATAACCACTGAGGTTCTGATTAGCAGAGCCTCAGTGAGACAGTTAGTCATAACACAGGTAACACATACAGGGCACACTTATGAGCACTGGGGCCCTGGCTGGCAAGGTCCCAGTGACACATACAACTAAAACAACATATATACAGTGAAATATGGGGGTAACATGCCAGGCAAGATGGTACTTTCCTACAGTATTGAAAGGATTCCTTAGGTGACTGAGATAATGACTGCACTCCACTACCAGAGAGATCAAAAGTTCCTGGAAACAATAGGCTAATTTCAGAGGGATTATGATTCTACTTATGGAAGAAAGGAGCAATGATGGAATTTCCTAAATTTATCACCTGCAGTTCACTGTTATTTTAGGTAGGGAAAGCTTCAAGTGTTATCAAGGGGGAAATTATTAATCTCTGTCTCTCCCTCCCAGCAGTTCAACCCTTTGAAGAGTTTCAGTGTCACTTCTGCCAGGAGCACAACTCTGACTTGATTTCATGGACTCGTTTGGACTTTATCTGGAAAAGGTGGCCCCAACTTCCAGGCTTTCTCCCCGGCATTGACTAAAGTAGACTTCCAGAAGTGCCCTGAAGGAGGAGGCCGTGTGGATTTCTTTTGTACCATTCTTGCTGTGGTGTCTAGAAAAATAGACACAGTGAACTCTTGACTTTATGCACAGTCATCCTTCAAAAGATTTAAAGTGTAAAAGGCTAAGGAGTGCACTCAGAGACCTGTGGGTACTCATTAGGAAGAGCCCTACAACAATAGATGACAAAGTTCAAGTGGGTAGGCCCATAGCCCTTGCAACAAAGCTGCTGTTTTTCTGGGAGAAGGAAGCAGTGATACAAGAGGCTGTGAAGGGGGTGACAGAACATTTAAAGAAATGTTTGTGCCAAAAGAGACCTACTTGCTGGCACATTTGACTGTGGTAAGCCTCACAGAGCTCAATACATCAAATCCCATTCATATCCATTGAAAGACTCACAGAGGAAGTCAACCACTATAACTTACTAAAGCCCTTTCTACTAACATACTTAGGGTCTGATTACGATCTTGCAGATGGAATAGTCCGTCAAAAACGTGACGGATATTCTGTTGAATACTCTGTCTCAAACTTGACGGATATTCCGTCCGCCATATTGTGATCTCAATAGGACATAATGGGATCCTAACACAGCGGACGGGATATCCGTCATGTTTGTGATGGAGTATTCCATCCGCCAAGATTGTAATAAGGCCCTTAGTTCCTAAATGGACTATTTCTAAGACACTTGGGTTGGCAGACTGCATGGGTCAGGACATAGATATCCAGCCAAATTCCAGATACCATGGTGGAATGTCTATGACAGCATGCTGGCACGGGAAGCCAAAACAAATAATACAGTGGAAGGGTGGCACACTGCCTTCCAAACCACACTAGGCAGAACTCAACCTACATTATCCAAATGTATTGAAGCATTACAAAAAGAACAAAGCTACTAACTAAGAATAGAACAATGTGTTAACTAAATTTGCCCTAAACCTAGCAAACAAATTGATAAAATTATGACATGCTACAAAATCTTCATCAATACCAAAGGACTAGACTACTTAATCAATTTAAAACAAATTCAGTCCATTACACCAAATAAATACAAAACATAATCCAAACAATTCCAGATAATAACAGAAACATAACAGAAACAAAACAATATCATATCTCCCAACCACAAGAAAACAATTGCATAAAACATATTATTTTGTAGCTGCAGATATTTAGAAATTGATTCTCTAGTTGTCAGCGGTATGTACCCTGTCCAGGTAGGGGCCACAATCCTAGTCAGGGTAAGTCACAACATACTCTAAATTATCCTGTGCTCACCCTCTGGTAGCTTGGCAGAGAGAAGGCAGGCTTAACTTAGAATGCAATGTGTAAAGTATTTGTGCAATAATTCATCCAATAACACATTAAAACACTACAAAACATTCTGCACACCAGTTTAGAAAAATTGCTAATATCTATTGGAATAAAATAAGACCAAAAGGGACAAAAATCCAACGTGCACAAGTCAAGACATCACTTTTCAAAGGTTTAGAAGAGTCTCAATTCATAAGAATCAGTGGTTGTATTCTTTTTTTAACACACCGTACCTGGGACGTGTAAACAATATTGACGCAAAGGGCTACAGAGGAGGAGATGATCAGAAAGCAAAGTGATGTATCAGTTTTTCTGGTGCAGCTAAAGGGGTGTGTAATTTCTTTCCATATGGCTAGGTGATGCGTCGATTTTTAGGCACGCAGCCTTGGTTCCTCACCGCGATGCAGAGATATTTTGACACCCAGGGATGATTCTTGGAAAATCCAAAATACCCTGTGTAGAGGCAACAGGCACTGCATGAAGCCATCAGGTGATGCAGTGAATTTTCAGCCACAAGACAGGTGTGGTGTCGATTCTGCAGGCATTGCATTAAATTTTGCAGGCATTGCATCGGTTTTTCTGGCGCCGTGGATTTTCTCTTTCAGATGAAGTCTTTGATGGTCCTGAGACTTCAGATCAGGGGGCAAGCTCCGTCCAAGCCCTTGGAGAGCATTTGTGGGGGAAGGCAGAGTCCTTCCAGCAGGGTCAGGGGCCAGCAGGCAGCAGGGCAACAAGCAGGAGAGCAGTCCTTCCAGAAAAACAGTCCAGATGAGTCATTTAGGCCACACAGCAGTCCCTCTGACAGACTCCAGTTGTAGGTCCAGACATGTCTGATTTGATGTGGCCACATACCTGGTATATATTCCCAAATGTGCCTTTGAAGTGGAGGAAAACTTCAAAGAGTGGTTTTGAAGTGCAGCAGTTTCCCTTTCAACCCAGTCCTGTCTGCCAGGAGATCTGTGTGAGGTTATCAGTCCTTTGCGTGAGGTTAAGCCACTAGCCTTTGAAGTGAAATGTACAGCCCCTCCACCCTTCCTGCACTGAAAGACCCATCAGTATGCAGATGAATACAGATGCAGCTGAGTGTGCTGTGGTTATGGCTGCACAAGGGGATCTGTCAACCAGCACAAACCAGACATGGATTGGAGACAGGTAGTAAGGCACAGAGAGCAGTAAGTGCAGAGAAATGCAAACTTTCTAAAAGGTGGATTTCTAAAATAGTAAAGTTAAATCAAACTTCACCAGTAAGCCGGATGTCTCACTATCATACCAAGCATACCAAACATGACAATGCCACTTCTCTCAGATCCGCAAATATCACTTAAAGGTATAGAAGGGAATTACCAGTGCTGTCTATGAAAGGGGCCGGCTTCACAATACTGAACAATGACTTAGAGCGTTTTTCACTTCCAGGACATGTAAAACTTACAAATACATGTCCTGCTTCCTACTTACATAGCACCCTGCCCTGTGGGCTACCTAGGGCCTACTTAGGGGTGACGTATGTAATAAAAGGGGAGTTTAAGACTTTTCAAGTCTTAAATGCCAAGCCAAAGTGGTAGTGAAACTGCAAACACAAGCCTTGCAATAGCAGGCCTGAGACATGGTTAAGGGGTGACTTATGTGGGTGGCACAATCAGTGTTGCTGGCTCACTAGTGGTATTTAATTTTCAGACACTGGGCACATTTAGTGAGCTTTACTAGGGAGTTATAAGTAAATTAAATATGTCAATTGGGTTTGAGCCAATGTTACCATGATTAGGGGAGAAAGCACAAGCATTTTAGCACTGGTCAGCAATGGGAAGGTGCACAGAGCCCTAAAACCAGCTAAAACAAGACCAGAAAAATGGAGGGAGGCAGGATAAAAGTTGGGGGAAGACCACCCTAAGGCTTTCAGGACTGACACAGATCTTTACCCATCTCCGTGCAATGAGAAATATTAATCCACCATAAAATGAAGAAAAACAAATGCAAACATCGCTCCAAAAATGTAAAACTATAAACAACACAATCAAAATCCCTCATAGCAGTCCAAAATCTGCAGTTTCCATGAAAAAGCAAAAATATGTTTAAAAAAAATATCCACTCTATGAACACGTACATAACACTTAATCATCAAACATAGTAACATTACATATTCTAACATAATATATTAAATACATTAATAATACAATTTTTGAAAAGTGACACAACAAAATAGTGCAGAACAAAAACACATTGAAACATACCAAAAACTCTTAAACAACACTATACCCGTCCTTAAAACATCCGTACTAAATCCCCCCGCCCTCAAAACCATTAACAATCCTTAAACAGGACTTATCTGTTCCTACGAATCGAACAGCAGCACCTAGCTGTGACACGAGTCCTGGAAAAAAGAACTTAGATAACACCAATAGACTACAACATTAAAGGTAGCGGTTGAAAAAGTGTCTTCCAAATGAAACTAAAAAAAAGATTATCTCCCCATAGAAATCAATAGGACATATAGTAAAAATGTTTAATAAGTATTAAAAAAGTAAACAATTCCTAAAATTGTTAAACATGTCAAAGAATATTGTAACATTTTTTGCATACATTGCAAAGTATAAATAAATAATAATAGCAAATATATACCATTATTTATTAAATACTATTTTATAAATGTGTTAAATAAAGTTTAAAAAATGTATTGAAAAAGTTAAAAAATGTTTACAAATTATATTTGATGTCAAATAAGGAAAAAATGTCCATGATACAGAAATGAAGGCAATCTGATTTACTTCCGTTTTTTGCAATTAACAAAAATACATTATTTTACTTACTTCACTTTAAAATTGCTGTCATTCTTATTTAAAAAAATATATTTGACAAAATGTAAGACTGTGCAATAAATGTTAATTGATAAAACATAAAAGTAAAATACGTATGACATCTTTTTATTATACTAAATTTGGGACAAATTTTATGGGCTCATTATGAATTTAGCAGTTCCATCATGGGACTGCCAAACTCACAGGGAGGACGCCACCACCATAGCGGTGATGTTCCCCTGTGCGTATTACAATGTTACCGCCGGGTTGACCAGCGGGAATATTGTAATACGCGTTCCTGCTGGGCTGACCGGCGGGTAATTAGGTTACTCACCTCAGCTCCCTTAACGGAGCCGAGGCCAATATCCCAACACTCCAGCACCCTCGAATGCGTATTGTCTGCAATTACATGGTCGTGGGCAGAGCAGGGGCTCCCAGCACTTCCTTTCTGCCAGACTTTTCATGGTAGGCTTCCCATCGTGAAAAGACTGGCGGGAAGAGGGGTTGTAATTAGCCAGGCGGTGCTGAGTTCAGCACCGCTATGGCTGGTTGCAAGCCCATGCTCCCAGTGGAGGAAGCTGTCCTCTGGCAGTCTGCCTGCCGAAGTCGTAATTTGGCAGTAAGACCAGCACAGCCACTGCGGTCCGATCGTTACAGCAAGTTAGGCTGTCTGATGACCGCCAAACTCATAATGAGGCCCTTAAGCACTAAAACTGTGACATATACTATTTCCAGTCCAATCTAAAAGAATTTGGTAAAAGTGTTGAACACTAAAGGGTAACATTTATTATTCCCACTCAGTCTAAACCAAGTTGTGGAAGGTAACGGACACTAAAGGGGAAACATTTACTACTTCCTCTCCAATCTAAAAAACTTAAAGAAGGTGTTGGACACTAAAGAGGAGAAATGTACTATTCCAACTCCAATCTAAATCAATTTGGGGAAGGTGTTGGACAATAAAGTAGTGATATTTACTTTTCCAACTCCAATGTAAACCAAATCAAGGAAGGTGTTGGACACTAAAGATGTGGCATTTATTATTCCTACTGCAATAGAAACTAACTTGGGAAAGGTGTTGGACATAAAAGGGGAGACATTTGCTATTCCAGTCCCAATATAAACCAATCTGGGGAAGATGTTGGACTCTTAAGGGGTAGCATTCACTATTCCCACTCTAATCTAAACAAAACTTGGGAAAGGTGTTGGACACTAAAGGGGTGACATTTACTATACCTACCTCTGATCTAAACCAACTTAAGGAAGGTGTTGAACACTGAGGGATAACATTTTCTATTCCCACTCCAATATAAATCAGCTTGGGAAAGGTGTTGGACACTAAAGGGGTGACATTTTCTACTCCAACTCATATCTAAACCAATTTGGGGAAAGTGTTGGGCACTTAGGGGGTGACATTTACTAGTCCCACTGGATATGTACCAACTCAAGGAAGATGCTGGACACTAAAGAGGTGACATTAACTATTCTTACTCCAATATAAACCTACTTGGAGAAGGTGTTGGACACTAAAGAGGTGCCATTTACCATTCCCACTGCAATCTACACCAATCCGGGGAAGTTGTTGGACACAAAAGGGGTGTCATTTACCATTCCCTCTCCAATCTAACATTTACTGGTAAGATCTAAGCAAGCCAAAGCCTGTCTGGGGTTGTTTGTGTTCCCATTTGGAGGGGATCTTATGCAGTTAGTTTCCCACTTTGATAAATGTTTAGGACAGCTGGTTTGGTTGCAAGCTTCCTTTCAGAGGTATTCCAAATTGTTATTTCCAATGAAATATTATACATACATTTGACTTTGTGCATAGTTTTTAGTTATTTGTGTGTTAAAGTATTTTCCCTCAAGTAAAAGCACTGGCTGGACATTGATTTACTAACTGCTATTTTGTAATGCTTGACTTTGAGTTTGTAGCAGACACCACCTGCCTAAGTCAGCCTTGCTAAAACAAAGGGCAAGCCAATAAACCCACGAAATCTGGGGCATTGTACAAAAATCAATAAAGAATGCTCCTGAAGAAAGCCCTTTGTACAATGACTGTCAAAAGCGCATATTGCGAAAAACCATGTTAGTCTAGAGAATGATAGGTAGATAGAGGCATGGAAAAAACACAAAGTGCCGGATTTACAAGACCCTTGTGCCACACTAGCTTCATTTTTCTTACGTTAATGTGGCATTAACAAGGCCATTTCCCCATGCCATATTTATAAAGTGGTGCAACGCTAGCATTGTGCCACTTTGTAACCCCTTGTGCCACATTATACATGCAACAGGTATAATGTATGCAAAGGAGGCATTCCTACACAGGGAGGCTGCAAAGAATGGTGCAGGGAAATTTACAAGATTTCACGGCAACATTTTTTCTGGCATTTTTAATGCCTGCTTGGGGCAGGTGTTGATGTGGCAGGCCTATATTAACCAATGGGCTTTCCTAGTGCCTTGCTGCACTAGCACCATAGTTTATGGCGCTAATCCAGCAAAGTGCCACAAGAGCATCATAAGTTATGATGCTATTGTGGAAACTAGCACCATGGTGCGCCATAATGGAAATATGATGGAACCATGGTGTCATTAGGTGGGGCAGGAGTGGCACAAGAAAAGTGGCACATCAGGACTAATGCACCACTTTCTTGTAGATCTGGCCCAAAATGCCTTAAAGCCAGATGCAGAAATTGCCCCCATAGATACATTAGTGGGCTAGTAACTTCTGATTGCCCTGTGAAACTGGATTTCTCAATGGGCACTTGCTCCCTGCTTCTATATCCAGGCACTGTAAGCAAGGCCTGCTCCTCCATTAGGGCGTGTGAGTGTCACTCCCCGCCAGCAGCAGAAGCTGCAAACCTTTCACCACAAAGGGATAATAAACTAGATTTATTATCCCTTTGTAGTGTAACTGGTGTGGCCACGGAGGTGAGGAGCACTGAGGGGAGTGCACTGTGCACTCCCCTCAGTGCGCAAGTGTGTTTGGCCTGCCGTCTCGGGCTGGCCAAACACACATGCGCTGTAGGCTCTCTCCAGCCCAGCAACACTGTTGCTGGGCTGGGCAGAGCCTGAACAGGCTCCTAGTCTGCCTGGGAGCACACAGCCAGGGCGCTCCCAGCACATCCTGGTGCTACTCTGGGCAGCGTCAGGATTGGCCGCAGGACTGGCTTGGAGTCTGTGCCTGCTTGCCGATTGAGGAGATGGAGGAGGGGTGCTGCGAGGCAAGGAGCGGGTAAGTTTTTATTTTATTTTATTAAAATTAATTTTTTGACACCCCCGTGCACGCCACCCAGCCCCCCTCCTCACTAACGATGCAAGCCGCGACTGACTGTAAGATGTTGTTACGTTATTGGATTTTCTTTCTAAGACCTCTGAGGTCAACACACACAGTCTGCCACAATTACCAAACATTTCCTCAGAGAAAATATCAGATCCACTGGCTTTGGCAATGTGTTTTTTGTTCAGGGCTGTGACAATGCGGAACAGTGAATTACTAAAGCGGGATTGAGAAGGAAGAGGCCTTATTTGGAGTCCCTGGTGTACAGAATTCCAGGGGTGGTGTTTATGGCCTATTATTCTTTCAGCCGGAGCATATCTCGAGCTCTTCTCAAGATCACAAAAGGTAAAGCAAGCCAAGTGACTAAAGATCTTGCCTCTGAAGATGGCTGCACTTAAAGAAAACTGTATGTGACTTGCTTGTCTATTTTCTGTGACTCAAATAAAGAAAGGAAGTGATAAATGCTACCCTCAGGATGTTACAGCAAAATACTGTTTTTCTAGTTTGAACAGGAACTGAAATTTTGTGAAATCTTACCAGTAGCCTTTCTACCGTTATGTTGAAATTAATTCATGCACTATAACTGACCCCAGAACAGCAGAAAGGGGTGTCCAAAAGGAGGTTGCCACCAAAACCAGTGTCTGTATTTGTAATAACGCAGGCCAGTATTATGATGGTCACATCAATACAATTAACACTTTGAATAAAGTTTTGATGTAAAACAGCTACAGTAGAGAACTGGCCCACGGCATTGCAGAGTTTCTGTTACAACACAATGCAACGAAACGATTTGAAACCATAATTCAAGATATAATCAGGTTTTTTTCTTATAATGCCTAGGATTGTGCAGCAACTATGTATCTATAGAAATGTGGTCGATGATTCTTTAAAAGTTTCACACTGCAAAAAAGACATGGAGGCTGCGGAGGTCCAATGAAATCTGCTACAGCAGCAACCAGGACAAAAACATTGTTATTTCGATGCGGCAACTGCACTCTCTAAATTGGATTACATTCTCTTCAGCATCACCGGGCATTTACCTCTAACTAGGTAAATCATGTGTTAAATGCATAAACACCTCAAAACAATACATACTCTCGGGCACAACAAAAAAATGTGCACACGCCTAAACCCTTTAACCAGTTTGTTCATGGTATCTTTTCTGTGTGCAATCAGGGTGCACTGCAGGGGTTTGCAAAAATTGATTTCACGTAGTTATGTGAAATTTTGTTAAAACTTCCTGACATTAAGCATATTTATACGAAATGTAGGTGTGGCGATTAGCGCTATATTTTAAAGCAAAATAGATCCTCCTGTCAATTTTGGGCGCAAGGGTGCACTTCTTGCTTAAAATAAAGAGCACTAAAACTACAACTGCTCTGATTTACAGTTGCTCTCGCTAGGGTCAGTCGCATTATTCCTGCAGTATAATTTTGCCATAAGGAATAATGGTGTAATTTCGGAAATATCACCAAACAAGTGGAACGCTAAATTCCCGAAATTACACGGATGTAATTCAAATTACCGTACACTGGTTCTGAACACTGGCAGCGAACTTGTCACTGTAAACACCTCTATCTCTCTCTCTCTACACTTAACGACCAGAATCTCTTCCTAATTCAGCATCTAGTTAAATTTCATTCTGAGGTGCCGTTTATGTGTTGAAGATACATATTTACAATGGACACTTTAGTTCTATTTTTAGTTGCCTGTAAACTCTGATGGGCCAGGTAATTGGAGTTACCAGCCCCATCAGGATTATTCTGAAACACAAAAGAGCCACAGTTTCCCCAAGAAACACCAGACACTCAGACTGCTCAAACTGACAATGAAGAATAATATGAATAACATAGGGAATCAGTCATTAAATATTCTTCCAGGTAATTCCTCAGTCCTAAGTGGACCCCGAGAGAGAGTTTTTCTACCCTCCTAGAAAGCCAATCACAATATCTCCACCAACGGGACCAGGAACTTTAACAGGCCACTCATAACGTGGGCATCTGTGGGGGTTAACAACTTGCCACCCCTTTGCAAATCATTTGCCCATCTAAAAACCATTGATACCCTTATACCTTCTCATTCACTTTTGTTGGGACCCGAATGTCTCCTGCATGGCATGGTGCGTACCTCTGTCATGACTGCTTGACTACATATGTATTTAGTATCACAACT
Organism: Pleurodeles waltl; assembly: GCF_031143425.1. Lineage (NCBI taxonomy): Eukaryota > Metazoa > Chordata > Amphibia > Caudata > Salamandridae > Pleurodeles > Pleurodeles waltl. Next base: position 393,016,716 of record NC_090446.1, read on the forward strand.
TTTATTTTGGCCTTTACATCATGTTAATCTAGCAGATTCACGAGGGACAGCTGGTGTGTAGAGGACACTAGGACACTGGCCCACCAGTGCACACAGACAAAGCTACTCTTAGCAGTTTTAAGCTGCAGAAATGTAAACTGACTAAGTCAGTTTGTCAGTTTACATTTCTGTGACCTGTGAGCTGACAGCGCAAAGTGAACATGCCAGCAGCACAGGAAAAGAGGGGACTCTGTAGGGCTCAATACTTGGAAAGATTATACATGTGTGAAGGGTTCTTTTCATAGCTGTTCTCATGCACACACTGCCAATAGCCATGCTCCTCCTACTCAGTGCAGCATTTACATGTTCAGGATAGGAAACATCTTGGGAGATGTGTTTTCTACAAAGTCACCCCAAATACCAATCCACAGAGTCAAGTTGATGAAGGGTCATCTCCTGACCTATCCTGACATCTGGTGGGGCAATCAGCGGGTGCCAACATGCAGAAAGGGACAGTGGAACCTGCCCAAAGTCAAAGGACAGTGTGCCAGAAGCAGGAGCAGCTTGAGACAGAGCAGAAGAGGCGGGGACAAACGGGGGGAATTAAAATTAAATGAAATTTTTTTTTTTAAGAAACACGTACCTTAACACCATGCGCTGCTCCGCTCCTCCGTCTCCTTGCTGCAGGCACAGGCTCCGAGCCTGCCCTGCGGCCAGGATTGGCTGGGAGCACCCAGCCAAGGTGTTCCCAGTAGGACTGGGAGCCTGTGCATGCTCCCTCCAGCCTGGCAACTGTGTTGCTGGGCTGGAGAGAGCCTACTGTGCATGTGTGTTTGGCCGGGCCGGAGACGGCCGGCCAAACACACATGCGCTCTGAGGGGGAGTGTTGTGCACTCCCCATCACTGCTCATCACCTACGTGGCCCCTCCCTTTTACCAAAAAACAATAATAAACACAGTTCATCATTATTTTTTGGTAAAAGGTTTGCAGTTGCCGCTGCTGGAGGGCGGGATGGGGGCAACACTCCTCCGCCCTAATGGAGGAGCTGCCCCTGGCCATAGGCTGAAAAGTTTAATAAGAGATAAGGTCTGGTATGAGGTGCATGTGTTTTGTTTGAGTTTGTGTGCTTGAATTTTACTTTAGCATAAACTCATCAACAGGTTCTTTTTTTGAAACTCTGACTCATGCAGGACAATATTATAGAAATGGGCTGGCTGTGTATGTCTTTGAAGCTCAATTAAAACGGTTCCTATTTCAGTTAGAATCCAATTTTCAAATTCTTTCTTAGTGATGGTGCCACACTTTATACACAGCCTGCCTTCCACTGGGTTTTAATATGACAGTTGAAACAAATATGTCATTATTTCATTAGACTGGAAGGAGTATTTTGTCAAAATAGTGTATGGTTGAAAAGCTCCTTGTAAGCACAAGTGGGAAGCATGCTTAGCGCTAAGACAAATCTCACAAATCAAATAGGATGTGTGACAACCAGCAACTTCCCACAAAGCTGCATTTTGAGATCTCCTCCTCAGGTACTGCACTTCTTTGTGCATGGAAGGGTGTCACATAGATGCTGATTAGTTTGTGGTTTTCTATATCACCGACATACCAAAATTGCAGTCCCATAGAGTACAGAAATACAAAAGACAAAAGTGCAGTTAAAAAATTATAGTGCCACTCTGAGCTTTGTGAAACAAGAAACAGGCAGTGCCCAAAATCCACCCACAAAGGAACAGCATAGTGTGATTGAAGCGGTGTAGAACGAGAAAAAAAGAAATGCATTTTTGTGCAGGCTGCCCATACCGCATTCAGCTGGATTCATGGCAGGCAATTAACTATGTTTATTTGTGTGCGAGCCAATGAGAATGCTTACCCTGGCAAATGCATCGATGACAGGACTCAAACATGAACAGACACGGTCTCCGGTTACAGTGCAATAGTGGTTCCCTTTTATTGAGGCTGGTGTCCATCTTGAGTGATCAAACCATCCTCAGATGAGTCATCTGGTAACAGAAAACTCGGTTGCAACTTTTGAGCATTGAGACTCGGTCTTCTATGGTGCACTTCAGCAGTCAGTGTGGGGTCAAGTAATTGTGGCTACCAACTCACCCAGGCAGGCTTCTTCAGCTTTTGTGATCAACAGGAAGTCAGCCCGCTGACTCTTGGGATCATTTCTTTTGTCTTGGGCTCGGGGTCCACTTTTCCTTGAGCAGGGCACAGAAGCACAGTCCTCTTTTTGCTAGCTCAAGGATCAAAAGGTGCCATCAAGTCTTTGGTGATGTTTGTCTTTGAGGGTCCAGGGAACAGCGGAACAGTCTTTCTTCAGTTCTCTCTCCAGTGTCGATGAGAGCTGAAGTCTGTCTACCAGGGGTGCCACTTTTATGCCCAGAACTTGCCCTAAGGGAATCCAGTAACTACTAGCCAATGGGCTACCAGGTCCTCTCCACCTGATGACAACTTTCTGCACAGTGTGACACCTAGCTATTCTAGAATATGATATTCTGCCCATTCTGAAGATGGCAGGACCCTTCTCTGCCTCTCGGCGTGTAGTGCTTGAAAACACATCCTCGAGGTGTGGCTACCTGTGGACTACATACCTATAGTAAACTGGTTGGTTACTGTTTCCCCCTCTCTGTACCCAGCACCAACCTGCCTACCAGCACAAAAGAGGAGACCCTCTCTTGTTTTTCCACCATTTGCCCTTCAGAGGGGGCTTCCCCTGTGAAGGTTGCCTTATGGGCTCACACTTTGCTTGGCCTTCCTGTCAGGGAGAGTTAACACCTCTTCCAACAGCAGACCCTGTGTTTTCCTTCCTAAGAGTCATTCACACCTCGACCCAGGAGTGCAGAAGGCTGTCTCGTGGCTAACAACTATAAATGGTCACAAGAAATCTTGGACAACAGAGTACTTAAACATTACGTTAAATTCAAATTGGGCATTAAGTTGAGTTTAGTATAACAATTTTTTGATACCTTGAAGTACCAATTTTAGTAGTCCCATTCAGAAGTTAGTACAGCTGAGTTGTCACAGTGTAATCCTATACACACCAATGGGGCTCCTAGACTTTCTACAGCAACAGCAACAATTTGCGTGTTTTGCTCTTAAGACGCATACGCCCCAATTTTCAATGTACAGTACCCATCCTCAGGGCTTGCTTTGTTTTGTCACACTTTTGGTGGCACAATAAGTGCTGCAGTCCATGAGGGGCACTTTAACTTACAGGCCCTGGGTATCCTTGGTACCATGGACTAGGGACATATATGTAAGCTAACCTATGCAAATTGTAGGTGAACCAATCAGACATATGCATTTTGAAGTTCAGACCACTGCAGTTTGGTTAGTAGGTTTCAGTGTCCCTTCATAGTTGAAAAACGAGCAGCATCAGTCCAAAACTTTGGGGCTGATCATGCAAAACAAGGCATTTATTTACAGATACAAATGTAACACCTTGACAACTGGTGTCCACTAATAATGCACTCATTTTCTATGCAGGACCAGTTTTCTGCAACCCTTGAAACTCTATAATATAGCTGTGCCAATGTTTGACTGTGAAGGAATATAGCCTGGCTGCACCATTATGCTTCCTAAAACATGAAGGAAAAGGTGTGGTTATTTTCCTTTTGTAACTGTAAAATAGATTGTTAAACGCAGTGCACTGAGATATATTAGTAAAAGTGTACAACCAGAGTTAATGTTTATGCACGCCACATTATTACTTGCTTGCAAGAATGTCAATGTTGTGGTATTTTAGAAATGTCATTCTTTATAATCATTTATATTCAAAGAGTCAGACATTTAAGTACATTTAAACTAAAAGTATATTTGTGTTCATTTTAGTTGGTCGGAATGAAGGCCACATTCATTTTGCATGTTCTAATCTTCAATGTGAAAGCTTGTTTTTCTAAAGCAGCAGGTGCTGAAGTTAACAAGGGGCTCATTTTGCATGAGTGATGAGAGGATCTGAGAGAACGCTACTGGATGAAAGGAGTATCCTGACACTGGCAGCTATAGCTTTTGAGATTCCTGAAAGCGAGGGTGTATCAAGGAGTCAAAGGCTTCAGAAGACTGAACTGCTAATTCTAACTGCCTTACAGTTTTGTTTTTCAAATTAGAGTTTTTGTAATGATGTCATCACACCTGGAAAACCAAGATTCAAGAGTAGTTTAGCTGGCTTAGGATTCAGAGTCTCTCTGCCCCTTGCGCAGAGCAGACCTTTTTGAGGTATAGACCTCATACTTTCTATGTGTCTTTATGTCACCACATGGCTCTTAGACAGTATCTTCTACTGAAGTTCTGTTTGCTACCCTTTCTCAGATATTTCTTTAGTATTAGAATAGTTAAGGAGCTAGATTTAATGGGCATGCAAGAGATCTTAATTTTAGAATCCAGACATCAAGTACTTTTCCTGATTTTCTGCATTGTTACTATTGAGGTGTTGGTCTCTTATGTGCTGCTTCAATTTAACATTGTATGACGCCTTAACTCTTCACTGGCGATTGTGTATCTCTATACTATAGCTTTGAGACTTGTATATGCAACATTAGCTTTGATCCTGTAATAAAGCCCTTTGAAAGTTTAATTTGGACTCTGAGGTGTATTGTGTGACTATTAGGTTGCAGTGTAAATGATTTGAATTATTGGGTAAAGTTATCTTTTCTCCCCTCGGAACAGAGAAGAAAAGATCAATACCCCAGATTAAAAGATAGAACCTGAAGCTCCATCAACTGTTCCCATACAGTTACAGTTCCCATAAAGCATCCATAGCTACTTTTTAGCTCCTCAGGAATTTAATCACCGACTAGTGTTTGAATTTCAGTTGGCTAAAGGTAAAATGCATTTTAGAATGGTTAGGAGTACTTTGGTTGTCATTTGCGTAATGGCAGCCCCTTCATGACATATTAGAGACAGTTATTGACAATCTTTCTATTTGTGATATGTAATGAATGTTCTTCACTTTGTTTTGTCTCTCTGTTGCATCATAGTGGCACTCAGAATGGTGCTCATCCTCGATTTATTATAATTCTTGCTATCCACTGTAATGAAATCCGTTTCATTAGATGGCTGTCACTGGTATTTCATGATGTTGATACACATGTGTGAAAAGCAGAATCTTTTGTCTGTGTGTGAAGCCAAGCATGCAAATGTTCAGCGATAATGGCAGACTGATTGTTAGAAATGGGGTTTCTGGTTGGCTAGGGTATGTACCTCAGCCAGGCAGAACCTACCCACTCTAGTCAGGGCAAGGGAGTTACACGTCTAAGATAACCCCTGCTCACCTCCTTGGTAGCTTGGCACGAACAGTCAGGCCTATCCCAGAGGCAATGTGTAAAGCGTTTGCACAACACACACAACACATGTGACGCAAAATGTACACCAAAAAGTAAACACAACACTGAGCTATGTAAAAATAATCTGTATTGCACAAAACATAATTAGACCAACATTACACGTAAGTAATACCCTGCTACCTTAGCAGTTGTCAGACCATTTCACAAGGTTACTAATACTCTGCAAAAATACGCAGTTGTCACATTAGAACATGTAACTACTCAGGATTCTGCAACATAAGCAGTAGTCAGGAATTACAGTAAAAGTTATATGCACTTGTCATGAATATTTCCTAAATAATCATAGAAGGAACATCAGAGAGTATATTACAAATCATATAAACTACACATCAGTTAGACATGTCCATAAAAGGAACATTAGCATATATCTGCAAGGTCATGAAAACATATACCCCTAATGTCCGTAACAAGAACACTGGTAAAACATGTAGGTCAAGAGAGTAACTGTTTCTGATGAAGAGGCACTCCCAGTACCTAGAAGATGGGCAATGGGGCCCCCGGTGCTCCTATGCGCAAAACGGGGGCCTCTGAGATCTCTTAGGAGAGAGGGGCGGTCTGCGCCCTCTCTACAGTGGAAAGAACGGGCCCCTCTGAGGACCCGTGATCCTTGTGGGACCCCCTGGCCTCTAATGGCCCTCTCTGAAGGGGGGGCCCAAAGCACCAAAGATTCGAGTAGTAGGGGCGATCGCACCCCTCGCGCAGTGACCAGGGGAAAGGGAATTCCCTTTCATCCCCGTGTCCTGCTGGGGAATAGGCAGCCGCCCTCGTCCACGGTGCGGCTGCCTAAAAGGCAAGAAACAGGAGCAGAAACCGGAGCGTCACGCTCCAACTGCAGAGACCAGGGAAGGGGTGCTCCCCGTGCCTTCCCCGAGTCCTGCTTTGGTGCTCTTGGAAGCTTGGACCCCTCCGGGGGCCTGAGGAGGCAGTCGCTCGCACCCGATGTGGTGCGCGAGTGTTGAAAGCTGCTCCCGAGCCGCCGGGAGGCTTCTTGAAGGAACTGGAGGCAGCTGTTGCGCCGGGGGCGCTCCCAGAAGCGGGACGTGCCTCGGGGGCCCGAGAGGAGCACGCTTGCACTGTTCACTTGTTTACATGCCCCGGGGGCATAAGACACAGCGCGGACCCCACGCTGAAGGAAAAATTTAAAGCCTGGGTCGCGGCGGTGATTTTCGATGGCAAAGAAGCGCTTTTGAAAGCACGAGGGCTCCAAATCAAGCGCTTTTCAAAGCGCTAAGGCAATCTGCAACCCGGGCTGCGGCGGTGATCTTCTGCAGACAAAGAAGGTGCCTTGAAGTGCACCTGGGCACCAAAGAGCGCTCTCTCAGCGCTAAGGCAAAAGCTGTAGAGATCGTGGCAGGGGTCAGGGGCCACAGCACCCTGCCCCTGGGAACAACAAAGCAAGAAGAAGCACAGGGCTGGTGGGCCCAGCTACAGGCCAGCACAAGGGGTGCAGATGGTGGCAGTTCCTCCTAGTGACAAGGCAGGTCACAGGTCAGTGCAGCAGCAGCAGTCCAGTTTCAAGTTCCAAAAATGTTCAAATTGTGGGGAAAATTCCCCTGTACTTATACTGGGTTTATAGTGTTTCACAATGGTAGGGATAGGAGGTTCCAGCCAGTTACAACTGGTTCTGGGAGTGTCCCCTCTGTCCTTTCAGCACAGGCTCCAAACATCAGTGGGGGGTTAACGACCCTGTTGTGTGAAGCCAGGGCGCAGTCTTAACAAATGCAGGTGTGCCCCACCTCTCCCTTCTCTCTGCCCAGGAAGGCTTTACAATATGTAGATGCACCTCTGTGACACCTCCACCCTCCCTGTGTTCAGGCTGTCTGAGAAGTATGCACAAAGCCCTAACTGTCAGTCTGCCCAGATGTGGATTGGAGGCAAGCTGCAAAACACCAAAGTCATAAGCACAGATAAATGCACACTTTCTAGAAGTGGCATTTCTGTGATAGTAATAAAAAAGACACCTACACCAGTAAGCAACATTTCTCACCACTATCACAACCATACCAAACATGCCTACATTACCCCTCATAAATCAGGCAATACCCCTTACACATAAGGCAGGGCATTTCCAATGCACTCCTATGAGGAGGCAGCACTCACAGCAGTGAGACACCAAGTTAGGCTGTTTGTCACTAACAGGACAGGCCACGCAACATGGCACATGTCCTGCCTTCTACATACATGGCACCCTGCCCAAAGGGCTAGCTAAGGCGTACCTTAGGGGTGACTTACATGTAGTAAAAGGGGAGTTCTGGGCCTGGCAAGTAAATTTAGATGCCAGGTCCCTGTGGCAGGAAACTGCGCACACAGGCTCTGCGCTAGTAGGCCTTAGATAGGTTTGACAGGCTACTTCAGTGGGTGTCGCAAGCAACGCTGCAGGCCCACTAGTAGCATTTAATTTACAGGCCCTGGGTATAGGGATACCATTTTACAAGGGACTTATAGGTAAATTAAATATGCCAATTAGGTATAATCCAATCATACCAATTTTGTAAGGGAGAGCACATGCACTTTAGCACTGGTTAGCAGTGAAAAAGTGCTCAGAGTCAAAACATCAACCAACAACGGCAAGAAAAATAAGGAGGCAAAAAGCAAAAAGTCTGGGGAATGACCCTGTAAAAGGGCCAGGTCCAACACTGATGATTAGTGACCCAAACATGCTTTCATTAAAAATTAAATCTGCAATTCCAGGACAAACATACAAGTTTTTTTAATGAAAATTGCAAGCGGGGAAGTGAGAAGGTGTACATTCATGTTAGGTATTTCACAATTACATGCTTATATTTTCAGAAGCTAGCAAGCTAAAGTTTTGTGCCATGGGCGTGCATTTGAAAAATATGTTAAACGCTGATTTGTATGGGCTAATTCGACACATTTTGCGAACCTACTTCTAAATTTGCCTCCTTGATATCAGAGGGCATGTAATCATGATTTATGTGACGAAATGTTATCAACTAGATTAGAAAGCTTTCTATGATATCACTGTTACTGACTAGGGCGTGAATGTGTAAGATTGGCATAACCTGTCTGTTCTCTGATCTTGTATGATCTATGTACTTGAGTAGTATAATTGCTGTATGAGACTTTAGAATTTGTGCCTATTTTCTGTTTATAGTATACGATTGTGTTTTATAAGTTTTTCGTTTTTCAATATATTCCTTCTAAATAGATTTTCTTCTATAATTTATAACTGTCAATCTACTTGAAAGCAACAGGTTGGAAAAATAAGCTGAATAAATATTCTGCAAACATTCTGAAAAACGATAGACCACTTCAAATGGCATAATTAGACTTTAAGGCCCATATTAATACTCTGTTTGCGCCAGATTTTCGTAATTTGTTTTTACGAAAATCCGGCACAAACTTAACTCCATATTTATATTTTGGTGCTCGACATGTCTAGCACCAAAATTTTGGAGTTAAAGTCATTTTTTGCCCTGCGGAAAACTACCTTGCGTCAATGAGATGCAAGGTAGGCGATCCCGGAAAAAAATTACTCTAAGGCCCAAGCGCTTTATGTATCCTCCCGTGCAAAGATCATGCAAGGGAGAGAGGCGGGCCTAAATAATGGCGCTAAGCTTGCTTAGAGCCATTATTTAATGCCTGGGTCAGGGCAGGCATTAGGGGACCAGTGGGCCTATTTCCATGGAGGAACACCATTGAATAAGCCCACAGATGCCCTCCCCATGCCCCAGGGACACCCCCACCCACACCGGAGGGACAGCAGAGGATGGGGGACCCCATCCCTGGTAAGTATAGGTAAGTACAGTTAAGTACAGGTAAGCATTTTTTTTTTTTTAAGTGCCATTGGGGGCCCTGAAATGGGGCCCCCTACATGGCACTGGGTGCAATGGACATACCCAGGGAACCTTGGTCCCCTGTGCTGGCCATTGGGGTGGTGGGCATTAATCCTGTCTTTTCTAAGACAGGAGTCATGTGGTATGGATGCTTTTGCATCAGAAAATTATGCTAAGGTGGTTAGAGTCATTTTTTGTTTTACTCTAACATGCCTAACATCATTTTTTGGTACAAAACCCCTTTCTTCCATACCGCCAACCCCACCCGTCTAATTTTTTTTTTTTACGCTAGCCTACCCTTTGCACCGGCTTGCACCATTCCATAAATATAGTGCCTGGCTGGTGCTCAGAAATGGTGCAAGATGGTGCTAAACATTTTGGTGCAGTTTTGCACCAACAAGTATAAATCAGGGTCTAAGGGCCATATGTACGAACACTTTTTCCCATAGACACAGAATGGGTAAAAACCTTTGCTACATCCGGCCCTAAGTGCCTCCGGGCATTTTTAGAAAAACTGCATGAGAAAATCAGCTGTTCTTTTACCAGGCTCCTTGGAAAGCGGTGAATCTTCCAAATCCTTAATGAGGGTAAGCTTTGCATGGCTTGCCTGGGACACCATAAAATGACTGAATTATTTTGTTACTGCCCCTTCCGAACCTCTGCATTCTGATTCAAATTGTGCACAAATCGTTCAACAACAATCAACATTGTGGTCTGGTTTTTTTTTCTTAATAAAAAGATTATCAGGAGGAAAAGCCCGTAAATGCCCGCTAAAGAAAGCTGAATACTCATATGGTCAGATTTTGAGGTCAGTGTGTACACCCCACCACTTATCAAGTTCACCAGCCTCCACTGATGTGCGTAGTAACCTGGTAGAACTCTCTGTGCTGATGATTCTGAATACTGTAGCTACTGTGATCTTTTTTGATGCCCCTGGTTTTGAATGGTAGAAGATGGTGAATAAGGCAGCACCATGAGGCAGTGGAAGAGTATAGCTTGCATTTCTGTGGCTGGAGGATGCGGAGTCAGACACTGAATTGAAGGAGGTGGAGACAGAGCTACCTTTAGAAATTGCACGAAAATGTAATTAGCCATTGGCTGCTGGTTAGATCTTTCTGAGCACTGCCCTTTGATAGGTAGTAAGATTGAAGGACAGGGCTGTAGATTCTGTGTCCAAGATGAGGAAGCTTGTTGGCAAGGAATGCCCTTTTTTCTGTCCCTACTTACTGCGTTAGAGATCCTGATTATTGATGGCAGCCAGGTGAAGAAACCTCATACTTCACTGTGCCTGCACTGGTGACTGCTTGCTATTAGTCTCTCCTTCAGGTTAAACCACTAAGGGCAAATACTACCAATATTTTCCATAGCTATTAGTGACGCACATCTTTGTTGCAGCTACTCAACAAGCTATCATCCTGGAAACAAAATCTTCATAAATGCCTACAAACAGGCTGTGTATCATCTACTGGCACATCAACAGCTGACAACAAATCGAAAGGAATTATATACACCAAACTGTGTTATAAAATGGGTGAAATTCTATACCTCAGGATGAAGGCCAATCTGGTGGTAAGGCAAAGGAAAGATCTAACGTAGAGAGCCAGTGAACTTGATATGCACAAAGGCTAACATCTGTGTTTTGATTTATTACATGGAGTGAACTTCCCTCCACCTCTAAATAACATACTTGGATACAGCCTTTCGAAAACCTTTTCTTCCATACTCACACTTTTATGTACACTCCACAGCTTCAGGAACAGTAACAGATCTACTTAGTGCCATGAACCAAAACCATTAGATCTGTTCTACCTTCTGATGGAAAGATGTGCTTTTATAATGCATCTGCCACAAGAATATTTTAATTCATTTAAGCACCCTCCTCAAGTATACATCTGTATTTATTTAAAAAAGAACCAAAAAGCATACATTACTCCATTGGGAATTTTCATATGTGGTTTGTGAGACAAGGGTGCATAGCACATCAAGCTAGGTGCACCACCTCCAATCTCATCCTCCGACAACTTGTTTCATTTTGTCACAATATAAAATGCATCAATGCTCAGATATTAACACAACGTATTACTATGGTTCTGCCCATTCTCAGCTCTGCTGCATACTCCTGGAAGCCATCGAATAGTGCCCCCTCAGTTCACAGTACCTACATACACATTGTCTTCAAGGAACTCTCTAGATGTGACTAGAAGGCCCATACTTAAGCTTTAGATTATGTCACTCACCATCAAGCTCAGCATGAAACCATCCCTCTCATTGCATTTGACGTGTGTTTGACGTGCTTTCACAAACGACTCCCTTATGGTATCATCATATTTGTACATGGCAGAGCTTCAAATGAGCATGTACTTTGTGAAGGAAATTCACATTTTTATCTGTTCCCTTTGGTAATTTTGTCATCCGTGTAAATTTGCATACATTGTCACAGGAGCATCCTATCATGCGACAGTAAACTGTAAGAGAATCAAAATAATTAACAAAATACAATAGAACCATGTTTATATGAAATCCTTGAAGCCAGTATTACAACTCTTAGACCTAGCCCCTTGATATACCTCCATAAAACTTTGTTGTTCAGAGATTTTCATTTTTGATTTGTGCTTTTGTATAATTAGAGAAGTAATGTAGCTTGGGTAGACATCGCTAATCTAGGCCAATTTTTTCTAGACAACATTTTTGTCATTTTGTGTTGCAGTGATGATGTACTATTTCAGAAACAATGAGACCTATATACTTTATTTTGGTGTCACAATATAGGGACTGGGTGTCAAGTAGTCTCATAGAGACAGAAAAGAACTTCTCAGCAACCCATCTGCCATTTTCCAAAATGGAGGCTCTATAATGACGTGTTTTGGCATCATATTGGTAATTTATTTTAATATTGTTCTTTTTTTTCAGTTTTTCCATTGATTCCAATTCAGAAACATGAGAGAAGCAGGTAGATCTTTACCTCCTGACAGAGTGCTGCTGTCTCGTAGGCTCTCATTATCCTTATGAGACTACTGGATTTTGAGCAACAAGATTGTCCCCGATGTGGGGGACTGAGTCTAGCCCACGGTAGATGACACTTGTCACTCCAAATCCGGGTTTTGCTCTGGCTAACTAGCAGTGCCTCATCTCTCCCAAATGGTAGAGACAATTGGGCAGCCGAGCGCATGATATCTTAATACTTCTCAGGGAAGTCGTGGTCACTCAGGTCACAACCGGTTCTCTAATACACACTGCGGTCTCATATATAAATGACAATAGAAGCAGTATAAGTTTTAAAGAGTGGTTTAATAAAACAACTGCATTTTAGATAGCAAAGCGTGAGCTGCAATAAACAGAACTACACAACACAATAATAATAAAATAGTGACGATGAGAGTGAAGCACAAAAATAAAGATATCATAGTGCCGCTAGGTTATTCTCTCTCTAAGTTATATTTTCGAGCACAGCTTCTTAAGCTCTAAGGGGGGACATCGATCCTCATACCTGAGCAAAGGTCTGTAATCTGCATCAGCATCTGCAACGGGGCATTCAGCATTCAATTGTGGGTCCCTGGCTGGAACCTCCCTCTTGACGTGTACTAGGACTAGAAAGTGTTTTTATAACTAACACGCAGATGTTCTAGGAAAATATCCCTACGTAAGGATGTGTATTTTCAACGAATCTTGGAGACTAAACGTCTACCATGTTTACCGGCAATGTACCATACTGTAGCCTTGACTGAAGCACAGGGCGATCAAGAATGCATTATTTGAGAACACAGTGCTGAACTGAGCTAAACAGTTTGATAGAAGAAATTAAAACAAGACCGTGAAAACTGGTTATTGTAAAATAACAGTGCGAAGCTGAATAAAATATACCTAGGGCAAAGTGCACAGCGGCCTAGTATGGTAAACTAATGTGCATGAAGCTATATTAAAAATGGCTAAACTACACCCTCCCCTTGTCTGTAGAAAGTGGTTAAAGACAAAACTAAAATGCCCTAAGCTAAAATATATTAAAAACCCTATTTAATTCTGACAAGTCAAATGGACACACATGCATACTACTCGGTAATTTAAAAAATGAGCATGCGGCCAAGAACCAAATTCAAAGGAAAATGTCAATTTAGGACAGTTCCAAATCGAGCATCAGTCATGGAAAGCAGGAGGTCCTCCACTTCGGCAGATGACAAAACCGGTAAATCTGCGCCAAAAACCACTAAGGAGGACGTGTGTTCCATAGCCCCAGTGTCAACCAAGGCGGCATCCCATGTAGTGCCTATTACCGAGTTAATGGTAACTTCCTCCAGGAAGGGTAGCTCGTAATCAGCTTCTCTGAGCAAACGCAGCCGCAGCGCGCATGTTTGGTAATGAACCCTCAACGAGAACATCAACAGATCAGCATCAATCACTGAGGGGCATTGCTGTGAAAGACAAACTTCCAGTGCATGTTCAAAAGAGCACAAATGGCACTACAAAATCTGAGGACTACTTCAACAAAGAAAAATGTGTCACATGTCAAACTAATTTGAAAGAAAAGCTAACATCAACTGCGGCTGGACAAAAGAGAGTTCAAGATGAGCAAGAAACACAGCAAGACAAAGTTCACAAAAAATTGAAACTGATAAATGAAGGATCAAACATTTTATCACATTAACAACAAGTGCTACAAGTTGTATACAATGGAAAAAAACATGGAAACAATTTGTCAAAAAATAGCTGAAATCAGTGAATCACAGCAAGAATCTGAGTCTTCTGAGAAAGCAACAACAACCAAACCTTATGCCCATCCACTTATAAGATCAATGGCTGCCCCTCGTCTACCTGCAACAAATGATCAGAAAGCAGAGGATATTCAATGTGTTATTTGTGGTTTAGCCAGAACAAGGGCCAAAGGGATTGTCAAAAGAAGAAAGTACAGAGTATGTGAGTCTCATAGGGCAAACATGTTTTTATCTGCAGCTAGTAACTGATCTAAACAGGGAGGTAAATGTATTTGCAGCAGATTTGTATGTCCACTTGATCTGCATGCATGCTTACATTCGAAAATATGAATGCACGTAATAATGAAATTAAGATTCTTCTGGTGAGAGTGTACAATGACAGACTTTGTTTTTGTCAGTCTAACAAAATGAATGAGACATTTATGGTGTTCTCTGCTGATTAGATTCCTGAAGTTCTTGGTGATAAAATAAGATCACAGGATGCAGTAAAATCAGCAGGAACAATTTTAAAACATGTCCTGAAAGATTTAGATTTTGGACTTAATGACAAATTTTGTGATGCCCCACAGCTCTGCAAATGATGGGAGTCAACAAGAACACCTGATGTTGTCTTAACATTTTTTATATCATTTTTTAATATCTACAAAGAAAACTGTTACAAACCTGACAGGCTTATGCTGTGCAAATGTACTGTCTTTTCCAAATCATGTTTTATTAATTACATCATGGCAAAAAGAAAACTCCGCTACACATGATGACTTCCCATGCAATCTCTGACAAGTGCAAAAGTAGAGAACTAATCACTGAATAAGACTAGTATATTAACAAGTTATCATGACATTGTGCACAGCAGGAATTTGTTAGCACATCATGGTGTAAAATCTTGTGAATCCGAAAGCACACCACTTTCAAGTCACTTTACCAGGAAAGGATTTATAATTGCTGTGCTTGATAACTTTTATTTTGAAGACAGCTCTTCTTTCTCTGGAACATCTAGCACACATGATACTGCCATGGTGCTTTTTGAAGAATGAAGTAGCTGCTGGAAAGCACAGTGTGTCAGCTGTAGACATAAACAATCAAAGGCCCAAACTTATCAACCTACCTGCCTTGCCAACGTGTGCAAAATCACTACAAGCCATGAACTCTTTCCAGTCTACCACAACGTTTCAAAGTGGCTGAGGAGATGGATCTTCTACTAGATGCTGCTGATTTAACCAAATTTATCATATCGCTTATTCGGTGTGGACTGAAGGATGAAGAAAAACCAGTTCCTCAGTGGGCTGTAATTCATACTCTCATCTTCCAGAATACTGTCTCAATGAAGAAGATTGGGTTTTTCACCAGTAGGTTTCCAAAATGTGCATGCTCAGCTTGAAGGACAACCTATCCTGCCAATTTTCTGCAATGAAGGTGTTTTCCGTATTGTAGTTGACATTTTTAGGAGCAATCCTGTAGAATTTGATGATATTTATCCACTGATGGGCGTTTTCTACATGACAAAAGTTGAGTTGCGGTGTGCAGGAAGTTATCCTAGTGGATGTGGCATAAACGATGCACATATTGAGGCTGAAATCCCTGGAAGCAAAACTGTTCAGTCATTATTGAGCGGAACTCATTATGTTCACTTGTTACAAGGTATGCTCATCATGTCTGAGGCTATAAAAACACTCATCATGTTGAGGCTATAAAAACAATGTTCACAACACTCAGTTCAAAATCAGAAAACCTGAAAACCAAGGCCCAGATTTATGTGGGCCCAGCACCATTCCAATGCCACATTAGCGTCATTTGTTTTTGCTCTAATGTGGCACTGGAAAGCCAAAAACACTGCACCATATTTACAAACTGGAGCAATGCTTGCATTGCGCCACTTTGTAAGCCCTTGTGCCACATTATGCCTGTGTCAGGCATTATGTATGTAAGGGGGCATTCCAGTGCTAGGGGAGCTGAATAAATGGTGCAAAGAAATCCTGGAGGTTTCTTTAAGTCATTTTTATCAGCATTTTTTAACACCTGATGGCAGGTGTTAAAAAGAGGCTCCTATTGTGTTCAATGGGCCTCTGTGTGATTCGCAGGATTAGTGTCATAATTCTTTACGCTAATCCTGCAAAGTGTCAGACTAGAGTTGAAAATTATGACGCTAGTTCCCCTGACTACCGTCATGGTGCGCCATATTTTAATAATGGCGCACACAAGGTGGCAGTAGGGGGGCGCTACATGACACATGAAAAGTGGCGCTGCATCAATTTTCATAAATCTGCCCCCGAGTTTGGAGAGTCTGTCAAAGAATGTGAAGAAAATCAGTACTTTGCAAGTAGTTCTACTGACAGACTTGGTGCACGTTTATCAGGAAGGTGATTGGGAGCTGCACATGAAGACTGTCGGATTGCTGATTCCTGTGTTTTGCAAATTCTATTGCATAAACTACCTGAGATATGGGTACTGGTATTTGGAAAGAGTGAAGAAGCTAGAGGTGGAAAAACCATACCTTTGCAAACAATTAATCCAAAGACATCTTTTGGTGAAAGACAGAGAGGGAAGGTTTAATGCTGTGCCTCCATACATGAAGCTGAAACAGACATACCAGAGATCACAGAAAAGCTCCAAGGGAACTGTTGGTCATACACGTGAAAGTGAATACGTTTCTCAACAGCAGCTAGTTTACCATGAAGTCCTTTCTATTTGCAATGTTTTCAGAGAGATGACAAATTCAAAATTAATGGACCAATGTGAAACTGTTCCTCATCACGAACTTGTGTGAAAGAGAGGGGCATGTTTTAATAACCACGTTGACAGTCTTCTTTATTTCATGAAATGACTGAGCCTGTGGGACTGCACAACTTTGTGACCAAACAATGGGCGTCATTCTGACCCTGGCGGCCGGTGACCGCCAGGGTCACCGACCACGGGAGCACCGCCAACAGGCTGGCGGTGCTCCCAAGGGCATTCTGACCGCGGCGGTTCAGCCGCGGTCAGAAAGGGTAAACCGGCGGTCTCCCGCCGGTTTACCGCTGCCCCATTGAATCCTCCATGGCGGCGGAGCGCGCTCCGCCGCCATGGGGATTCAGACACCCCCTACCACCATCCTGTTCATGGCGGGAAACCCGCCATGAACAGGATGGCGGTAGGGGGTGCCGCGGGGCCCCTGGGGGCCCCTGCAGTGCCCATGCCAATGGCATGGGCACTGCAGGGGCCCCCGTAAGAGGGCCCCACAAAGTATTTCAGTGTCTAATTTGCAGACACTGAAATACGCGACGGGTGCAACTGCACCCGTCGCACCCCTGCAACTACGCCGGCTCAATTCTGAGCCGGCGTCCTCGCTGCAGGGGCATTTCCGCTGGGCCGGCGGGCGCTCTTTTGGAGAGCGCCCGCCGGCCCAGCGGAAATGTAAGAATGGCCGCCGACCGCGGTGCGGTCATTTGTCGGCGGTACCTTGGCGGACGGCCTCCGCCGTCCGCCAAGGTCAGAATCAGGGCCAATATGTGGATAATGATATAAAAACACATCTACTATATGTCCTGGTACATGGATCGAAACTATATGCAGAACTGAAGCAGGAAAGATTTATATTGAAAGAGAAAAAGCTGTTTGACATAGTTACTAAAGCTAAAATTCCACCCTTTAATTTCCATAGTAAGAGTTTCATCCAACCAGTCACTACAAAACAGGTTACAAAAAATCTACTTTCGCAAGCACACAGAGAGATGGATGTAGCAAAAGAAAGGGATGAACTTATCAAGGTCATTCTGTTGCACAATCTTTTCCCAACAAATGCATTATGTGATTGCGATGCTGCAACCAAACTGTGAAGCACAAACTCATACAAAAGCACAAAAAAAAACTTTCACCTGAAGAATTTAATTTCAAAAAGGTGTCCACATTGAATCTGCTGTTGTTCTGGACTGTATGTCACAAAGTCAAATGGTCAAAATTTCCTCCATGCAAAACATCAGAGAGGTCGTTCAGAGTCTTCCACAGACATCAAAGTCAGTGTGCACCTTGCAAGAACTGCTCATTGTCTTTGACAGTTATCTTGAACTATCGCTCAAAGAATGTGAGAGAACCAGACAAATGTCTACAAGTGGAACAAGTGACCTTGCCTGCATCAAAAATTCAACACCTATACCTGTCCAACTTGATAAATTCTGGTCATCAACATCGAACAAGATGAATTTGGAGATGTTAACTCGCCAAAACATTGCTCTTTGCTTTAATGAACACTGAATTTCCAATTATTTCAAGTGGAATGATTGTTAATGAGGAGTTGGTGCCTGCAGAGATATATTCAAAAGGTACGAGCCATATTGTTGAAGATCTTAACAGCAAAATGAAGGACACTGACCTTCGTATTGTGCCACATGTTGAGTGGTGCGTGTGCAAAATGGTGCCAATCGAGTCATTATACTGTCAAATGGCACAGATGTTATTATTGTGCTACTTAGATTTGTTACAGTGTTCAAAAGTCAAGGATTGTCAGAGTTATGGATACATTATGGAACAGGCGAGAAAAGACACTTAATCCACTTCATATTCTGTACAAGAAACTTGGCACAGAGATCCCCAGTGTTCAAGGCACATATTCTTACAGGTGATGACACTGAGCAAAATTGGAACAAAGCTTAGAGCTTTAACTGATGAACCCATGAAGTGTCTAAAAGGATTTGCTGAGTGTCAAAGATCAGTACCTTAATTTTCTGAACGTCACAGGAGCAGAATGATGCTGTAGCCCAATGCCTCGCTTAAGCTCCCAGTCTCCACCAGTATATTTAATGCATAGTGACTAAAGAGGGTCCAGGAGGGGAAAGAGGTTAGGGATAATAGGAAGATACTGACTTGTCTTCTTCACCTGGACTCTGTCACTTCATCTGTTTTCTTACCAACTCAATGTTGCACAAGCATTAAAATAATTAAAACATTAATACACTTCTCACTAAGCCTCTGGTTCCTCAATTATTTAGTTTAAAAAACTCTGTGAAATGACAGTTGTGTAACATACCCCTGTAAAGTGAGACTATAAGTTCTCTCCTGTTCATTCTGTTGTCAATATTATTTATATCTGTAGTTATAGATGTGTAACATTTATTGTTGTGTGACTTAACATCAAACTTCTCTTGTCAAAAGGCAACAATATGCAATAACAATGTCCTTCTTTCTTTTTCTTATGATAGGAATACCTGTGTGACCAATGCTAATTAGGGGGTGACTCCTCAGCCTTGGATTCAGGTAAATGTGTTGTTTTCACCTCAGCCTTGAACTCTGGTACTGCGGTGTTTTGCTTAGTTCGAAAAAAATTCCACAAAGAAATAACACCTCAGGATAAGATTATTTATTTACAGAGATGTTTTAGGAACCTCATTTCCTTTTCTTTATGACTGAAAAATCTCCTTGAGCATTTACAGTGTTAAATAGTTCTTTTACCTCTTAATATTCACCTGGAAACTGCTGCATTAAAGGAAAAAGCCTACACTGTCCGACAGGCATAGGCAAAGGATTCTATCTCTAAATACCATTCTAATATGCGAACTGCATCAGAAAAGACCTCTATCTCCGAAATTCTCCTCAGTGAAGTGCGCCGCTTGTGAGGCTGCATGCACATATCACACTGCTCAGTAGCCCTCAAGCTCTCCTGCTGCTGCAGTAATAGAACAATGACTTCTAGTTATGAGAGCCGTCATCTTGAGGGATGGCCTTTCCATAATGATCTCCATGATAGTGCCTTCAAAACTTTCACAAGCGGTTTGCTCTGAAGTATCCCCCCTATTTGTGGAGTGGGAGTCTGGACTCAACCATGGTTTCTGATACTGAGACAGAATGTGACCTAAATGATGTAGAAAAATCCCTTGTGTGTGTGTGGAAAATGAGTTCTAAATGTCAAAAATTTTATGATCTTTGCTACAGTGAGTTCAAGAGATCAGTCCCACTGAGTGACCTTCCACCGACGTCATATTCTGTTCGTGGACAACTTAAAAGAGCTTTCTACTTGATCAGAAGATGTGTAAATGTTTTGGAGCATACATATGTAGAGAAAGATCCAAGTGAATTTGGTTGGGAATATATTGAATGAGTGCTAAAACCTACAAAACTTACAAAACCTCTACTCACAGAACTTACACGTAAATGTACTTGCAAAACCTGTGCTACAGAGAGATGCCCCTGTTGATATGCTCTTCTTAAATTTTCAACATTCTGCAAAAGTACCATGCGTGATCCCAAAACAAATAAATAAAGGAACTAGGAAAATGGGTCTAAACAGGAGTGATAAACATTATTTTTTTCATATTTGTAAGGAAATGCCTCCTTGGCATGGTTACCCCCTAACTTTTTGCCTTTGCTGATGCTAAGTTTTGATTGAAAGTGTGCTGAGACCCTGCTAACCAGGCCCCAGCACCAGTGTTCTTTCCCTAAACTGTACCTTTGCTTCCACAATTGGCACCGTCCTGGCACTCAGATAAGTCCCTTGGAATTGGTACCACTGGTACCAAGGGCCATGATGCCAGGAAAGGTATATTAGGGCTGCAGCATGTCTTATGCCATCCTGGGGACCCCTCACTCAGCACATGCATACTGCCTCACAGCTTGTGTATGCTGGTGGGAAGAAAAAGACTAAGTCGACATGGCACTCCCCTCAGAGTGCCATGCCCACCTCACACTGCCTGTGGCATAGGTGAGTCACCCTTCTAGCAGTCCTAGCAGCCCTAAGACAGGGTGCACTATACCACAGGTGAGGGCATATGTGCATGAGCACTATGCCCCTACAGTGTCTAAGCAAAACCTTAGACATTGTAGGTGCAGGGTAGCCATTAGAATATATAGTTTGGGAGTTTGTCAAACACGAACTCCACAGTTCCATAATGGCTACACTGAAAACTGGGACATTTGGTATCAAACTTCTCAGCACAATAAATGCACACTGATGCCAGTGTGCAATTTATTGTAACATACATCCAGAGGGCATCTTAGAGATTCCCCCTGAACCTGAATACCAACCCCACTTCTAGTATAGGCTGACCAGTTCCTGCCAGCCTGCCACACACCAGACATGTTGCTGTCCACATGGGGAGAGTGCCTTTGTCACTCTGGCCAGGAATTAAGCCTGTACTGGGTGGAGGTGCTTCTCCCCCTGCAGGAACTGTCACACCCGGCAGTGAGCCTCAAAGGCTCACCCCTTTTGTTACAGCGCCCCAGGGCAACCCAGCTAGTGGAGATGCCCACCCCTCCTGCCACTGCCCCTACTTTTGGCAGCAAGGCTGGAGTAGATAATGAGAAGAACAAGGAGGAGTCACCCACCAGTCAGGATAGCCCCTAAGGTGTCCTGAGCTGAGGTAACACTTGCCTTTAGAAATGCTCCATCTTAGGTTTAGAGGATTCCCCCAATAGGATTAGGGATGTGCCCCCCTCCCCACGGGGAGGAGGCACAAAGAGGGTGTAGCCACATTCAAGGACAGTAGCCATTGGCTACTGCCCTCCCAGACCTAAACACACCCCTAAATCTAGTATTTAGGGGCACCCCAGATCCCAGGAAATCAGATTCTTGCAACCTGAAGAAACAAAAAGGACTGCTGACCTACAAGCCTGCAAAAAAGACGGAAGACAACAACTACTTTGGCCCCAGCCCTACCGGCCTGTCTCTTGATTCGAAATCCTGCAACCAGCGACACATCCGACAGGGACCAGCGACCTCTGAAGCCTCAGAGGACTGCCTGGACTAAAGGACCAAGAAACTCCAGTGAGCAGCGACTCTGCTCAAACAACAGCAACTTCTTTGCAACAAAGAAGCAACTTTCAAAGACTTCACGTTTCCCGCCGGAAGCGTGAGACTTTACACTCTGCACCTGATGCCCCCGGCTCGAGATCCAGAGAACAAACACCACAGGGAGGACGCCCTGGCGACTGCCGTGCCCATGAGTAGCCCGAGACGACCCCCCTGAGCCCCGACAGCTGCTTTGCACACTGCACCCTGCCGCCCCTGTGCCCCCCGATGACGCAGGCACTTACCTGCTGGCAGACTGGAACCAGAGCACCCCTGTTCTCCATAGGCGCCTATGTGTTTTGGGCACCTCTTTGACCTCTGCAGCTGACTGACCCTGAGATGCTGGTGTGGTAACTTTGGGGTTGCCTTGAACTCCCAATGGTGGTCTGCCTATGCCTAGGAACTGAGACTTGTAAGTGTTTTACTTACCTCACAATCTAACCTTTACTTACCTCCCCCAGGAACTGTTGATTTTTACAGTGTCCACTTTTAAAATAGCTTATTGCCATTTTAACAAAGACTGTAGATGATATTGCTTTTATTCAAAGTTCCTAACTTACCTGTGTGAAGTACCTTGCATTTTATGTGTTTACATCAAATCTTGAACCTGTGGTTGTTAAAATAAACTAAGAAAATATATTTTTCTATATAAAAACCTATTCGCCTGGAGTAAGTCTTTGAGTGTGTGTTCCTCATTTATTGCCTGTGTATGTAAAACAAATGCTTAACAATACCCTCTGATAAGCATATTGCTCGACCACAGTACCACAAAATAGAGCATTAGAATTATCTAATTTTGCCACTATCTTACCTCTAAGGGGAACCCTTGGACTCCGTGCACACTATTTCTTACTTTGAAATAGTATATACAGAGTCAACTTCATACATTGGTGGATCAGTGGTGGGGTCTAAGACTTTGCATTTGCTGGACTACTCAGCCAATACCTGATCACACAACTAAATTCCAAAAATTGTCATTAGAAAGTGATGTTTGAAATTTGAGCTATTTTCATACATTTTTAAAAGTCCTGCTAGGGCCTTTTGTAAGTCCCTGTTAGCATTTCTCTTAGAGTTTAACAGTTTGTAAAAGTTTGGATTTAAGTTCTAGAAGTAGTTTTTAGATTCTTAAGAAGTTATCCCAACTTTTAGAAAAATAATATCTAGCGCAGAAGAGATAGTGGTGGAACTCAACCTCACCCCTTACCTGCATCTAGGGATGTCAGAAGTAAGGACTCTCTGTAAACTAAAAAATATAAAGACTGGGTCCAACCCTACCAAAGTTAAGCTCCAGGAGCTTTTGACAGAGTTTGCAAAGGACCACCCCTCTGAGGATAATCCTACAGAGGGGGAAGCTAGTGACCAGGAGGATGGTTCCGTCCCTCCTGTCCTAGTTAGGGAGGCCAGGGTCCCTCAAATCCTGACTCCACAGGTGATAGTCAGAAATACTGGTTCTTCCACAAGAGAGACCAGTAACTCTGGAAGGATTGAGGGCAGCCTCAATGAAGATGACCTCCTGTTAGCCAGGATGGCCATAAGATTGGCTTTGGGTCACAGCTCCTAGCCATAGAGAGGGAAAGACAAGAGATGGGTTTAGGTCCCATCAGTGGTGGCAGCAACATAAATCTGACATGCTAAAAATCCCCAAAGGGATCGTAACAAAATATGAAGATGGTGATGACATCACCAAGTGGTTCACAGCTTTTGAGAGGGCTTGTGCAACCAGAAAAGTAAACAGATCTCACTGGGGTGCTCTCCTTTGGGAAATGTTCACTGGAAAGTGTAGGGATAGACTCCTCACACTCTCTGGTAAAGATGCAGAATTCTATGACCTCATGAAGGCTACCCTGATTGAGGGCTTTGGATTCTCAACTGAGGAGTACAGTTTCAGGGTGGCTCAAAAATCCTCGAGCCAGACCTGGGTTGATTTTGTTGACTCCTCAGTCAAAACACTAGATGGTTGGATTAATGGTAGTGGTGTAAATGATTATGATGAGCTGTATAACTTGTTTAGAAAGAGCATCTGTTAAGTAATTGTTTCAATGATAAACTGGATCAGCATCTGGTAGACCTAGTTCCAATTTCTCCCCAAGAATTGGGAAAGAAGGCAGACCACTGGGTCAAGACTAGGATGACCAAGACGTCCACAGGGGGTGACCAAAAGAAAGGTGTCACAAAGAATCCCCAGGGGAAGAGTGTTGAGACATCCAAGGGAAAAAGTAAAGAGTCTTCTACAGGGCCCCAAAAACCTCCTCAGGAGGGTGGGTCCAAAGCCTCTTCACAATCCTCATTTGGGTACAAGGGTAAAAACTTTGATCCCAAAAAGGCCTGGTGTTGCAGCTGTAATCAGCATGGACACCAAACTGGAAACAGGCCCTGTAGTAAGAAAGGTTCCACAACAAGTACTACTCCAGTTAGCACTGGAATAGCCAGTCTCCAAGTGGGATCAACAGTGTGCCCAGAGCAAATCAGGGTTCACACTAAAGCTACATTAGTCTCAGAGGGTGGGGTGGACCTAGCCACACTTGCTGCCTGGCCACCTAACATGCAAAAATACAGGCAGTCGCTCTTAATTAATTGGACTAGAGTAGAAGCCCTGAGGGATACAGGTGCCAGTGTCACTATGTTGACAGACAAACTGGTTTCCCCAGGACAATACCTGACTGGACAAACTTATCCAGTCACCAATGCTGACAATCAGACTAAAGTACATCCCATTGCAATGGTAACTTTAGAATGGGGAGGGGTCACTGGCCTTAAACAGGTAGTAGTGTCTTCTGCTATACCAGTAGAATGTCTGCTTGGAAATGATCTGGAGTCCTCAGCATGGGCTGAGGTAGAACTCAAAACCCATGCAGCCATGCTGGGTATTCCTGAACTGGTGTGTGTCAAGACTAGGACACAGTGCAGGACTCAGGGTGAAAAAGAAGTGTTGGAGTCTGAAATAATGGCCCAACCATCCAAGAGAAAAGGAAAGAAGACTGGGGAACCAACTTCAGCACAGGAAAAGAAACAGAACCTCTCTTCTCTGGAAGAAGTTCTATCCCCTGAGGGAACTGAGTCCATGGAGCTAGGAACTTACCAGGTTGAGCTCTTGGGCCCTGGGGGACTGTCAATGGAACAGCTGTGCAAGGGGCAAGAAATGTGTCCCTCTCTTGAAGGCCGAAGACAGCAAGCAGCTGAAAAAGAAAAAGAAAATGTCAGTGGGACACACAGGGTCTATTGGGAAGATGGACTCCTTTACACTGAGGCAAGAGATCCCAAACCTGGTGCCACTAGGAGAGTGGTAGTGCCTCAGGAGTGTAGGGAGTTCATTCTGACCTTAGCCCATGACATTCCCCTTGCTGGGCATTTGGGACAAACCAAGACATGGGAGAGGTTAGTTAATCATTTCTATTGGCCCAATATGTCCCAGAAGGCAAAGGAGTTTTGTACCTCCTGTGTCACATGTCAAGCCAGTGGTAAGACAGGTGGCCACCCAAAGGCCCCCCTCATTCCACTTCCAGTGGTTGGGGTCCCCTTTGAAAGAGTAGGAGTGGATATAGTGGGTCCTTTTGAACCTCCAACAGCATTAGGGAATCAGTATATCCTAGTAGTAGTGGATCATGCTACAAGGTACCCTGAAGCAATTCCCCTTAGGCCCACTACTGCCCCTGCAGTAGCCAAAGCACTTATTGGTATTTTTACCAGAGTGGGATTTCCTAAGGAAGTGGTTTCTGACAGAGGTACCAACTTCATGTCAGCTTACCTGAAACATATGTGGAATGAGTTTGGGGTGACTTACAAATTCACCACACCATACCATCCACAAACCAATGGTCTTGTTGAGAGATTCAACAAGACATTGAAGGGCATGATCATGGGGCTCCCTGAAAAACTCAAAAGGAGATGGGATGTCCTCTTACCATGCCTGCTGTTCGCCTACAGAGAGGTGCCTCAGAAGAGAGTAGGGTTTTCCCCCTTTGAACTTCTGTTTGGCCATCCTGTTAGGGGACCCCTAGCTCTTGTAAAAGAAGGCTGTGAGAGACCTCTCTATGAGCCTAAACAAGATGTGGTGGGCTATGTACTAGGCCTATGTTCAATGATGGCAGAGTACATGGAAAAGGCAAGCAAAAACATTAAGGCCAGCCAACAGATCCAGAAGATGTGGTATGACCAAAAGGCTGCTAT
This sequence comes from Pleurodeles waltl, assembly GCF_031143425.1. Lineage (NCBI taxonomy): Eukaryota > Metazoa > Chordata > Amphibia > Caudata > Salamandridae > Pleurodeles > Pleurodeles waltl. Next base: position 393,042,466 of record NC_090446.1, read on the forward strand.
GGTTGAGTTTCAGCCAGGGCAGGAAGTCTGGGTTCTGGAGCCTGTGGCTCCCAGGGCACTTCAGGACAGCTACCTGGTGGACCTAGGCACTAGCAGGACCCCCAAGAGGGTGATGCATGTTAACCGCCTCAAACTCTTCCATGAAATGTCAGATGTAAACATGTTGATGGTTACAGATGAGGACCAGGAAGCAGAGAGTGAACATCTTCCTGATCTCCTCTCTACTGACCCCAAAGATGGCACAGTAGATGGAGTGATCTATTCAGACACCTTATCTGACCAACAGCAGGCTTATTGCAGGCTAGTCCTCCAGCAGTTTGCTGAGCTCTTTTCCCTAACCCCTGGTCAGACACACCTATGTACCCATGATGTAGGCACAGGAGACAGCATGCCTGTCAAACAAAAATATTCAGACAGTCTGATCAAGTTAAGGAAAGCATCAAAGTAGAATTCCACAAGATGCTGGAGTTGGGAGTGATTGAGCACTCTGACAGTCCCTGGGCTAGCCCAGTGGTCTTGGTCCCCAAACATCACACAAAAGTTGGCAAGAGAGAGATGTGGTTCTGTGTGGACTACAGCGGTCTTAATTCTGTCACCAAGACAGATGCTCACCCCATTCCAAGGGCAGATGAATTAATTGACAAAGTGGGTGCTGCCAAATACTTAAGTACTTTGGACATAACAGCAGGGTACTGGCAAATAAAAATGGCACCAGGAGCAAAAGAAAAAACGGTATTATCTACACCTGATGGGCACTATCAGTTTACTGTAATGCCCTTTGGCTTGAAGAATGCCCCTGCCACCTTCCAAAGGTTGGTGAATCAAGTCCTTGCTGGCTTGGAGTCCTTTAGTGCCGCTTATCTTGATGATATTGCTGTCTTTAGCTCCAACTGGCAGGTTACCTTGTCCACCTGAAGAAGGTGTTGCAGGCCCTGCAAGCAGCAGGCCTCTCTATCAAGGCATCTAAATGTCAGATAGGCCAGGGTACTGTGGTTTACTTGGGTCACCTTGTAGGTGGAGGCCAAGTTCAGCCACTCCAACCCAAGATCCAGACTATTCTGGATTGGGTAGCTCCAAAAACCCAGACTCAAGTCAGGACATTCCTTGGCTTGACTGGGTACTATAGGAGTTTTGTGAAGGGATATGGATCAATAGTGACACCCCTCACAGAACTTACCTCCAAGAAAATGCCCAAGAAAGTGAACTGGACCGTGGACTGTCAAAAGGCCTTTGACACCCTGAAGCAAGCAATGTGTACAGCACCAGTTTTGAAAGCTCCAGATTACTCTAAGCAGTTCATTGTGTAGACAGATGCCTCTGAACATGGGATAGGAGCAGTCCTGTCCCAAACAAATGATGATGGCCTTGACCAGCCTGGTGCTTTTCTTAGCAGGAGGTTACTCCCCAGGGAGCAGCGTTGGAGTGCCATTGAGAGGGAGGACTTTGCTGTGGTCTGGTCCCTGAAGAAGTTGAGACCATACCTTTTTGGTACTCACCTCATAGTTCAAACTGATCACAGACCTCTCAGATGGGTAATGCAAATGAAAGGAGAAAACCCTAAACTGTTGAGGTGGTCCGTAGCCCCACAGGGAATGGACTTTGTAGTGGAACACAGACCTGGGACTGCCCATGCCAATGCTTATTGCCTTTCCAGGTTCTTCCACTTAGACAATGAAGACTCTCTTGGGAAAGATTAGTCTCATCCTCTTTCATTTGGGGGGGTTGTGTAAGGAAATGCCTCCTTGGCATGGTTACCCCCTAACTTTTTGCCTTTGCTGATGCTAAGTTTTGATTGAAAGTGTGCTGGGACCCTGCTAACCAGGCCCTAGCACCAGTGTTCTTTCCCTAAACTGTACCTTTGCTTCCACAATTGGCACAGTCCTGGAACTCAGATAAGTCCCTTGTAACTGGTACCCCTGGTGTAGTGCTTTCCTCTTATCTAGTTTCTAAGCTCTAACATAACACAACAGAAATGCACTTCTGAGGTCAAAGAAGACTTTTATTGTTGTTAATTCTTCCCCAACCACAATATTTATGAATGACGAATTAGTAGCTTTCAAGTCCGCGTTAATCAAACAAAATATATCAGTTTGCAATATACACAGCAGGTTATATTTATAAGATATTGAATGCAAAGCAAAACAAATACTTCACCGTGTGGGAACTATTCACAGCTTCATCTTTCTAAGGTCTGCAAGCTGATGACCCCTGTCAGCCGCGAGAAAGAGAGATTCATCTACCCACACGGGATTGCTGGCAGCTGGCGCCAAGCTCCAGCACGAGGTCCGGCAGATTCGAATCTGACTCTCTGCAGCCTGTTACATTCGTTACAAAGGTGTGCCCCCTCCTCTCAGACCTGGGAAACTGAGCAAGCCTTTTGGAGACTGGCCAGGTCTCCAAGACTACTCCCGTTCCCAAGCTCAAGCAGAGAGAACAACACCCATGTACTCTCTCTTATCATGTCTAGTCTACTGTGAGAAAAACATCTTGGTTCTCTTGTGCAAAAACACAGCTTGGAAAAATACAGCTTGGATTCTCAACTGCAATGTCTAACTCCACGTTAAAGGCAATGGGCAGCTAACCTAAATATCAAATGCAATGTCTAGTGTCATGTCAAAGCCAATAAGCATCTAAGCTGAATACAAAATGCAATGTCTTATATCATGTCAAAGCCCATAGGCAGCTGAGCTGAATACAAAATGCAATGTATAATATGTCAAAGCCAATAGGCAGCTGAGCTGAATATAAAATGCAATGTATAATATCATGTCAAAGCCAATAGACAGCGGAGCTGAATACAAAATGTAATATCATGTCAAAGCCAATAGGCAGCGGAGCTGAATACAAAATGTAATGTATAATATCATGTCAAAGCCCATAGGCAGAATATCTAATAGCATGTCAAAGTCAATAGGCAGCTAAACTGAATACATCATGTCAAAGCCAATAGGAATGCAATGTCAAAGCCAATAGGCGGCTAGACTGGATACAGCATGTCAAAGCCAATAGGCAGAATACAGAATGTAATGGCTAATGCAATGTCAAAGCCCATAGGCGGCTCAACTGAATACAGAAAGTAATGGCTAATGCCATGTCAAAGCCCATAGGCGGCTAAACTGAACAAAACATACCATGTGCTACTGGTGAACATTGAGCAACTAATATGCGCAGTGGTGAAACACAAAGTCATTGGTCAAAACAAACTTTATCAAATGGCAGTACATTCCGCCCTTTGACCAATGAATTTTTGTTTCACATATCTCCTGTTTCAAACAAAAACAAAAAACATCAGCACAAACAAAAAAAACATTATGATCAAAGCAATCCCTGTAAAGCAATAGAAGTGAATTAACACATTGATTTCATAACCTTTCACATCAGATACATCTACATAGAAAAGATTGAGCAATTTTTATACTCTGAATGAGTCTCTAATTCAACAGTGTTAGCAATTTGATGTGGCATGAGTTCTGCTCATGTAAAGGTGCACGGTCCACCTAAAAGGTTTTCTGGAAGGTAAGCAAAAGTCAGAGTTCCATACGAGAGGGAAAAAAAAAAAAAACACAGCTTAGTTCCAGTGGAAGAATGCAATCAAACAAGTTGAACTTGAACTGAAGGCGCAGTTTGCGCAAAATGGATCCATGGTGCTGGCACTTTACTCAGCCAGGTTCAGGTTGGGGATTCGGTCCCTTCCCCGACCCCACACGCACACACCGGAAGGCGGACCACACAGCACACTCAGGGACAGTGGCGAAACGTGGTAGGATCTGCAAAAGAAACAAGTATGACTTTTCTTGCAAATAAAATTTTTAATTTAAACTGCACCCTTCCTCTTTCTTTCCCTGTTTTATAATCAGCAGGACGTTTTTGAGGCCCTTTGTTATATTTTCTGCAGGTTCTGGAGGATCACTTGGGGCTTCAGCCCACACATCAGCACTGAGGTTTTTATCTGCTGCGCCACAGCTTCCCTTTTCTTGCACTGTCAGAAGGGCTGGGGCAGACTCCTTCTTTAACAAACCTCCATTCACTGCATTTTTGACAATTTGGGCCATTCTGTCTCCAATTTGTATGAATAAATCAGATTCTTTTCTAGGTATCAGCATAATTTCGATTTTTCCTTGGTAATTTGCAGCAATCACTTTCCCTAAAACCTGATCAATTTGCCATTTCTGTCCTGGTAACTTTCCTCTCCCCAACTGCTCTGTGACTGCTTGCATGACAGATTGCTTTTGTGCGTGCTGCACAGTTTTTATCAAATCTAGGGGAATGTGCATCTCTCTCATCTCTGCCCACCTGTAAGTGGCTTTTTCTCTCAGCTGTTCACATTTCTGGGGCACCCACTTAGCCATCCCCACTAAGGCAGAATTCTGGGTGAACACTTCTCTCTCTGAATTTTTCTCATTAACATCTGCAAGGTAATTGAACCAGTTAGGTACAAGCCATGTGGCTAAAACATTATCAAAGAACCAAAAATCAGCATAAAAATGACACATCTCACGTAGCTCTTGCTTTAAAATCTGACACACATTATACAACGCTGTTCCTTCTACTGTGCCAGAAAACAACATTTCAGTCAATGAATCATTAGTAAAACAAACATGCTTTTTATCTTCAGTGGACACGAATTCAAATGGTGCATTCAACTTCATTGGAAACTCTTTTACCTGTGGTACTCTAGCCCTGTCTTGCAAGTACCAGATCCATTGTATGATTCTAGCTAGGGGCACTATTTTCTTCCCTCGTTCTTGAATTAAATGTACATAAGTATTTCCTTCTTGCACTGCGCAGAAACCTAAAGTCTGCATTATTTCATTTGCCAAATCACAAGCGCGCAGCTGCATATAATTTTTCACAGTGACCATATACAAAAGTGTTAGGATTTCACTCAAATGAGAGCTATTCTTTTTCCAAAAATCAAACAAGCTAATGAAAGTCGGCTCTTGCTCTAAAATCTTTCGTTTTACTTGTGCATTTTGCAACGGTAACTCGTAAATCACATTCTGGTCTCTCTCGTCCGTGTTATCAGTTAAGGAATGCATTTTGGCTGCCAAAAACCCTGGCTCACACGAAAACTCAGTGCAGCTCGGAGCTGTCTTAACCCCCTCATCACTGGAATGGGACAAGAAAGATTCTTCAAAAACAGCCTTTTTTATAACTTTCAGTCGGGCTAATTTGCTCACGTAAATTCCTATTTTCATGTTCCAACTTCCTACATTTCTCCTGCATTTCTCTGTAAGCAGATAAAGGTATCCAGACCTTTCTGTCATCATTACTTCCAAAACACACGTTTTCTACATATGTACAACAGAAATTATTTCTCAAAGCATTATCAGGCATTTTAGCTACACATGCATTTTCTTCTGTAATTCCCCAAACAGAAAACAATTCACAGTTTTTCTTAGCACCATCAGGCAGTTCATCAACACATGTATTCTCAGACATGGTCTGCCGTGCTACTGTGATTCTCCAAACAGAACAATTTCTGTAATTCTCCAAACAACAAAAAACAATTACACTTTTAAAGTGTGCACTTAGAAATCTACCAACTCGTCAACACCCTCTTAATCACCTCTTAATGACCGACCCCACTTCTGGTACCAATTGTAGTGCTTTCCTCTTATCTAGTTTCTAAGCACTAACATAACACAACAGAAATGCACTTCTGAGGTCAAAGAAGACTTTTATTGTTGTTAATTCTTCCCCAACCACAATATTTATGAATGACGAATTAGTAGCTTTCAAGTCCGCGTTAATCAAACAAAATATATCAGTTTGCAATATACACAGCAGGTTATATTTATAAGATATTGAATGCAAAGCAAAACAAATACTTCACCATGTGGGAACTATTCACAGCTTCATCTTTCTAAGGTCTGCAAGCTGATGACCCCTGTCAGCCGCGAGAAAGAGAGATTCATCTACCCACACGGGATTGCTGGCAGCTGGCGCCAAGCTCCAGCACGAGGTCCGGCAGATTCGAATCTGACTCTCTGCAGCCTGTTACATTCGTTACAAAGGTGTGCCCCCTCCTCTCAGACCTGGGAAACTGAGCAAGCCTTTTGGAGACTGGCCAGGTCTCCAAGACTACTCCCGTTCCCAAGCTCAAGCAGAGAGAACAACACCCATGTACTCTCTCTTATCATGTCTAGTCTACTGTGAGAAAAACATCTTGGTTCTCTTGTGCAAAAACACAGCTTGGAAAAATACAGCTTGGATTCTCAACTGCAATGTCTAACTCCACGTTAAAGGCAATGGGCAGCTAACCTAAATATCAAATGCAATGTCTAGTGTCATGTCAAAGCTAATAAGCATCTAAGCTGAATACAAAATGCAATGTCTTATATCATGTCAAAGCCCATAGGCAGCTGAGCTGAATACAAAATGCAATGTATAATATGTCAAAGCCAATAGGCAGCTGAGCTGAATATAAAATGCAATGTATAATATCATGTCAAAGCCAATAGGCAGCGGAGCTGAATACAAAATGTAATATCATGTCAAAGCCAATAGGCAGCGGAGCTGAATACAAAATGTAATGTATAATATCATGTCAAAGCCCATAGGCAGAATATCTAATAGCATGTCAAAGTCAATAGGCAGCTAAACTGAATACATCATGTCAAAGCCAATAGGAATGCAATGTCAAAGCCAATAGGCGGCTAGACTGGATACAGCATGTCAAAGCCAATAGGCAGAATACAGAATGTAATGGCTAATGCAATGTCAAAGCCCATAGGCGGCTCAACTGAATACAGAAAGTAATGGCTAATGCCATGTCAAAGCCCATAGGCGGCTAAACTGAACAAAACATACCATGTGCTACTGGTGAACATTGAGCAACTAATATGCGCAGTGGTGAAACACAAAGTCATTGGTCAAAACAAACTTTATCAAATGGCAGTACATTCCGCCCTTTGACCAATGAATTTTTGTTTCACATATCTCCTGTTTCAAACAAAAACAAAAAACATCAGCACAAACAAAAAAAACATTATGATCAAAGCAATCCCTGTAAAGCAATAGAAGTGAATTAACACATTGATTTCATAACCTTTCACATCAGATACATCTACATAGAAAAGATTGAGCAATTTTTATACTCTGAATGAGTCTCTAATTCAACAGTGTTAGCAATTTGATGTGGCATGAGTTCTGCTCATGTAAAGGTGCACGGTCCACCTAAAAGGTTTTCTGGAAGGTAAGCAAAAGTCAGAGTTCCATACGAGAGGGAAAAAAAAAAAAAACACAGCTTAGTTCCAGTGGAAGAATGCAATCAAACAAGTTGAACTTGAACTGAAGGCGCAGTTTGCGCAAAATGGATCCATGGTGCTGGCACTTTACTCAGCCAGGTTCAGGTTGGGGATTCGGTCCCTTCCCCGACCCCACACGCACACACCGGAAGGCGGACCACACAGCACACTCAGGGACAGTGGCGAAACGTGGTAGGATCTGCAAAAGAAACAAGTATGACTTTTCTTGCAAATAAAATTTTTAATTTAAACTGCACCCTTCCTCTTTCTTTCCCTGTTTTATAATCAGCAGGACGTTTTTGAGGCCCTTTGTTATATTTTCTGCAGGTTCTGGAGGATCACTTGGGGCTTCAGCCCACACATCAGCACTGAGGTTTTTATCTGCTGCGCCACAGCTTCCCTTTTCTTGCACTGTCAGAAGGGCTGGGGCAGACTCCTTCTTTAACAAACCTCCATTCACTGCATTTTTGACAATTTGGGCCATTCTGTCTCCAATTTGTATGAATAAATCAGATTCTTTTCTAGGTATCAGCATAATTTCGATTTTTCCTTGGTAATTTGCAGCAATCACTTTCCCTAAAACCTGATCAATTTGCCATTTCTGTCCTGGTAACTTTCCTCTCCCCAACTGCTCTGTGACTGCTTGCATGACAGATTGCTTTTGTGCGTGCTGCACAGTTTTTATCAAATCTAGGGGAATGTGCATCTCTCTCATCTCTGCCCACCTGTAAGTGGCTTTTTCTCTCAGCTGTTCACATTTCTGGGGCACCCACTTAGCCATCCCCACTAAGGCAGAATTCTGGGTGAACACTTCTCTCTCTGAATTTTTCTCATTAACATCTGCAAGGTAATTGAACCAGTTAGGTACAAGCCATGTGGCTAAAACATTATCAAAGAACCAAAAATCAGCATAAAAATGACACATCTCACGTAGCTCTTGCTTTAAAATCTGACACACATTATACAACGCTGTTCCTTCTACTGTGCCAGAAAACAACATTTCAGTCAATGAATCATTAGTAAAACAAACATGCTTTTTATCTTCAGTGGACACGAATTCAAATGGTGCATTCAACTTCATTGGAAACTCTTTTACCTGTGGTACTCTAGCCCTGTCTTGCAAGTACCAGATCCATTGTATGATTCTAGCTAGGGGCACTATTTTCTTCCCTCGTTCTTGAATTAAATGTACATAAGTATTTCCTTCTTGCACTGCGCAGAAACCTAAAGTCTGCATTATTTCATTTGCCAAATCACAAGCGCGCAGCTGCATATAATTTTTCACAGTGACCATATACAAAAGTGTTAGGATTTCACTCAAATGAGAGCTATTCTTTTTCCAAAAATCAAACAAGCTAATGAAAGTCGGCTCTTGCTCTAAAATCTTTCGTTTTACTTGTGCATTTTGCAACGGTAACTCGTAAATCACATTCTGGTCTCTCTCGTCCGTGTTATCAGTTAAGGAATGCATTTTGGCTGCCAAAAACCCTGGCTCACACGAAAACTCAGTGCAGCTCGGAGCTGTCTTAACCCCCTCATCACTGGAATGGGACAAGAAAGATTCTTCAAAAACAGCCTTTTTTATAACTTTCAGTCGGGCTAATTTGCTCACGTAAATTCCTATTTTCATGTTCCAACTTCCTACATTTCTCCTGCATTTCTCTGTAAGCAGATAAAGGTATCCAGACCTTTCTGTCATCATTACTTCCAAAACACACGTTTTCTACATATGTACAACAGAAATTATTTCTCAAAGCATTATCAGGCATTTTAGCTACACATGCATTTTCTTCTGTAATTCCCCAAACAGAAAACAATTCACAGTTTTTCTTAGCACCATCAGGCAGTTCATCAACACATGTATTCTCAGACATGGTCTGCCGTGCTACTGTGATTCTCCAAACAGAACAATTTCTGTAATTCTCCAAACAACAAAAAACAATTACACTTTTAAAGTGTGCACTTAGAAATCTACCAACTCGTCAACACCCTCTTAATCACCTCTTAATGACCGACCCCACTTCTGGTACCAATTGTAGTGCTTTCCTCTTATCTAGTTTCTAAGCACTAACATAACACAACAGAAATGCACTTCTGAGGTCAAAGAAGACTTTTATTGTTGTTAATTCTTCCCCAACCACAATATTTATGAATGACGAATTAGTAGCTTTCAAGTCCGCGTTAATCAAACAAAATATATCAGTTTGCAATATACACAGCAGGTTATATTTATAAGATATTGAATGCAAAGCAAAACAAATACTTCACCATGTGGGAACTATTCACAGCTTCATCTTTCTAAGGTCTGCAAGCTGATGACCCCTGTCAGCCGCGAGAAAGAGAGATTCATCTACCCACACGGGATTGCTGGCAGCTGGCGCCAAGCTCCAGCACGAGGTCCGGCAGATTCGAATCTGACTCTCTGCAGCCTGTTACATTCGTTACAAAGGTGTGCCCCCTCCTCTCAGACCTGGGAAACTGAGCAAGCCTTTTGGAGACTGGCCAGGTCTCCAAGACTACTCCCGTTCCCAAGCTCAAGCAGAGAGAACAACACCCATGTACTCTCTCTTATCATGTCTAGTCTACTGTGAGAAAAACATCTTGGTTCTCTTGTGCAAAAACACAGCTTGGAAAAATACAGCTTGGATTCTCAACTGCAATGTCTAACTCCACGTTAAAGGCAATGGGCAGCTAACCTAAATATCAAATGCAATGTCTAGTGTCATGTCAAAGCCAATAAGCATCTAAGCTGAATACAAAATGCAATGTCTTATATCATGTCAAAGCCCATAGGCAGCTGAGCTGAATACAAAATGCAATGTATAATATGTCAAAGCCAATAGGCAGCTGAGCTGAATATAAAATGCAATGTATAATATCATGTCAAAGCCAATAGACAGCGGAGCTGAATACAAAATGTAATATCATGTCAAAGCCAATAGGCAGCGGAGCTGAATACAAAATGTAATGTATAATATCATGTCAAAGCCCATAGGCAGAATATCTAATAGCATGTCAAAGTCAATAGGCAGCTAAACTGAATACATCATGTCAAAGCCAATAGGAATGCAATGTCAAAGCCAATAGGCGGCTAGACTGGATACAGCATGTCAAAGCCAATAGGCAGAATACAGAATGTAATGGCTAATGCAATGTCAAAGCCCATAGGCGGCTCAACTGAATACAGAAAGTAATGGCTAATGCCATGTCAAAGCCCATAGGCGGCTAAACTGAACAAAACATACCATGTGCTACTGGTGAACATTGAGCAACTAATATGCGCAGTGGTGAAACACAAAGTCATTGGTCAAAACAAACTTTATCAAATGGCAGTACACCTGGTTCTATGGGCCCTGATGCCAGGAAATCTCTATAAGGGCTGCAGCATGTCTTATGCCACCCTGGGGACCCCTCACTCAGTACATGCAAGCTGCCTCACATCTTGCTGGACACATGGGGAGAGTGCCTTTTTCACTCTGTGGCCAGGAACAAAGCCTGTACTGGGTGTACTTCTCACCTCCCTCTGCAGGAACTGTAACAACTGTAACAACTGGCGGTGAGCCTCAATGGCTCACCCCTTTTGTTACCGCGCCCCAGGGAATCCCAGCTAGTGGAGATGCCCGCCCCTCCTGCCACTGCCCCCACTTTTGGCAGCAAGGCTGGAGTAGATAATGAGAAAAACAAGGAGGAGTTACCCACCAGTCAGGACGGCCCCTAAGGTGTCCTGAGCTGAGGTGACCCCTGCATTTAGAAATCCTCCATCTTAGTTTTGGAGGATTCCCCCAATAGGATTAGGGATGTGCCCCCCTCCCCACAGGGAGGAGGCACAAAGAGGGTGTAGCCACCCTCAAGGACAGTTGCCATTGGCTACTGCCCTCCAAGACCTATTCACACCTCTAAATCTAGTGTTTAGGGGCACCCTAGGACCCAGGAAATCGGATTTCTGCAACCTGAAGTAACAAGAAGGACTGCTGATCTACAAGCCTGCAGAGAAGATAGAAGACGACAACTGCCTTGGCCCCAGCCCTACTGGCATGTCTCCCGATTCGAAAACCTGCAACCAGCGAAGCATCCGACCGGGACCAGCGACCTCTGAAGCCTCAGAGGACTGCCCTGGACTAAAGGACCAAGAAACTTCTGTGAGCAGCGGCTCTGCTCAACAACCTCAACTTCTTTGCAACAAAGAAGCAACTTTCAAAGACTTCACGTTTCCCGCCGGAAGCATGAGACTTCACACTCTGCACCCGACGCCCTAGGCTTGAGATCCAGAGAACAAACACCACAGGGAGGACTCCCCAGTAACTGCGAGCCCGTGTGTAGCCTGAGATGACCCCCCTGAACCCCCACAGCGACACCTGCAGAGAGAATCCAGAGGCTCCTCCTGACCGCGACTGCCTGTAACAAGGGACCAGACGCCTGGAACCAGCACTGCACCCACAGCCCCCAGGACCTGAAGGAAGTGAACCTCAGCGCAGGAGTGACCCCCAGGTGATCCTCTGCCTAGCCCAGGTGGTGGCTGTCCCGAGAAGCCCCCCCCATTCCTGCCTGAACCGCTAGAGTGATCCCCGGGTCTCTCCATTGTTTCCTATCTGAAACCCGACGCCTGCTTTGCACACTGCACCCGGCCACCCCTGTACCGCTGAGGGTGTGTTTTGTGTGCCTACTTGTGTCCCCCCCAGTGCTCTACAAAAACCCCCTGGTCTGCCCCCCGAGGACGCAGGCACTTACCTGCTGGCAGACTGGAACCGGAGACCCCTGTTCTTCATAGGTGCCTATGTGTTTTGGGCACTTCTTTGACCTCTGCACCTGACCGGCCCTGAGCTGCTGGTGTGGTAACTTTGGGGTTGCCTTGAACCCCCAACAGTGGGCTGCCTATGCCCAGGAACTGAGACTTGTAAGTGTTTTACTTACCTCACAATCTAGCCTTTACTTACCTCCCCCAGGAACTGTTGATTTATACAGTGTCCACTTTTAAAATAGCTTATTGCCATATTTACAAAGACTGTAGATGATATTGCTTTTATTCAAAGTTCCTAACTTACCTGTGTGAAGTACCTTGCATTTTATGTGTTTACTTCAAATCCTGAACCTGTGGTTCTTAAAATAAACTAAGAAAATATACTTTTCTATATAAAAACCTATTGGCCTGGAGTAAGTCTTTGAGTGTGTGTTCCTCATTCATTGCCTGTGTGTGTACAACAAACACTACCCTCTGATAAGCCTAATGCTCGACCACAGTACCACAAAATAGAGCATTAGAATTATCTAATTTCGCCACTATCTTACCTCTAAGGGGAACCCTTGGACTCTGTGCACACTATTTCTTACTTTGAAATAGTATATACAGAGCCAACTTCCTACAATATTCAAATCATAAACATTGTTTCTTGTAACAAAAACACAAATCAAAAATGAAAATAGCCAGACAACATTTTTTTACGAGGTATATCAGAGGGCCGGGACTATCTCCACACTTTTGTATTCTCAAGAAAATACATTTGGACCCTACTAAACAATATTTTTTTCTAAAAATGTTCTTCAAGTCTCTTCATCCCCTTGTTAAATAAATTATCCTCTCAACTTTGTTTCATCAGATAAATGATCCAGAATTGTCAGTGGTTCAGCACACATGTACATCTGGAGCAGCTTGCTTGGTGGTCTTTGACTAACAAAACTCATATTCCAAAAAATGGCAGGGGTAGTGTTAAATTTGTGCCAGTGTTTGCTAATACATTGCACCGTCACTTATTTATTATTAATACTAGGATTTATTTCTGACAGTCCACCACATGATGGCCCTGTCAATTTATTTTTAAGCATAGCAAATCAGCAGATTGTTTAAAAAAGAAAAAATACATCTCATTTAATATAACAATACCTTGTCCAGAATATTCTTAAATCTTTGGTGACAAGGAATAGTCTAAATGGTAACATTTACTAGAGTGTTATGGTCACTTCATAATGTTGGAACAGCGATTTTTCAGTGCTAGCCAGTTGTGCAAGCTGCAATGGTCTGTCATGAAATACCTTTGGCTCTGGCACTTATGTTTCTTACAAAATAAGCACTAGGCAAGGTATCCTATTCATGCAAGTATCACAACTCATCATGTGTGTTTGCTCAGCATGGCAGTAACATAGCACCACGTTCATCCCCTTAGGTCTTTCCAAAGAATTCAGCCACTGGTGCCAGTGTTGGTGGAGGCTGTGGGCAAAATCATGTCCCTTTCTTAAAGAAAGAGGAGAGCTATCTAACAATAACATCCAAAGGAACAGCATGCTCACCATCATCATAAGACTTCCTAAAAGGGGCACATCCATGAAGTGTTACTGGAATCCTTTCCAAGAGGTCTCATCCATAAAATGAATGGTGTGGTAAAAACACAGCTCAGGGACGTAAAACGGACACCTGCAGCCCCTGTACTGCAGGGGGGACCTCATCATTCAGGATCCCCCATTTACCACAGTATCTATGAATGAAAATCTCTGAGATATGGTGGACTGAGGGGTCCCTCACCACATTCTGCAGTGGGTGGGGCCAGCACTGGTGTTACCTACTCCACTGACATAGTATACCATGCGACCAGTATTTTGGTGGCTGTATTATATATCACACAGTAACACACATGCACCTAGCGGAAGCCAAACCTACTGGGTTTGCCAGTACTTGTTAGTAATAACAGATAAAGCAATACCAACAAAGATTTTGTTGTGAATAATTAGAATTGAAAAAAAGTGTTCAATTCTGAAAATATGACACTAGGAATTAAACATTACTGAGGTTTACGGTAGAGGTAGAGTGTCGAGATAACTTGAGTACTTCCGTTCACACCTCTTTCCTCTGCAGTCTCTCCTTTGGACATTTACCTGCACTTTCCAAAATCTTTCATCTGCATACCTCACGTCATATCTTTTTTTATTTAGCATCCTCTTTTCTGTTTCTCCTACATATACGTTCTTAAATCTTCTCTACTTCACCATCCCACACATGCATAATGCACCTAGTTACCTGTAAACACTAAGGGGGTTATTCCAACTTTGGAGGAGGTGGTAATCCGTCCCAAATGTGACGGATTTACCACCAGCCGTATTACGAGTTCCATAGGATATAATGGACTCGGAATACGGCTGGTGGTATATCCGTCACTTTACCGTCACTTTTGGGACGGATTACCACTTCCTCCAAAGTTGGAATAACCCCCTATATTTTCTTTAATTTTTGCTCTGTCAGTATTTCAACAGCTGATTACCTCCTTCACACACTTACACAGAAACACAATTGCAACTGTCACACTTGACCATTGCTGTTTGAGATCTGCAGATGCCAAGGACTGGATGAGTGTGTATTCGGAATATCTTTTGAACACTTTTATAACCCACTGACAGCATTATGAGACACTCCCATTGCCTTTAGTCTCAACTCGAGAGCTCTCAATCATGTCCTCTGAAAAATACTTACCAACAACCTGCACTCACATAGATACCTAGAGGTGACTCAGTTGACATTACACTCTATACAAGAGTAATATAGAGCACAACAACTACTGAAAGACAACATCCTTGAAAAAGCAAACACTTTTAGGGAATGCAAGATTTTTTAAAAAGTGAAATACAAACTGGAATTGCAACACTGACATGGATTACCTTAACACTTTTTACAGTCAATGTTCAGAAACTGAACCTTGTTTTTGCCTGCAACGTTAAGGGCATAACTATAGGGCTCGATATGGACCTAATTCAATGTCAGTGTTTAATTACTGCTGGTTCTGACCCCTGGAAGGGCCCACCCCAATTTAGGTCCTGGACATAGATCCTTTTTCTTATACCATAGAAGCTGTGACTTTGCCACTGTACCTCTTAAAACAGATCTGCATGGTACCTCAAAGATTTGCTCTTAGTTCCACTTTATTTGTTATTTACATATATCCTCTGGAACTTTGATCGAAGGTTTTAGGGTATCAGTCTATTCCTACACCGAAGACACTCAAATATTGGTGAGACAAAGTGAATCTAGTGCTTCTACAGCTAATCATTTTGATGCATACTTGGCAAGTAGTCAATTGATAGCTTCTGACACATAGACAGGTACTTAATTGGATGGACCGTTAACCCCTTAGCTGCTGGGCCTTTTCCCCCCCAGTGCTGAGCCCTTTTTTGGCTATTTGGGGTAGTTCGCGCTTAGGGCTTCATAACTTTTTGTCCACATAAGCTAACCACACCAAATTTGCGTCCTTTTTATCCAACATCCTAGGGATTCTAATGGTACCCAAAGTTGGTGGTTTCCCCTGGAGGAGACCAAGAAAATAGCCAAAATACTGTGAAAATTTTGTTTTTTCCAAAAAAATTGGAAAAAAGGGCTGCCGAAGAAGGCTTGTGGTTTTTTCCCTGAAAATGCCATCAACAAAGGGTTTTTGTGCTGAAATCACTATCTTCCCACCTTTCAGGAACGGGCAGACTTGAATCAGAAAACCAAATTTTTCAACACAAATTTGGCATTTTACTGGGACATACCCCATTTCTACTATATTTGGTGCTTTCAGCCTCCTTCCAGTTAGTGACAGGAATGGGTGTGAAACCAATGCTGGATTCCGGAATGCTAAACATTTCTGAAACCTAGACAAAATTCTGAATTCAGCAAGGGGTAATTTGTGTAGATCCTACAAGGTTTTCCTACAGAAAATAACAGCTGAAATAAAAAAATATTGAAATTGAGCTGAAAACAACAGCCATTTTTCTTTATGTTTTACTCTGTAACTTTTTCCTGCGATGTCAGATTTCTGAAAGCAATATACCGTTTTGTCTGCTGGACTCTTCTGGTTGCGGGGATATAAAGGGCTTGTAGGTTCATCAAGAACCCTAGGTACCCAGAGCCAATAAATGAGCTGCACCCTGCAGTTGGTTTTCATTCTATACTGGGTATACAGCAATTCATTTGCTGGAATATGAAGAGTGAAAAAGAGGTATCAAGAAAACCTTTGCATTTCCAAAATGGGATCAAGATAAGTTTTTGAGGAGCAGTGGTTATTTGCACATCGCTGAATTCCGAGGAGCCCATGCTAGCATGTGAATTGCAGGGCATTTCTCAAATAGACGTCTTTTTTACACACTCTCTTATATTTGGAAGGAAAAAATGTAGAGAAAGATAAGGGGCAATAACACTCGTTTTGCTATTCTATGTTCCCCCAAGTCTCCCGATAAAAATGATACCTCACTTGTGTGGGTAGGCCTAGTGCCCGCGACAGGAAATGCCCCAAAACACAACATGGACACATCCTATTTTTTTTATAGAAAACAGAGGTGTTTTTTCCAAAGTGCCTACCTGTAGATTTTGGCCTCTAGCTCAGCCGGCACATAGGGAAACCTACCAAACCTGTGCATTTCTGAAAACTAGAGACCTCGGGGAATCCAAGGAGGGGTGACTTGTGGGCTCGGACCAGGTTCTGTTACCCAGAATCCTTTGCAAACCTCAAAAAGTGGCTAAAAAAACAAGTTTTCCTCACATTTCGGTGACAGAAAGTTCTGGAATCTGAGAGGAGCCACAAATTTCCTTCCACCCGGCATTCCCCCAAGTCTCCCGATAAAAATTATACCTCACTTGTGTGGGTAGGCCTAGCGCCTGCGACAGGAAACGCCCCAAAGCGCAACGTGGACACATCCACATTTTTGGAAGAAAACAGAGGTGTTTTTTGCGAAGTGCCTACCTGTAGATTTTGGCCTCTAGCTCAGCCGGAACCTAGGGAAACCTACCAAACCTGTGCATTTCTGAAAACTAGAGACCTAGGGGAATCCAAGGAGGGGTGACTTGCGGGGCTCGGACCAGGTTCTGTTACCCAGAATCCTTTGCAAACCTCAAAAAGTGGCTAAAAAAACAAGTTTTCCTAACATTTCGGTGACAGAAAGTTCTGGAATCTGAGAGGAGCCTCAAATTTCCTTCCACCCGGCGTTCCCCCAAGTCTCCCGATAAAAATGATACCTCACTTGTGTGGGTAGGCCTAGCGCCCGCGACAGGAAACGCCCCAAAGCGCAACGTGGACACATCCACATTTTTGGAAGAAAACAGAGGTGTTTTTTGCGAAGTGCCTACCTGTAGATTTTGGCCTCTAGCTCAGCCGGCACCTAGGGAAACCTACCAAACCTGTGCATTTCTGAAAACTAGAGGCCTAGGGGAATCCAAGGAGGGGTGACTTGCGGGGCTCGGACCAGGTTCTGTTACCCAGAATCCTTTGCAAACCTCAAAAAGTGGCTAAAAAAACAAGTTTTCCTCACATTTCGGTGACAGAAAGTTCTGGAATCTGAGAGGAGCCACAAATTTCCTTCCACCCGGCGTTCCCCCAAGTCTCCCGATAAAAATGATACCTCACTTGTGTGGGTAGGCCTAGCGCCTGCAACAGGAAACGCCCCAAAGCGCAACGTGGACACATCCAAATTTTTGGAAGCAAACAGAGGTGTTTTTTGCGAAGTGCCTACCTGTAGATTTTGGCCTCTAGCTCAGCCGGCACCTGGGGAAACCTACCAAACCTGTGCATTTCTGAAAACTAGAGACCTAGGGGAATCCAAGGAGGGGTGACTTGCGGGGCTCAGACCAGGTTCTGTTACCACGAATCCTTTGCAAACCTCAAAAAGTGGCTAAAAAAACAAGTTTTCCTCACATTTCGGTGACAGAAAGTTCTGGAATCTGAGAGGAGCCACAAATTTCCTTCCACCCAGCGTTCCCCCAAGTCTCCCGATAAAAATGATACCTCACTTGTGTGGGTAGGCCTAGCGCCCGCGACAGGAAATGCCCCAAAACACAACGTGGACACATCACATTTTTTCATAGAAAACAGTGCCTACCTGTGGCTTTTGGCCTCTAGCTCAGCCGGCACCTGGGGAAACCTAGCAAACCAGCACATTTTTGAAAACTAGAAACCCAGGGGAATCCAAGATGAGGTGACTTGTGGGGCTCGGACCAGGTTCTGTTACCCAGAATCCTTTGCAAACCTCAAAATGTGGCTAAAATAACACGTTTTCCTCACATTTCGGTGACAGAAAGTTCTGGAATCTGAGAGGAGCCACAAATTTCCTTCCACCCAGCGTTCCCCCAAGTCTCCCGATAAATATGATACCTCACTTGTGTGGTTAGGCCTGGTGCCTGCGACAGGAATAGATCACACAACGGTCAATGTTGGTCCTTACGTGAGGCAGCTGTTGACCCTGGGGTGATCCATTCCTGACACAGGCACTAGGTGTAGGCACTCAAGTGGGGTAGTGTTTTTATCAGGACAGGTGAGGAGTCACTGGGTGGTGGGAATGTTGTGGATCCCAGCATATTCCTGTAGTTTGTGTGACAGAAATGCGAGAAAAATTGAGTTTTTTTTCAACATTTCAGCTTTGCAGGGTATTCTGGGTAAGAAAACTTTGGGGAATCCACACAAGTCACACCTCTGTGGACTCCACCGAATGTCTAGTTTCCAGAAATGTTTGGGTTTAGTGTGTTACTCTATATGGCCGCCGAATCCAGGAGCAAAAACACAGGTGCCTGCCTTACAAAACCAGTTTGTTTTGCCATAGACAATGTTGATGTCTCCACAATATGATTTGGGTGGTGGAATTTGGGGCTGAACTAAATTGGGGAGCTCCCAAGAGAGCACTCTCTCTCTGCTTGCCGCCGCATTCACCTGCTCTCTGGGTTGGCCTAACCCACTATTACCCAGTTGCACGAACAGCTTGCGAAGGGACAGCAGGACTGTCCTCATCACCTCCCTCATAATGTACTGGAAGAGGAGTTTTCGAATGGGAATCCTCTGACTGAAAAATCACTCCCAGAGTCTGCGCCATTGCCCTATCCCTCAGATGCTGTCTCAGTATCTGATGTCTCAGTCTCTGATCCTATGTCAGAGCGGTCCTCTATAACCCGAGTGCAGGCAGCAGTCATCCATCAAGATGCCATCTCTGCTATTGGCTAAACTGTAGGTCTAAAACACTAGCCTACGTAGACAGTCACAAAATCGATGGTGTGTGTGAGATACGTGCAACAGTAGAGGCCACCTTACCTGCGCTTCTTCCCTCAATCAGCACGTACTTTCAAGACACTCAAAAAACACCTTGTCACATACCATTCGTCACAGTATTTAGCACCTCCTGCGCCCAGTCCAACAATCATTATTGGTGCTCCCACTCCCTCCTCCTCGGATTCCCTCATTACCACCCAGCAAAAGTGCCCTTCATCTCTCCATAGACTTTACTAATGTACTCAGATATTTACATAAAATAAAGATGTGCTCTTTGCAGTAGGCATATAAACCTTCTGCGCTTCTTTATGGCACTAAAACTGCCACTAGACAAGTCGGACCCTTTTCCCCCCAGGGAAACCACACACATATTGACAAAAGTGATATATATATGACAGCCAACCACCTGAAACTCAACTCAAGCAAAACCGAAATAATCCTCTTTGGCCCACACAAAAACACCTGGAACCCCCCATGGTGGCCCACCACGCTAGGCCCTGCACCCACCCCTGCCAACCACGCACGCAACCTCAGCATCATCCTAGACTCCTCCCTCTCGATGACCCAACAAATCAACGCTCTTACCTCCTCATGCTTCAACAAACTCCGTATACTGAAAAACATTCAAATGGATCCCCACAGAGACCAGAAAAACTGTCACTCACGCACTCATCAGCAGCAGGCTTGATTACGGAAACGCCCTCTAGGCCGGCACCACTCTAAAACTCAAGCACAAACTACACGCATCCAGAACTCAGCAGCACGACTCATCCTCGACCTCCGCCGACACAAACACATCTCTCCACACCTCAAATCCCTCCACTGGCTCCCCATTGACAAAAGGATCACCTTCAAGATCCTCATCCTCGCACACAAATCACTCCACAACGCAGGCCCTGCCTTCCTCAACGAGAGTCACCTTCCACACCCCCACACGAAACGTCCACTCAGCTGACCTCTCTCTCGCCTCTGTCCCCCGCATCAAACACACCACCACCGGGGGCAGATCCTTCTCCTACCTTGCACCCAAAACCTGGAACGCCCTCACAACCCACCTTCGCAAGACCCAAAACCTACTTCTTTTCAGGAAGGGCCTCAAAACCTGGCTTTTCGAACAGTGAACCTCCCAGCCCCTTTCCCTCCCCCCGTACCCCCCCCCCAGCGCCTTGAGACCCTCACAGGTGAGTAGCGCGCTTTATAAATCTCTTTGATATAGATCTACCTCTATATATATATATATATATATATATATATATATATATCTACATAGATATATCTATAGATATATCCTATCCATGTACCTAGATATATCTATCTACATAGATATATTTAGATCTATATATACATATATATTTTTTTAGTTGTTGTATGGTTTCCTTGGGCCCAGGGAAACCCTACAACATCTAAAAAAAAATATTGCCCCCACAGGTGGTCACCCTGCCCACGGGCGACCCCCTGTCATTTCATTTTTTTTTTTTGTGAAAAAAAAAAAAAAACCCTGGGGGGGGGCGCAATCGCGCCCTCCCCCCCCCCCCCCCCAGGGGGCACCTACCTTTAAAAAAAAAAAAAAAATTATGCCGGGGGGGGGGGGGGGGCGTCCCGTTTTCCAGGGGGGCCGCCCCCCCAAAGTGAAATCCCTGGTGTCTAGTGGTGTTTCCTGGCCCCGATCGCAGCTGTGCTGCGATCGGGGGGCAGGAAACAGTTTCAGAAGGCCTCGTAAGAAAGGGGAGACTCTCCCCTTTCTTACGAGGCCTTTTCAAAGTGTTTCCTGGCCCCCCCGATCGCAGCTGTGCTACGATCGGGGGAGCCAGGAAACCTGAAAGTGTTTCCTGGCCCCCGATCGCAGCACAGCTGCGACCGGGGGCCAGGAAACACTTTCAGGAAGGCCTCGTAAGAAAGGGGAGACTCCCCTTTCTTACGAGGCCTTCCCGAACGTGGAAAAGGCCGTTTTCCCCATCAAAGCAGGAAGCAGCCACAAGGCTGCTTCCTGCTTTGATGGGGAAAACACCTTTGAAACGTCAGCGCGCCGCACGGCGCGCTGACGTCAAAAAAGGGGCGGGTGGGGGGCGGGGGGAGACACGGAAGCTTCCGTGTCTCCCGGGGGGAGTTTTAAAAAAAAATCAAAATCCTCGGGTGCGACGCACCCGAGGATTTATTAATGCCCTTCCTGGTGTCGGGCACTGGTCGTGACCCGCACCAGGGAGGGTGTGTGGGCGTCGGCCAGTGGCCGACGCCCGCACCAAAGAGGTTAATATGTTTACTTTCAGTATGGACCTCAGCCTAGTTATCACTATGGCTAGGAGCCACTTCTGTTCTAGTTGATTCTGCTTGCACCCTAAGTGTAATCTGCAACTGAGATCTGACTTGTGACCCACTTGTGACAGGACTTGCCAGTGCCTGCTTTATGTTCATCAACATCTTAAGGAAATTACTCAGTTCATTATCTTTATTCGTTGCATTTCTGCAGCATAAAAGTGCAATGATAAATGTCTTGCTTTCCTTGACCTGTAAATAAAGGTCCTTCATGAAACTAATGTAATCATTAATTAACCCTTGGAGAGCTCTCCCAGTTCTTGTGACTAAAACCACGTTGTCCGCAAGGAGAAGAATCAGGAGAGACCTGGTTCCCACTTAAGGAGTATCTCTGGGTCGAATGGTGAGAGCTGCCTCTATTCTGTTCATATAGAGAGAGAAGAGGAAGGGAGTGAGAACACAACCCTGTCTCACTCCTCACTTTATATCGAAGAGGTCCAAACACTTCCTATACCTTCCATAACAAACACTGATGAAAGTTAAAATATCTTCCCCAATACCATCTCAGTCATGACTGCCCAGAGTTTAGAATGAGAGCAAAATCGAATGTGGAAAAATGCCATAAACAAAGAACCTTTCTTAACGACAGCATACTTAGCTATTTCCAGGCTCGAATTCAAACACTGGTCTATTGTGCTCCTCCCCTTCTTAAAACCATATTGGGTATCTACAAGTATATTGTTGCTGATTATTTACTCCTCTAATCTATGAAGCAAGATACGTCCCATTGTCTTAATTGTAGTGTTCAAAAGGGACATTGGTCTATAATTATTTGCTTGATCCCTATCGCCTTTTTTTATGGATAGGGACAATAACTGATATTTTCCACGACAAAGGGGGCCTGACCCTTACAATAGCATTAAAACATTTGTGATCAGTGTCCCACGCAAATCCTGACATTCCAAGTACAAGTCGGCAGGAGCCCAATCTGGCCCAGGTGCCTTACTTCTGCAGCTTCCCCTTAGGGCCAATATCACCTCCTCTAATTCAAACACCAGGAGAGTTATCTCTACACCTTTTTCCATTTGACCCACTCCCTCTGACACCCCCAGATTGCACAAATAGATTTTAGAGACATGCTCAACCGATAGCTCATCCTGGACATGAACATCTGTAGAGGGGTCTGACCGAGCTCTAAAGTAAGAGGAGTTCAACAATTTGCTGAAAAAGTGGCACTGTCTTTTATTTGACTGGCTATCTTGAGGACCTCCCATGCTTTCTCCTGAATCTTTCTTATCTTTGCCTCCCTCATTTCCCGGTATTGTGCCTGTGCCCTTTTAATTAAAAGTCTGTCTCTCGGCTCGGCACGTAGGGCGGCATGCAGCTTAGCAAGAGCTTTGGCACAACCTGAGTTAAACCAACCCCTAGAATATGACTTTGCTGGATCAGATTCTCTTGTCAAGGCTTGTCTAACAGAATCTGTAATATCCGTAAAGGCCTTCATAATCTCATAGGTTTCCGCTTCCATGTCTAAACATATGGAGAATGCCGACTGCTTGTCATGGAAGACAGTGGATATAAGGTTATGCTTATCCACCTTATCCCATTTAATAGTGAACCCATTTTTCCTTCCTAAAATTGGCCTGTACATCTCCTTGAGGCTGCAGCACAGTTTAGCATGGTCACTAAAACCAGTAAATTCAGCCTCAAAGGTAACCAAAAAGGCCCCTCACTGCTCTGAACTTAAAATGTGGCCAATTGTGGAGGGGAGATTCCTTCCTAAAAGTTTAGGGCCAAACCTTCCACCTCCCTTGTCTCATTCACTGTTGTGAGATTGTATTTTACAAAAAAAGTTATTTAAGGTACTAACATACTCGTCATGCCTAAAGTGCACCAGTGGTTCATCGTTGCTGTCTATTATGCCACTTCCCGCTTTTGAAAATATTAGGCAATGGTGGGCATTAAAATCACCTAACCAAAGGAGCTCCATTGATTTCTGATAGTCATTGTTAATCCCCTGAATAGCAGCCTCTAGCACTGCTACCACATGTGTAACTATACTGTTGAATTATAAAAGTTAATTATCAAAAGATCCCAATCTCTTTCTAAAACACAAAGGACACACTGAAAGTATAGCAACTCATTATAAAACTTAATAACTTTCCGGGGAAGGAATTCATGATAAATGTGACCAAAGCCCCCTTGGCCCTTCCTGCCTTAGAGGGACAGGCTGGAGAAAAGTATGCACTGTACCCATCTGTGTGACATGAGTCTATCTCCCATGTTTCTTGAAGATATTTAACCTGACAATTTGCCACTAACTCTGTCCACTCCGGGTCTCCCATCTTATTTCTTAACTCTGCAAATTCCATAATAAAGTTTTGACTGTATCGGGATCAGTAGAATTTATTATAGGGACATCCCGGGTGCATTTGCCCTGCTCCCATTCTGAGGGGTTCTACAGCTGAGGGCTTAGTCAGTCAATCGCAACACTTCAACCCCTCCAATGGCTCAAATCTGTTACTGAGCAGGAACCCAGAAATGCTACCATCATGCCCTCCAAAATTGTGCACGAAGGGGTCCCTCTACTCATACGCAAGTTAAGGTAGAAACACTGTAGGGTTTATAAAAATAACCTAGTGGGAGAACAGTAATAGGTGAAGGCCACGGGTGAGAAGTCTTTATCAGGCTCAGTATTTTAGTCACAACCCCCACATTTTAAAAATGAATGACTATGCAATCACCAGAAATGGACCTAGGAGATGATCCTGCCCAGTCCACCCTTCTGGCTGTAAGAATTTGTATTGACAACCTGGAGATGTGTTTAGCCACTACAGAACTTTAGAAATTAGCTGCTCTGTGGATTCAGACTAGACTAACCTAAGCCGTGGCACGTTTGAAGGATCTTTACGTAAGGGTATGAAGCAGAGGGAAGATGTAGCCTTTGTAGATCCACACCCGGGCTGCCCTGTGGGACAGATGTGCGACCATAACCCTATCTATTGGA
Source organism: Pleurodeles waltl (assembly GCF_031143425.1). Lineage (NCBI taxonomy): Eukaryota > Metazoa > Chordata > Amphibia > Caudata > Salamandridae > Pleurodeles > Pleurodeles waltl. Next base: position 393,066,963 of record NC_090446.1, read on the forward strand.
ATCATGTATCTTCTTCCCAAAGACTCCCTGCTCAGACAAGGGCTCTTTTTCTACATTGCGAGTTATACCAGGGGGGATGAACTGAGACATTAGAGGCAGTGGCAGCCTTGGCAACGCAATTGTGTTATGCCACAATGCCCCTGAAACTACCACACCCCCATCTAACACAGGAGCATGTGCATTTGTGGTTTGTTGGGAATTTACATTGCTGATCCTGTTATCCTGCACACTTGACTCACTAATAGGATGTGCAGAGACTCCCAGAGATTTTGATGTGGGACTAACAATAAGCTGTACAAATAGTTTGGACATTTTAGCCTCAGTACAATACAGACAGTCTTGCAAAGGTTTCAGAAGAAGGCCAAGCCTGGAACAGAGTTCATAATTAGTTTGCTGGTTTGAGTCCTGCCTTCCCCTTATGTGTGAGAGAAGGCTTATTGTGCAGGGCCCACCATTTCTTCTTTTTAACTGGGGGTTCACTGGATAAAGGGATAGCAGTGCAGAGTGAACCTGTCCCATCTGGGACACTCAGAAAGTGCAGAGCAAGGCTGAATCCCCCAATTCAGCTTCCGCTCTGCTTCCATGTGGGGAAGATATATCCACTCCGACTTCCAGGGAGAGGTGCCTCTCAGTTAGTTCTATCTCTTTTGAGAGGACTTCTGTTGCATGTGGTAAAAGGAATCCAGGATGGTAATAGTACTTGATGCATTCTTCCTTTTCATCATGGTCCACGCTTGACAAAAAAAACTGCCAAATGTGCTCATACCACACAAAATGTCAAGAATAAGAGGTGGGTCCTGGCCTGTCCTCTTCCGGCCGCTGATGGGCATAGACGGGCCTACTTTTTGACCAGTCTTCACCCAGGGGCATCCCGTGGTGAGGAACATTTTAAGTGCTTTTAAGCATGTGGTGCGAGATAGCTGACAACAGTGGCCCCTCTTCCTCCTAGAGCATCAGACAACAGCAGTCTGGGACAGGGAGTCCCAAAAGCATCAAGCTCCTTCCAAAAGCGTCCCACACCACCAGAGGTTTAAAGCACTCTTAAGACCCTGCTGTGGGATAGCTGCAAAGGTGGCTCCTCCTCCTCTTCGGGCATCAGACAACAGCAGTCTGGGATGGAGAGTCCTACAAGCGCCAGACTCTGTCCACAAGCATATCATTTTTTTATCTTCTACAGAGAGCAGTCTTATGAACCAGCCTGTCTAGATTATGCCACTGCCATATATTTTGGCAGACCCTTTTCCTGCCTTGCAACTTACATTTAGAATCAACTTCCTCTTCAGCTTAAGCTGACTGAAAATATTGTTGCTTTCAGGATAGTACTGTTCTCTTCTTAGTGCAAGGATACTATTGTTACAGTAACCATGCACTCTAGATACCTAATAATCGGACAATCTACCTTGCATAAGACTGTGTAGGTGGAAGTTCATTAAAGTAACAACAACATAAGCAATACGTTTGTCATATCCCATTATGTAGTATGTGGCACATTCTGTTTCAAAACACAATGCCCACCACACCTACCCTGCCATAACACATTGTTATGCTTGTTTGTACCTGAAAATTTAACTACCAGTCTACCATTGTGGCACCGAGATAATGGAAAAGCAACATATTACCATAAAGCTGTGTATAGTTTAAAACTTAAACACCACATCTCTTTACTCAATAAGAGTCTCATTGTAGCCAGGATTCCACATGTTACTTTATCAAGGATAGAGGGCCCAATTTCAAATGTGATTGTCAGGTCATCTCTGCCAGGGCAGTGGAGCAAATTACTCCTCCACCTCGGTGGGTGTTCCGACGACCATATTTTAGGCCGGCGGACATTTCAAGTATTGATGGGAACTGCTGTTAAGGCAGGCACCCTCAGTGTATTGTGACTGTGCCACACAGCTCTGTCAACCGTGATGGAGTCCTACAGGAAAGAACAAAACCTTAATGTGGGATTCTGTTTTCAAAAATAAAAAAAGCAATGTCCCATGTTGATGGGGGCATTTTGCAGTTCACTGCCCCTTATCACCAGGGTTTTCCTGGCAGTAACAGGCAGTGAAAACTGACCTCTATGTCCAACCACTTAAATTAGGTGGGCAGACATATAAGTCAACCTCTCACAGGTCTTACTCCATCAGGATATCAGAGGGTTTGACCAAGACGGAGAAGAAGTAGTCTCTACTGTCATTACACCAAATCAGGTGGACAGATCATTATGTTGGGAGAAAGGGTACTCTGTCACCATAGCAAAGGCTTGCATATAAATCAGCCCAAGGCTGTTTCCTTTCACAGGGCACAAGAAGTGCCCACCAAGTGGGTTGTGTTTATTATAGCAGTGATGCAAGACAGGTGTAAGCAACGCAGACTCTATGCTGATAGATGACATGCATGTAACGTTCTCATTCCTAACATAAAATCCTTCAAAGTGCATACCTGACTCCTGACAGATTGAGAAAAATCTATCAAAACACCAGCTCAAATTGCCCTCACTGTGCTACCCCTGGAGTAGACCTGAAACATATTCTCTGGCCCAGCTCAGGTGTTATCGCCTACTGGAAGGAACACCATCTGCAGTACACTATCGACTGTCACTGGTCGTCAGGATCTCCACCATCTAGAAGGTTGTATACTCGGTCTTTACAAGCGACCAAACCCACTAAAGCCACAGTCAAATTTCTTAGTCTGGCCTTCGTATTGGCCAGATGTTCTTATCTTATGAGTGGAAGGCCCCATCCCTACCACCTCTATTCTATTGGCAAGCCACTGTTGTACCTTGGGCTACAGCAGAAACTACAGGCTGTGGTGTCAAGATGATAAAGGCCTACAGAAACACCTCATAGCAGATCCATAGGATAACATACTTTACGTCTTCACAGAAGGTCTCAAGGATAATACCAAACCCCCTTGAATGCACAATTAGTTCTAGTATTTGAACTTGACTGCATCATCCTTATCTCTCATTACATACTAGTCACCCAGCTATGTACTGCCACTGTCAGAACCTAACCACTGTTCTTTATATGAGCTCTGACATCTCTCCACCAGCCTATCTTGCTCCCATCTCCCCAATATTATTCCAGGCTTTTTTCCACTGTTACTTACTTCTGTTTATCTTCAACTGCATGTTTTTTGTCCTAGCATATTTACATCACAAAGAGTGCAATGACCCAACAGTAGTGCCAGCATGTTCCTCACTCCCATCTCCTTTGTGTCAATATTCCACACCTTTTTAACACCATCCCGAGTATCACCAATAACCTTGTAATAAGTGCATTATGGGTACAATGCCTCCATGCCACCTGTAGTAAGTACTTCCTCTGCCGCTCTGAATAAACAGCCTGTGAAGCCATCTCCTCTTTTTTAGGGGTGGGCAAAACTTACTCAAAAAGTCTGCAAGATTATGCAGAGCTCTGCCAACAGGCGGAAAATTTGCATATCGCACCGCTCATGCTGCAATTTAGCATCAGTACCACTGGCAGCGCTGAGATATCAGTTCCAACAGCACCCAGCAGTGCCCAAGAGTGTGTGGTATTTTCAAATCTGCTTGAGCTGCAATGTATTGTAGTGGATCCTATTTAGTTTTCAGGGAAATTAGGAGTTTAGCTGAGCCTTCTGGCTTGCAGGCCTGTTCCCCATCACCTAGTGACTTTTAACTTACTTAGCTTACTCTGTCTTAGCTTATTTATTTAATTATTTCTTTCAAAATGGTTACTATTGGTAACGCGTCCCTCTATGTTAATTTTATACACATTAGGACTTGTTTTAGGCCGATGAATCTTTTGACCCAGTGGTGAGACACCTTAAGATGAGGTAACTGATCAATATGTCAAGCAATATATCAATAATATTATCAACATATATCACCACAATATATTTTACTTTAGACATTGGTTAAACTGTCCACGCAACCATGACCTTTCAGTCATGAATAACCACACCTTATTGAAGTTTTGTGAATTTTATTCCCTATTGATTACAATCTAAAAGCAAATGTATTAATCTCAAAACCAAGAAACAAAAGAGCATAGTCACGATATTGCAACTGTGATAAGATTTTGTCAATGCAAAGATCACAACCATTAAGACACTAACATAAGAGATACACAGGTCAGAATGCATAGAACGTAACTATAAAGGGGTTCCCTAAGAGAATGCAAGTAGCTCAATCAGGGAAAAATATGGGTAGGAAAAACTACAACGTGAGCTACAATAATAATGTATCTGAAGATATAATAAACCTCGGAAGTAGATCCCTATAGGGGCTGATAAACACAGAATGATAAATTCAAGTCAATCGATAAGTAGTGATACCAGACTGCTAAACAAAGACGAATGATGATGGGGGGAAAAAAAAGAACAAGATCACAATAAGAAAAACTTTAATTAAATCATATAAATAGACAAATAATCGTGAAATATGAAAGATGTAGATTTACAAAAAACTGACACTCTAATTCAGGCACACCACAGTCAGACTAAACGATAATAGACAATATAATGAAATCGGAAGAAATCATCATACAAATACAACGAAATTAATACAATAATTCATGAGGAATAAAGTAAATACAAACATGAAAAAACAATACTCAAAAACTGATAAATATATATCTATGATGGTCTAATACAAAAATAAGCTATATTTTAAAAGAGAACGGGTCAGAGTGGTGTCACTACAGCAGGAATGTGCTGTGGGAACCGACGGCCTACGCGCGTTTCAGTGTTCCTAGTAGTTATAGGTCACCTTCCTCAGGGCCATTCCCATTAATACAATACAATAAAGATCAAATTTTAGCAGCCGGGTTCTCGGGTCGATTGGACACTGGATGCTCGATATGCTGAAGTCACATAGTCATGTCATCTGATAAAGAAAAAATGTATGGTTATGTAATCTTATAATGCTGTTAGCTTTCCGATAGTTATCAATTTTGGTTTTTATATGCAGATATGTATGTCTACACATAAGAATGTATAATAGAGATGCCCATTATTAAATTGGAATAAAGGTTAGGAAGCAATCAAGTTAGAAATTTAAAGTAAAAATGAAAGTTTAAAATGAGAAAATATATATAAATGATAACTAGAAAGACAAATAGGAGGTGTGAGTGAAGAAATCAAGGTAGACAGTTAGCAATAGTTATATTAATTATGTTAGTTAGTGAAGTAGTTAAAGTATATGAAATAGTTAAGATATAATAGGGTGGTACCTTATATAATGGTACTTAAAACTTTTGTCCCATGAGAGTGGGAACATGCATCTGAGCATATTGTGAAATTAGTTCTGTTTAATAAATATTTACTAGCTTACTTGAGTTGTCTGTGCTGGTAGTTCAGACAATACTTTTATCATATAGTTGAAAATAATTTTGCTAACTATAGGGGTGTACTATCGACACTGGTATCTTATAGGGATGAAAATAATTAAGATAGCGAGTGCTCTTAACTGGGAAGCGCTAATGACTGGGTTAACAGCTATGTAGGAGCAACCGAATTAATGACAAAGCACACTCGATTTCTCTTACAGATGACAATAAGGTACTGATAAACAATAATAGTGAAGAAGAAAAAGGCATATGTGGAAATAGGGATGAGAAAAGGAATGATGTATCAGAATTAAAAGACAAAGAATTCTAATGTCTAATGTCTTTTAATTCTGATATGGTGGTAAAGCCGCGGTCAGAAAAGGGAAACCGGCGGTTTTCCGCCGGTTTTCCCCTGGCCATAGGAATCCTCCATGGCGGCGCTGCAAGCAGCGCCGCCATGGGGATTCCGACCCCCTTCCCGCCATCCTGTTCCTGGCGGTTCTTACCGCCAGGAACAGGATGGCGGGAACGGGTGTCGTGGGGCCCCTGGGGGCCCCTGCACTGCCCATGCCACTGGCATGGGCAGTGCAGGGGCCCCCTAACAGGGCCCCATAAAGATTTTCAGTGTCTGCTTTGCAGACACTGAAAATCGCGATGTGTGCCACTGCACCCGTCGCACCCCTTCAACTCCGCCAGCTCCATTCGGAGCCGGCTTCATTGTTGAAGGGGCTTTCCCGCTGGGCCGGCGGGCGGCCTTCTGGCGGTCGCCCGCCGGCCCAGCGGGAAAGTCAGAATGACCGCCGCGGTCATTTGACCGCGGTACGGTCTTCTGGCCGTTCCCGCCCGGTGGGCGGCTCCCGCCGCCCGCGGGAGTCAGAATGACCCCCCAAGTTCTTTCAGATCCTTCAAGTCTGTACTATCTCTAGTAAGGTTAGTAAGCATGCTCCTAATTTTCTTACTGTTATCAGGTATGAATGAGCAACAATGACGCTCATTAAGCATTTTGCAGACACCTCCACTCTTTGTTAAAAGAATGTCTAAAGCAAGCCGATTTTGAAGAGTCATAGCTCTTTCTGCAGCGAGTTCAGTATCCATCAGGAGTATAGCCCCTGTAAAATTTGTCAGCATGTTTTCCACAATAGTAGACAACTTTTGAATTTTCATAGAATTCAAGATAACCCCTACTGATGGGATTATAGCTCCAAATATATCACCAATGACAGCAGCCACTGATTCCCGTTTTTGTCTAGAATGTTGTAATTCAGACGTCTTAGGTATTTGTTTCAAGTCATCCATCTGGTATATCTTTGGGAATACTATTCCCAAATAACATGTCCCATACCATCCCTTAGGGAGACGGTAATAGGCATTTAGCCCACAGATATAATAAATTCCAGGGATCGCTGGATCTTGTCCATTCAGCATAAAGGTCCATTTACTCTGAAACAAAAACACATGCCTACACTCACTCGTACCAACAAACAAATTGTCTTGACCAGATTTTGGTCTATATACACAGAGTCTACCTACGTGTAATGCATTTATAGCTAGTTTGCCTTGTGTCTTGATTGCAGTATAAGCATAATCATTTGCATATGTATGTTTCTCTAATACTTTTTCTAATCTTTCTTTCAGTGCTTTGTGTCTATCATCTGTGTGATCTAAAAAACTTTTCTCTACAGGTGACAATAAGCAAGTCAAATTATTGCGATGTGCATAAGCAGTCCCAAATGTAAGTGTTGGTTCAAAGAATCCTCTAACTATTTTTATATCATGCTCTTTAGCCAATTTATTCAAAAATTCTATTACAGGCACAAAAGAAAATACAACATCCAAGTTCGAATAAAAGTATTGCACATGCTCTTGATTATAGAATCTTGTTAATAGCAAACTGCAACTAATTCCACAAGTGAGAGGGAGGCTATGATAGGTAACTCCCTCCTGTACAGACGAAGGAATTTTAGTACATACATAACAATCTTTCGCATCCATAGTTTCCACATATTCGTTTAGTAAGCGATAGGAAACATTAGTAGAAAGTTCCCCTTTTGCATTAGTTCCCTCATGCATATGTCTTGCATCCTGCTCAAATCTCTCCCACGGTGTTAGTTTAGTAGTAGTTTCAGGTTTTGAAGTTGCATTAATAGTTTCTTTCTCTCTCCACAGCATTCAAATCAAATCAAATCATTAACATTTATAAAGCGCGCTACTCACCCGTGCGGGTCTCAAGGCGCTAGGGGAAAAGGGGGGGTTATCGCTGCTCGAACAGCTAGGTCTTTAGGAGTCTCCGGAAAGCGGAGTGGTCCTGGGTGGTCCTGAGGCTGGTGGGGAGGGAGTTCCAGGTCTTGGCCGCCAGGAAGGAGAAAGATCTCCCACCCGCCGTGGAGCGGCGGATGCGAGGGACAGCAGCGAGTGCTAGGCCAGAGGAGCAGAGGAGGCGGGTGGGGACGTAGAAGCTGAGGCGTCTGTTGAGGTATTCCGGTCCCTTGTCGTGGAGGGCTTTGTGTGCGTGGGTGAGAAGTCGGAAGGTGATCCTTTTGCTGACTGGGAGCCAATGCAGGTGTCTCAGGTGTGCGGTGATGTGGCTGCTGCGGGGTACGTCGAGGATGAGGCGGGCCGAGGCGTTTTGAATGCGTTGCAGGCGATTTTGGAGTTTGGCTGTGGTCCCGGCGTAGAGGGTGTTGCCGTAGTCCAGCCGGCTCGTGACGAGGGCGTGGGTCACGGTTTTTCTGGTGTCGGCGGGGATCCAGCGGAAGATCTTGCGTAGCATGCGGAGGGTGAGGAAGCAGGCGGAGGACACGGCGTTGACTTGCTTGGTCATGGTGAGAAGAGGGTCCAAGATGAAGCCGAGGTTGCGGGCGTGGTCTGTGGGGGTCGGTGCGGTGCAGAGGGCCGTGGGCCACCAGGAGTCGTCCCAGGCGGACGGGGTGTTGCCGAGGATGAGGACTTCCGTTTTTTCAGAGTTTAGCTTTAGGCGGCTGAGCCTCATTCAATCTGCGACGTCCTTCATACCATCTTGTAGGTTGGTCTTGGCGCTGGCGGGGTCCTTGGTGAGGGAGAGTATAAGTTGGGTGTCGTCGGCGTAGGAGGTGATGATGATGTCGTGCTTGCGTACGATGTCGGCGAGGGGACTCATGTAGACATTGAAGAGTGTCGGGCTGAGTGATGAGCCTTGAGGTACGCCGCAGATGATCTCGGTGGGTTCTGAGCGAAACGGAGGGAGGTAAACTCTTTGGGAACGGTTTGCGAGGAAGGAGGCGATCCAGTCCAGGACCTGGCCTTGGATCCCGGTGGAGCAGAGGTAGGTGATTAGGGTGCGGTGACAGACGGTGTCAAAGGCAGCCGAGAGGTCGAGAAGAATGAGGGTGTCTGTTTCACCGTTGTCCATCAGGCATTCCCACAATCACTCCTACAATCATTACTGCGCACACAACACCTATTATAAGACCTAACCAGCCACACACCTTACTTCCCTTGTTACTATTTCTATTATAAGCCATGTTTGTATAGAATCAGAATAGCAGATCGACAATCAACTTAAGAATCAACTTCTGCAGATTTTTACAGCGTCTTCACTCACTCCAGGACCTTTTTTTTTGTCAATTCAGGTTAACAGCTTGTCGTAATCAGGTATTCTTTAAAAATCAAATCCATTTTTAATGTAACTTCCAGTAGTTTATAAAGTCTCTCTCTCAGTTTCCAAATTTCAAGCTTAGCCAAGTTTTCCTTGAAATTTTGTTCAGGTACCGTAATATTGGCCTGGTACTTCTCGATCAAAACAGAATGCTAGGAATTCTTGTTGCCATTCAGAGGTTGTAGCATACACCCATTCAGGACCTGTATATCTTCTGTTTGCAATTCTTTTCCTTTTTAACCTTCGTTCACCTTGTTGTTCTCCATCACTTAAATCGTTTGCTTGTGAGGTATCACTCTCTTCTATGATTGTGTCGTTTGACACCTCTCTTATCTTGGGTTGCAACTTGTCTGGCCAATTGTCGCCTCTATGTTTCTTTCATCGATGTTTCCCTTCAGAACTTTGGACAGCACCCTCCTCTTGTAATGTAGCCCCTAATTCCAACTTTGGCAGGCGGCGGTCGCCGCCTGCCAAAATTCCCCCGCCATTTGCCCGCTCCACGGTCAGAAGGCCGCGGAGGCCATTCCGACTTTCCCGCTGGGCCGGCGGGCGACCGCCAAGAGAGCGCCCGCCGGCCCAGCGGGAAAGGCCCTTCAACACAGAAGCCGTCTCCGAATGGAGCCGGCGGTGTTTCAGGGGTGCGACGGGTGCAGTTGCACCCGTCGCGATTTTCACTGTCTGCTAAGCAGACAGTGAAAATCATGCTGGGGCCCTGTTAGGGGGCCCCTGCACTGCCCATGCCAGTGGCATGGGCAGTGCAGGGGCCCCCAGGGGCCCCACGACACCCTTTCCCGCCATCCTGTTCCTGGCGGTAAAAACCGCCAGAAACAGGATGGCGGGAAGGGGGTCGGAATCTCCATGGTGGCGCTGCATGCAGCGCCGCCATGGAGATTCAGCCCAGACAGGGGAAATCCGGCGGGAAACCGACGGATCCCCTTTTCTGACCGCAGCACCGCCAGCCTGTTGGCGGTGCTTCCGTTGCCCGAGGCCCTGGCGGTCTAGGACCGCCAGGGTCGGAATGAGGCCCATAGTGTTTTTTCTTGACGGACCTGCAACTGGTTCAGGATACTCTGACACGCTTTGATTTGTATCTATAGTTTCTTCTTCTCTTTCTTCTTCTGGTTCAGGGTTGGGTTCAGATTCTAACCCGTATTCGTCTACTTCTGGGAGAACCTCTCCTTGGCTTAGTTCTCCTGGTGCCTCTACTGAGATAGGCACTCTGTCACCTCTCTCGAACTCTTTGACTGTTTGAGGGACAAGGCTGTTCTCAGTGGGCTCTCCAGTAGTCTCAGTTCCTTCTTGACTGTTGCTGTACCGGAAACTTCAAGTTCCTCTTCAACAGGACACGTTACCTTTTTCGTGTGACTGGCATGTATCCAGTTGGGAACCCCGGCACACTTCACAGCAGTGGTAGTCGTCAGTATTACTTGATAGGGCCCTTGCCAACGTGGTTCTAGACACGATTTTCTCACGTGCTTCTTGACAACCACCCAATCACCGGCTTGTAGAGAGTGACCTGGATCGCCAATCGGTGGCAACGTGTTAGCTTCCACCTGGTGAGAAAAAGAGCGAATCACGTCAGCCAAACCTTTGCAGTAATCCAACACCATATCATCTGTAATATTCACTAGTGCATTGGCAGGTACTGCTGGTAATCTCATTGATCTACCCATGAGGATTTCATGGGGAGATAATCCTGTTTTCTTGTCAGGGGTATTTCTCATTGACATCAGCACTAGAGGTAAGGCATCTGGCCACTTCATGTTTGTTTCTGCACACATTTTTGCCGTCCTTGATTCCAGAGTACCATTCATCTGCTCAACTAGTCCTGATGCTTCAGGGCGATAGCTACAATGCAGCTTTTGTTCAATGTTGAGTGCGGCACACAGGAGTTTAATCACCTCATTGTCGAAGTGTCTTCCCCTATCTGATTCTATAGAAACCGGAAACCCGAATCTCGGTATCAGTTCCCTGAGTAGTAGTTTTGCAACTGTAAGACTGTCATTCCTACGTGTGGGATATGCCTCAATCCAATGACTGAAAACACACACAATCACCAACACATATTTCAATCCTCCACAAACAGGCTTCTCGATAAAATCCAATTGTATTTTGTTGAATGGACCTCCAGCTCTCCCAATGTGGCTCAAAGTTACCACAGTTCCTTTTCCAGCATTCATCTGTTGACAGATGACGCACCTGTGGCAAGTTATTTCTGCGGCATGTCTGAATTTTGGATTGAACCAATCAATCTTAAAGGACCTGATCATGGCATCCCTTCCTAGATGTGCCTGCCCATGATAGAGCCGGGCAAACTGTGATAAAAGGCTATTTGGTAAGACCAATTTTCCCTCTTCTGAAACCCATAAGTCATCAGCTCTTTGTACACATTGCATTCTTTGCCAAGAGCGTTTCTCTTCTTTGCTCGCACGACCCTGTAATGTTTTCAGTTCATCTAAGGTGTCAACCACTCGTAATGCCATATTTAAACAGGTGTCGTTTTCAGATTGTGGTAACACTTCCCATTGTTCCTTAAACGATATACAGTTCAATGCACAAAATCTTGCGACTTGATCTGCATAGCTGTTTCCCATAGACACAAAGGGGGTCATTCCGACCCCGGCGGTCAAGGACCGCCGGGGCCGGGGATGCGGGAGCACCGCCAACAGGCTGGCGGTGCCCCGCAGGGCATTCTGACCGCGGCGGTTTGGCCGCGGTCAGACCAGGAAAACCGGCGGTCTCCCGCCGGTTTTCCGCTGCCCTGGGAATCCCCAGCTGCGCCGCCATGGGGGATTCCGACCCCCTCACCGCCATCCTGTTCCTGGCGGTTCCGACCGCCAGGAACAGGATGGCAGTGAGGGGTGTCGTGGGGCCCCCGTAAGAGGGCCCCACTTTGAATTCCAGTGTCTGCTTTGCAGACACTGGAATTCGCGACGGGTGCCACTGCACCCGTCGCACATCCTCCACTCCGCCGGCTCCATTCGGAGCCGGCTTCCTCGTGGGGAGGAGTTTCCCGCTGGGCTGGCGGGCGGCCTTCTGGCGGTCGCCCGCCAGCCCAGCGGGAAAGCCAGAATGGCCTCCGCGGTCTTTCGACCGCGGAGTTGCCATATGGCGGCTCCATCCAGGCGGGCGGCTCCCGCCGCCCACCGGGGTCAGAATGACCCCCAAAGTCTTGTGATCTGATGTGAGCACTGCACTTCACCACGGCAATTTCTTGAGGTAACTGAATCGCGTGCAAGAAATCCCTTATTTGTTCACCGTTTTTTACAGGAGAATCAGAGGAGGTCATAAAACCCCTCTGTGACCAAAGTTGGCCAAAATCATGCACAATTCCGAATCCATATCTGCTTTCAGTATAGATAGTGACTTTCAAATTTACAGCTGCATGGCATGCCTTAGTAAGGGCAATTAATTCTGCCACTTGTGCAGAGAACACTCTCTCGAGCCAAGAGGCTTTGACGATGGCAGTTATGGTACATACTGCGTAACCGGCTCTCAATGTCCCTGCCGAATCTCTTAGACAGGACCCATCAACAAACATAATGCAGTCATTTTCTTTTAACTGGGTTTCCTGTATGTCTGGGCGAGGTTTGGTACAGAGTTCAGTCACTTCAAGACAATCATGTTCAAATTCTTCCCCATCTTTGATTTCAGTATTTTCATTAGGAAGTAAAGTTGCCGGGTTCAGTACAGTGCATCTCTTAAGAGTGACATTTAGCGACCCCAGTATGATCGTCTCATACCTAGTGAGACGTGCATTTGTCATGTGTTGAGTCTTAGTTCGTGTCAACAGAATTTCAACTGAATGTGGAACCATTACTGTCAGAGGGTATCCCATGACTATGCCCTCACATTGTAAAAGGCTCTGACCAACTGCTGCGACTGCACACAAACAACCCGGTGAGGCTGCTGCAACAGGGTCCAGAGTAGCTGAAAAATATGCTACAGGGCGATTTGCATCTCCGTGGACCTGTGTTAAGACAGACAAAGAACAAGCATCACGTTCATGACAAAACAACAGAAAAGGTTTTTCGTAGTCTGGCATTCCCAATGCTGGTGCCCTGCACATGCATTCTTTTAATTCTACGAATGACTCAAGCTCCTCTTTTGACAAAGTTATAGTGTATGGCTCATCTTTGACTTCCTTTCCTGTCAATTTTATTAGTGGCTTTGAGATGATTGAGAAGTTGGGTATCCACTGACGACAGTAGCCCACCATTCCCAAAAACATCCTGACATCTCTTTATGTTGTTGGAGGATTCATTTGCAAAACAGCTGTTATCCTTTCCTTTGATATCCTCCTGGACCCTTTCTCAATCAAATGTCCCAAGTATTTTACTTCTTTCTGACAATATTGTAACTTCCTGGGCGACACCTTGTGTCCATTCTTTCCCAGATGATTCAGTAATGCAATAGTGTCGTATTTACAACTATCTCTGGTTTTGGATGCAATTAGCAAATCATCGATGTACTGCACAAGAGTTGAATTAAAAGGCAGCACAAGAGGTTCCAAATCCTTTTTCAGTATCTGATTAAAGATGGATGGTGACTCTGAGAACCCTTGAGGAATTCCGCACCAACTGTACACCTTATCCAGGAATTTGAAACTGAATAAGAATTGGCTGTCCTCATGAAGAGGTATCGAAAAGAAAGCTTGTGATAGGTCTACTACGGTAAACCATTCAGCATCACAGGGAACTTGGAACATTATTACCGCTGGGTTAGGTACCACAGGGCAGCATTTTCTCACAATTTCATTTATTTTCCGCAAGTCTTGCACAATTCCAACTTTTCCACAGGGCTTCTTTAAACCCATGATGGGAGAGTTACAAGGACTGCTCAAGACTTCTTTCAAAACTCCCTTTCTGAGAAAATCTGCAATTATTTGTGACACCTCTATAAGGACGTCCTGGGCCATGTGATACTGTGATAATTGTGGGAATACTGCATTTGGTTTTATCTGAACTTTGACTTTTTCTACTCCTTTTATTATTCCGACTTCCTTCCCGGTCAAATCCCACACTTTCTCTGTCACTGTTCCCTGTAATTCAACAGGTAAGTCAATCAACGTATGCATTGGGAATAAAGTAATCAAAGGGTAGTCTTCATTTGTTCCTGCTTCTTCCTCTATAAATTGACTCTCATCTCCTTCATCGTCACAGTTTGTCTGCACTTCAATTCCATCGTTGGAACAGGTAATTGAACACTTTGTTTTGCACAGTAAGTCCCTTCCCAGTAGGGATACCGGACTTGAATCGCATCCAACAAATCTATGCAGCCCTTGGAAATTTCCAATTTCAACTTGCACTGGATCGGTAATTGGGTTAGTCAAATACTGATTTGCTACTCCAACCACTCGTATAGTACGTCCTGAGAGAGGCAACCTCGGGACCTCTGCACTTCGAACGGTGGAGCGTGGAGCTCCCGTGTCAACCAAAAATGAAACCTTATAGCCCATCACCTTTTCCTCTACATATGGGCCTCTCTGATCCACCTCTAAGGATGCTGCAAGCCTGCACTCTTCACTGTCTGAGCTATCATCTGACCAGTCCTCATTCATGATATTTTCTCCTCGTAATGGGAACTGTTGTACAGTGTTGTTTTGATTTGTTACCTGACCCGTGACCTGCTGAGGAAGCATCACCTGTTGCTGTCCCATCGGAGCCAATGGTAATTGCATTTGCTGTCTAGGCACCATGGGAATCTGCTGTTGCACTGGTTACATTTGTATTGACTGAAAACGCGGCATTTGCATCTGCTGCATGGGCTGTACCCCTTGCATTTGTACCAAATTATTCTGAAGATTCGGATTTTGATGTCTCACTTTTGGACCTCGTGAATTTTGTAATGTACCAACGTTAGTGCTCTGCTGAACTGCACCATCCTGCACCATATTCGGACATTCCCGTTTGCAATGCCCCACACCCCCGCACGCGTGACATGGTGACATATTTTTCACCCCTTGAACATCATTTTGGACAACAACGTTATTTATATCCAAACCGCAGTTCACAAACCCTCGACCTCTGCCTCTTGGTTGTGCCTGAAACACACCATTCATTCGCGGTTGTTGCTGTATCATCTGCTGAACTCCATTTCCCTGTATTCCAGCCTGTGCAGCCCTTATTTGCATCACCATCACCTTTTCCTTTAACTTTTTCTGCTTCAACTCGATCTCGTCACTACAGTACTTTGCATACTGCAATACCTCATCAAGCGGTTTAGCTTGCCAACAGATCAAATGATTCTTAATCATTTGACTAACTTCTGGTCTCAATCCTTCGACAAATCTAAGCACAAGGTGATTCATATCTTTTGGTTCAATTGTCTCAGTACCACTGTAATGCTTAAACGCTTTCAACAATCTCTCGTAATAAGCATGAATTGATTCTTTAACCTCTTGAGAGGTCCGATCGATTTTCTGCAAGTCAGTCACCTTCGGCGACACCTTCTGTTTCAAAAACTCAATCACTTTATGATAATATTTCATCACCTCTTCTGAAGGTGCTCCGGTCACTTTATCTCTCGCCGGCTCCTTTGTTGGCCAATCAACCCCTCTCTTGCACTCGAGCCACAAATCAGGCGGAACAATGATCTCGAATAAGGTATTCAAATCTTCCCAAAGACACTTTGCAAGTTTCACAAACCTGTCCGTTTGTTGATACCACTCAATCGGCTTCTCTCTCAGTCTAGGGTAATCATTAGTAAAAGATAAAATATCTCCTCTAGTCCATGGCACATGTACTAAAACACCACCAACTGTTTCTCTCATAGGTAATATTTTTACCGAATCCAAATCAGGAGAGGTCCTAGTGTGATTTGACCCTGGACTACCACCTTTTCCTTTATCTCTTTTCTTTGCCCATCTGCCTTCCCACTTTTCCAATGCACCCCAAATCTGTGCACTTTGCAGCAGTTCTCTCAAATGTGCTTTCGTGCCTGCAGATCTCATGTGTTCAAAATCTTTTGAATCAAAATCTAATCTGTAACTCCTTTTCAAATGTTTAGTGTTTCCGATATTGATATTGTATTTGTCTGCTAAATTTGCTAATCTCTGATGTACTTTGCCTACCTCCTTAGTAATTTTAGGACACAGGTATCTCAATTCCGCTTCTGTGTATGATTCCAATCTATTTACTCCCATTATCCCTTCCACTAACTCGGCAGCTTCTGCCCCTAGTCGTAGAAGGTTCAGGCATTCGTCTTTTTTCTCTTTCTCAGGTTCGACTGTAGTCACTTTAGTCTTTTGCGAAGTATAGGTTTTCTCTAACCATTCGTTTAACTGCTGTACCGTAAATCCCTGCAGTGAAATGTTCCCTGCATGTATCATTGGAGAGTGTGTAGAATTCGCACTCATGGTTTGGGGAGTTAAAACTCCCAAACCTGCTTGACGCATTACCTCGAGAGGTGCCCCCACTGGACTAAGGTCCATTAAGGGTCTCGGTGGCTCATTTACTTGCTCTCCAGGGGCCATTATCTGTGGAGTTCCCGTAAGCCCTCCTCTTATCGCTTCCTGAGTCATTACTCCCTGATCACACACCCCTGCTTTACCTTGTGCATACAATGGTACGGGGGGACCAACAGTAATAGGTAATGATATAGCGGCAGGTGTCTGGCCTGGACCCAGACCTCTCGGAGCTTCAACACCATAAGTCTGTTCCAATGTACCTGGAACGGGTACTATTGGTGGTCCCGCTACAGGGTTATACCCTGGTATCAACTGTGGTGGTTGGGACATTAATTTCGGAGTCGATTCAATCTGTATTAACTTTGGCTTCGTGTATATCGGGTCTGGCGGTACTATTAGATTCGTGGTAGTTTCAAGCACCGGGACATCAAGATAGATTCTCTTTATCTGTGGTGGAGGTTGTAACTGTATCGGCATGTCGGGTGCAGTGGGTACACTGACACCATTCTGTATCGAAGTTGTATCACTAGTCTGTACCGTATCAGTAACTCCCTTTTCCTGCTTCTGGTTCCCAGGATCCAAGCTAGTACTTGGAGCACTGTCGCTCACCGCATACGGTGGCGGACGATCATGTAACAGTCTGTCCATGAATTCTTCATCGTCTGAATCATCATCCTCTTCCCAAGATGTTTTATTCTCTTTAGATTTGCCTGAGTCTTTGTCGGTTTTACAAGAGGCTTTCTTTCCCTGTGTCTCTTCTCCCTGAGTTATTGCTAGGAATAACTTCAGCCCATCTACGATTCCCCGTCTCCACATTTTGCTCTCATTATCCCATCTAGCTTCTGCATAAGATTTTTCTGCCCTTCTCAATCTTCTCTGAAACCTTTCTTGTCTATGTTTAAGAGCCATTAAGTCCCAAATCGCTAAAGCCTCATATTGTGCCGGTCTTGGAGGTGGCTTTTGTGTACTTAACATCCACCTCAGATTTTCTAGTACCTTTGGATTAAACGTCCCATGTTCTGGGAACGCTAGACACCCTTCTTTTTCTGTTAATTTTCGCCACTGTTTCATCCATAAACAAGGCGCAACACCTTTCTCTTCCATAACCGTATAAGCTGGAGTACCCTCAGGTGGTGTGGGTTCCCCATCGGTTGCAACAATATATACATCTCCCTTTAGAGCGCTCTTGAATGCTTTGACAAAATTCATTTTTGCTATTCTCTTATTTTGTATTTAATCAGAAATGGCTTAGTTCCCAGGACTCTCTTCACCCACCCTTTCTAAACCTATTGCCTCTCACGGACGGCAGCCAATCCGTGCGCGACCCTTCTTGACATCTGACCTATCTCAGTGCGGCACCACTGACGTCACACTCACACACACACAGCAGCTGACAAAGTCTTGCGGCTTGTCCGCTCCTCACTGACCCTTACAATCATACAAACTAATGCAAATCATTGCGAGCACCTTAAAATGACAACACAAATCTGCCGGTTTACTACAGGAAGGGTAACACATTCGCTTCAGAACTTTACAGAGATTTCACTTGAAGCCTCGGCCGCTACTTTCTCCTTATCGGTTCCCACATACGCAAGCAGAATTCGACCCGCAAATTCTACTCTCGACTTGTCAATGACTTCTTCTAGTGCACTTTAGAATTTGTCAAATCTCCATCGAAGGTTTCATACGCACATTATAACTCAAACTTGACTTGTCAACCATACCTGATTGACCTATTAAACCGCACAGATTACAACAAAAACCACATTTATCTTCATACTCCGGAGTCTTTGACCTCGATAGGTCCGTACATAACAGCCAACCATGTGGATAATTTTTGAGCAACAAGCGCTACTTTCACATGAAGTACGTCGACTTCCCTACTCTCATACTGTGGAGTACGCCTACTCCTGCTTAAACAACACTTAATTTGGCCTAAATACATACAGATTTTCACAATCACCTGCAAAATGCATAAGCTTAGGCAAGCGCAAAAACCCTAACCACACATATTATGGCACCGAGAACATTCCCAACTCATCTAGGCAGGCTCCGAGATCCCGGGAAAGCCACGGCGAGCTTAGAAACCCATCATACCTCCAAATTGCATTATCACAGAAAAACAAATTAAACAGTGAATCTCCGTCCTAGGGCCCCCAAGGGCCAAACCGTTGCTCTGCTACCAGAAATGGTAACGCGTCCCTCTATGTTAATTTTATACACATTAGGACTCGTTTTAGGCCGATGAATCTTTTGACCCAGTGGTGAGATACCTTAAGATGAGGTAACTGATCAATATGTCAAGCAATATATCAATAATATTATCAACATATATCACCACAATATATTTTACTTTAGATATTGGTTAAACTGTTGACGCAACCATGACCTTTCAGTCATGAATAACCACACCTTATTGAAGTTTTGTGAATTTTATTACCTATTGATTACAATCTAAAAGCAAATGTATTAATCTCAAAACCAAGAAACAAAAGAGCATAGTCACGATATGGCAACTGTGATAAGATTTTGACAATGCAAACATCACAACCATTAAGACACTAACATAAGAGATACACAGGTCAGAATGCATAGAACATCATATAAGCCCAGTTCAGCATAGTACAACGTCAGTCATGTTCGTTAGTCAGTCAAGGTGAATATCTAATCTAACCATTAATTAGCATCAGCATGTTGGGCTTCGTGCAAAACAATTTAGAACACCAATTTAAAAAAACATCTAACTAGGTCTCTATCCAAAAATACAGCAGTTGGTACCTAGAAAGGAAAAGCAAATAGATGAATTACAATAGCAGTTGTCATAATTACCCTCCTTGGGATGAGTCAGCATACAGGATCAGTCTTCGTCTTCAGGACATCAGTTAGATCGCCGTCAGTCTATCTAATCTAGGGACCAGGGGGCACTCCCCTCATAAGGAGGACAAGTGAGATGGGGCAACTAAGGGTGAGGATGGTTTATTAAGTCTCAAGTCACCAAACAGAATGACAGAGTTTCTGGATGCAATTGATATCATTCCCTACCTAGCTCTCTCGAGTCTCCTGTGTCATGAGTTTTATCCCTTTTCTGTGATACCTTCCCCCAAAATTCTATTGGATAGTCACTACACCCCACTATCTTTAACCTATCAAATTATACATTAAGTAATGCATTTGTCACCCCATGATAATTTATAACAATTTGATTGGTCTTCATAATTGACGTTTTTCGTAGGTGGCACATCCGGGGTTACTTCATTTCTGGCACATTCTTCGGGTCAAAAGTTCTCTTTTCCATGGTTTAATGTCCTTGGATGTTTCAGTAAATGTTGCAAAAACGTATAAAACTTATACTAAAGCAGCTAGCATGCGGATGAGAACAAGCTTAAGTTTGATACATAAAACAAAGGAGAGAACACATGCTGGGTCATGGCCTTTTGCGAGTCAGCACACTGGAGAAACAGAAAAATGTGCTTTAATATGAGAGCTACACAACTAATTCTTCGACTCACGCTAACTTAAGGCTTATGGGTTTTAATACGAATACAATTTTCGTATGTGTTAACATTTTATATTAATCATAATGCATGCAATCATTTCTTATAGTTGACATTAGTATATGTGTACAATAGCAGTTTCACTTATAAATACATTCAAGCAAATAATATTTTGCGATCATTTTGTATGCAGCATCGTCAGGTATAAGCATTTCACATCTAATATGTAATATTTAAACTACGCTCTCTCACTATGTTTATAGTTAGCGAAATTTTTGATTTTATGTTATCAGTGCCACTCTGTAAAGGCCTCACTATCAGTGTCAAAGGTAAGTGAGATACGTAGGTATTCACATCATGTCTCTTTCCCACTTATGTGGGACAGGAACCTAATGTACTTTTGGTGGGAATTGTTTAAATAATTGCCACCCCAAGCATGCCCCCTTATCTATTGTTCAGGACATATTTGTGTCAGGGGTCCTGCAAGATCTGCATAAATACATCTGATGCAGACAAGATTATCAGAGGGATTCCTACCAGATGCTATCAGCACTATCTATGCTGAACATTGCCTTGAATCAGACCCAGCCTTCGTGTCCCCGCGGAGTCTGCTCTAGAGACCTCATTCCAGGTAGCGAGGGATGGGGGCGTTTCTCATGGACATGGTATTGGCAGATTAGATTTATCACACCTACCTCTCTTTAGGTTAGGGGTTTTAGGGATATTTTACATTTCATGTTATTTCAATATGGTGGGGGTCTTTGTATTCACGCCTCTCATCTTTACCTTCTTGCATTGTTCATTAGCATAATCATTGCAGCTCATGCATTTTACAATAGATTGCAGTCTTTTTAACAATCCAATTGAAAACATTCCTGCATCTCCTTTTTTGTGTGTGTGGGATTGAGACTTATTACTAACGTGAGAAAAGGGTAACTTCTGTTCCACAAGAACTCCCCTGAGATGTCGCACTCTAAGTCCATGAGTAAAGCGTGCTAGAAACCACCTTCTACTGTTTGGGTTTTTGGTGTGGTATTGCTTGTCAGCCGGGAGGGTTGGGCCAACAGTTGTGAATTGTAGGATTGGCCTAGTCAGCTATAAACAAAAGTGCTGTCATCCCCAAACCAGAAGTCTTGCCTAGGAGCGAGAGTCCCACTACGACAATATCTACTTGGGAAGCAGTCCTCTGACCGTGACTGTCTGCTGTGGACAATGGCACTAGCGGACACCAAATTGTTCACATTTTTGAAGCACTACAGGAAAAGATTCCACCATGCAGCGATTGGCAGAATTTAGTCAGAACTCATGAATTCAAGAATAACTCTGAGTCACCAAATCCCACCAATTCTGCAGGCGGAATGAACCTTCTGGCCTCCCGTACTATTTATCCCCCCTTCAACAGTGACACTGCGTCATTTGGTAAGTGCCACTCATTTGTGACCCATAGGACCATGGGGGATGCAGTTCTGTGGTGACTTGCAATGTCTATAGCAGGGCTTCCTCTACTCTGAACATGACTCCCCAGGGATCATTGGAGTCTATCTATCTGTGCCACCCGTTTTCAAATCTTGGGATCATGGGTATTGTAGTTCACGACTGTCACATTATGTCTATGGCAGAGTAATTCACTGTACACCTAAATTAGATATCCCCAGAAATCTTGGGAGTTGTAGATTGAATAATTTTGTCTCTGCTCATGTCCCACATATTTGCTTCTTCCCCCTACGTGTATAGTGATTAATGTAATACCAAATATCTGCAGCATACATCAATTTGCACACTAGTCATTCAGAATAAAACTCTTCTCTTGGCCACAGGGGGTGAAGGGCTCAAACAAACCACAACTCCCAGGCACACCGGCGGGAGGAGGCCGCCGCCGATGCTCTGCAGCACCCTAGGGCGCATAAATTAAGACTCACGCTTCTGCTGCGTGCAACACTCTGCTCTTGGTCACAGGGGGTGAAGGGCTCAACTGGACCACACCTCTCAGGCATACCGGAGGAAGGAGGCCTCCTATGATGCTCTGTAGCGCCCAAGGGTACATAACTTAAGACTTGTGCTTCCGTTGCACGGAACGCGCCCGGGCACATACCTGGACGAAAACCAGGCCAAGAGCGGGCCCGTCTGTGCCCGTCCACAGACAAACGAGGCGGAGTGTGGCCTATTCTCTTGGTTTTGGATCAATTATGCTTGATTAGGCTGTTTCTAAAGTGATGTGTGACCATACGTTTTGCTGAGTGAGGATTCTGAGATGTTTTAGTGTGCTATTATTGTTTTTCCATATTGGATGCAGCGGCAAATAGATTTATTGAAGTGGGTGTTAATACATCTTATAAAATTATGGGTAAACGGAAAACTGTAGCTCAGAAGTGAACCTCGCTGTTCAACAATCGATTCCTCTTTAGTACGGGCGGCGGGAATAATCTCCAAGAAAATGTATCTTGCTGAAAGGCATTTATCTCTGGGGGCAGCTGGACTGAGTGAAGGTATAGAGGGACCTCCCAGACTAATAGACCCGGAAACTGATATTCATCACACTTTAGAACTGGAGGACATAAGGAATGGTGATGACCACACAGGGTGTATGGCTACAGTTACTGCTACCCCCATGTCAGCCAATCATTCACCCACCGTAAAAAGGAGGAAACGATGCAGAAAGGGAGCTGATAGCGAACTGGGCCCTACAATTCCAGCTAATTCCGAACCCATATACCAGAATAATCTTATATCTGCCTTGGACCACTTAGAGACAAACTGGATAAGCTTGAAGGGGAGGTGGGGAAAATAATGACAATGTGTCAGAAATTTTCTATGCCCCTGGTGGCTCCTATCTCCCAAACGTCTGTTGTTCAGAATGTTGCACAAAATGATTTAGACCCCTTAGCTACATCACAGGGCATAGAGCCTATAAACGAAGCTGGTTTAGCCCAGAGCCGTAGGTGGAGGCATAGCTCTATAGAGAAGTGAAGGGCAGCCCGTGGTGTAAGCCAACCTAGTGAGCAGTATACAATTGTTAGTAAAAAGCCGTACGACAAGCCACAGAACAGCTTAACATCTACTACAAATTCTAGAGCACCTAGAATGTCCCAGTCAGGCAACATCTTGAATTCAATGAATACTGTGTCAGTCCCATTGCAAATGAGGGAGGCTCCCCCAACTATTACTTTACCATTATAGTGTTGCCATTATGTTATTATCATGGCTAATGTTCCTCTTTTACTGCCCTGCCTGGTCAGAGCAAACCCCAAGGGACTCTGAAGAACAAAGTATTGCATTGGTTGGTCCAAAACAACTTATTCACAATAGATAATGCCCACCTGATCATCGTAACTCGAAGAGTAAGTTGGGTGGTACTGTTAGAGAAAGAGTGTGGGGGAGATTGTATAATTATTAACCTTAAGAGCCCTAGACGTGTGAGGGACATTTTTTTAGGGCCACTTTTCACCCACATCATACCAATACTCCATCATTGCTCCCATTGGGTGCATTCTATCAACACTTGCAACTGCACAATCAGGGCACCCTCCAGCACACCACTATTCTGAGCCAGTTAAAAATTTACACGACATCCCCTCAGTACATCTAAGCAATAGATATCAGGCCTTGAGTACACTTTCAGATAAAATTTGACAAACTTATGGGGGACACATGGCTAGTTTAGTGAGGGAGTCCAGTATGGTGGGGTTTACTGAAAAGATAACATTTATTGGTTTTAGTAATGCCCCCGCAGAGACATAGAGGACAGAAGGGTCGGACCCCGAGGCCTGTGTTAATAATTCTAACAGAGAACTAAGTGGAAAACTTTTAAGCACCAATAGCCCAAAAGAGGCAAAGAACGGCAATAATGAGTATATGAAAAATAATAAGCAGCGCCATAAATTTGCTACATGGAATGTCCAAGGTCTTTGTAGTCAGATTGAGACAGAGGAGTGGGGTAACATCATTAATAAACCTGACCTGGTATGTATCCAACAAACATGGTGTGTTTCCCCAGTTCATATGCATGGATTCACCTCATATTTCATGCCAGCTACTCGTTCCCAATTTGGGAGGGCAAAAGGTGGGCTCCAGGTGCTTATTTCAGATAAATTCCCTATAGTGGTCAAAAAGACCTCCTGGGAGACTCCAAACTTTACATTTTTGTGGCTGAAGCATAAGAGTATGACTGATGTGGTATTAATCAATTATTATAATAATGTTTTTGATTCTACCCGCGGCAGAGTAGTTCATGCTCGAGATCAGAACCTACATACATTTTTACATTTTATCCATTCTAATTTTATTATTTTGTGGGTTGGAGATTTTAACATCCAATCATGTACCTTACCAGTATGCCGAACCTGTGCGCTAACCAGTCATGAGGGGGTAGGGTATGACCATTTTTGTCATAATAATTATAGAGAGGCGCTAAATATGATTTTGTCTAAATATGATTTGATGTTAATGGAATGTAAACATTACGTTAATGGTGAGGTAATACCATCATTTATGGGTACTCGTTCTTCATCTGTAATTGATCATACTGTAGTGTCATCATTTGCCAATAACGTATGTGATACCCCCTACATTGCCCAGTCATTACTGAGAGATCATAATCAGTTTATTCTTTCAACAGTATACTAGGGCCCCAAAGATGTGTTCCAAATTACTGTGAACCAGGTAGAGGCACACAGAACAAATAGGATGAAATTGAAATGGAAAGATGTGGATCCAGCTGACCTTTTACAGAATATTGTACAAGGGTGTTTACCTGAAATTAATCACTGCCTACAAGAGGAAATTGAACCCTCACGGTTGTTTAGTAGTTTTAGTAACAGATAAAGAAGAATAAAGGGTGGTTTGACCAGGCATGCACCAAAGCCAGGGGGGATCTTAAAGTGGCCCTTCATATATCACCCAGAGACCCAGTGGCAATTAGGTCGTTGTGGGTAAAATACAGGGAAGCCCTGGAGTGAAGAAAGAAAGTGTTGAGGGAAGAGGCATGACAAATCTGGCATTTGTGATGGTTACAAATAATACTAAATTGTTCTAGTAAATAGTAAATGCCTCCTTTTTGACCAAATGGGCATCTCCTTAACTGGGTTGTAGTGTATCCTGTGTAGCATGGGTGGACCACTTTTTAGAGGTCTTTAAGAAAAGGAGTGGGACAGCAGACATAACTAGGCAACTGGAGTTGGGATTTCCCAACCACTTACATATCACCATGGATGAGGTTTTATCAGCTATCTCAGTTACTGCCAGGGGTAAGGCCCCAGGCCAGAATGGGGTGCCAATGGATGTCTTTAAAGTGATATCTATTCTGACTAGGCTGTTTAATATAGCCATGACTGGGGATATCCCAATGTCCTGGACCACATCCATTATCATACCTATATACATGAAAGGAGATAAAGCTGATCCCCAAAACTATCGCCCGATGTCATTGTTGGATTCATCCATGAAAATCTTTAGTAGGGTAATTTTGGCAAGACTTAATGACTTGACATTGGATAATAATATTCTTTCACCCGTCCAGTTTGGATTTAGGACAGGACTGGGCACTATTAAGTAACATGTTAACGTAGATCTGATCATAGGGAAGTATACAAAGGCAAAAAAGGGGCTCTCTACCTCTGCTTTGCAGATCTTAGTAGTGTTTTCAATCTAGTAGAGCATGCCCTTCTTCGGACCGCATTACTGAATATGGGTGCCCCAAGGTACATTATTGACTTCATTGCCCACATTTATGCAGATTTAACAGGCAAAGTTTGCTTTGGTCAACTGGGAGAATGCACCACTCCTTTTAAGATTAGAAGAGGTATTCGCCAAGGTTGTATACTCACCCTGTTACTGTTTTCTTTATATATTAATGAGGTGGAAAAGTTTCTGCAGGAAATTCAGGTGGACCCCCCCTATGTGGCAGGGCGGCCCATATCCGCATTACTTTATGCTGATGATGTTGTCCTGATTTCTAGGACCCCAGTGGGGCTTCAAAAACTAATGAATGGGTTAGAACAGTTCATGACCTCAAAGGGTGTAGTGATTAACAAATCTAAAACTTTACTATGACCTATGACCAAAGGGTAAAGAATGCAGGAGTTTTTATATCCATAATACGGAGTTTACTACTGTTCATTCTTTTAGTTATCTGGGTGTATTTTTCTCAAGCAATTGGCAACGAGAACAACATATTCACTGGGAAAGGATAAGTTAAGAAGGAATTCTTGCACTATATTCAGATTTGCTAGTAAGTTAGGGAGTAGCCCCATATCCACTATGGCAATCATCTATAGGGCTAGAGCATTATCCATGGTAGTGTATGGAGCTGGTGTATGAGGGTTCACAAAAAGCACCCCTTTACAATCAGAGGAAAATCGTTTTTAAAAACGTTTGCTATGTTTATCTACTTCAGCATACAATTGGATTGTACATCATGAGGTGGGTCTCCAATTTTTAGAGGACGTGCTACAGGTGAGCCCCTTGCTCCTATGGCGTAGTGTTTGGTCCAACGAGGAAACCACTTTCACTAAGCAAACTATTCTAGATTGTTTAAAACTGAATAATGCTCTGTGTATTCCATGGCTCACCTTTATTGACTCTTCTTTCAGATCTGTAAATAATATAGCTATAAAACCAGACCCAGAGGAAGTGCTGATATTATCAAAGACATTTATAAATGACACATTTTTTAAATACAGGGCTGATGGCAGGAAAAGAAATGAATCCATAAAATCAACTGTTGGTATATATATGTCCCTTTCATTGGGGGCAAGTAGAGAAGGATACTAACTTGGTATTACTAATATGCATCGGTTCATTCTGGCAAAATTAAAGCCCTCATTATGATCTCAGCGGTAAAAACCGAGATCAACAGAAGACCACCAGCGCACCGCCCCCCGCTGACTGTATAATCTTTTCCCTGCTGTGCCGGTGGCTGGAAAACACTGTTTCCGGACGTCGGCTCAGCAGGGAACAGAGCCTTAAAATTGACGGCGGCTCCAAATGGAGCCGCCACTAATGTTGGTGTGCGGCGGGTGCAGCAGCAAACGTCGCCCAGATAAACTGCCCGTAAATCCTGTAAATCGGGCAGTGACCTGCGCGACAGAGCACTGCACAGGGGCCCCAAATCACCCCAAGACACCCATTCTGGTGCAAACCACCAGGCTGGCATAATGGGTATCATTATCCGGAGAGCCTGCCCAGGCGGATAGGAAACACCTCCACATCTAGCCTTACCGCTGGCAGTGGCGGTGTTTTCCGCCGTGGGGTTAAGGCTGTATCATTATATGGTGGTCTGGACCGCCATGCCGGTGCCGGCATGGCGGTCCAGACCGCCATGTTCATATTGACCCCCTAAGACTGGGAATAGTGCATCATCTAGTAGCATTTCCTACTATGATGTCTTATCCTCATGTGACATCCAGTTGCCCCTGTGATGGGATAAGTAAACAAAGAACTTTGCACTCTATATTATTTTGCATGTTTTATGAACATCTCATTTTTTATCTTAATCCTCTTTTTAGGAAATAGAGTATAAGAACTCATATGGTGGCACTGGGTTTTTGTTAACACTTGACAATATACATGTGTGTTATTGGGTGGCATTATATATTTTAAATGCCATACAAGTCAGGAAAACTCTTGTTTTTATCTCTGGTAAATCTGGATAATTGTAATAATTGTAATAAGCTAGCTTTTTATTATTCCTTTTATGACAATTGTTACTTTGAATTTGGGGGGGTCTGTGTTAATGTTATTATATATTATATATTTATGTTTTTATTTATTATGATCAGCTAGTATCTGTATTATAAATTAGGATATGATTACGTTGAATATGTATTTATATTTATGTAATTTTATGGCTATTTTGTATTGCCCGAATAAAGTTGATGATTGTTTTCCTGTGAGTGTGGGTATCTTCCACATTGTCCTTATGTCAGTTGCTGCCCTCTGCTGGGTTACCTTTGGTCTTGTATTTTCCTTTCGTAGAAGCAAAGAGTGTAGAGTCATATTTTAAGATGATGTGAGCATTTTCCAATGTCAGAATCCTGGGATTTTTGCAATAGTCATTCGTATTGCCAGTTCTCTGGTGTTACAGGGTAATTATAACTCTAAATGGACTCTGCCTGCAGAGACCTGTCATATTTGCCGGTTAGAACATTCTGAGCTTATTTCTACTGGATTTATTATTTAAGGAGAAAACCCTATTTCAACTGAAAAGTACGGTTGAACTGTTTAGGAACATAGAATTGTCTTTCTCCACAGCTCGATCCACTGAAATTTGCCATTCTTTGCAAAATGAAATAACATTGTACCTAGTGGCTGTGTCGTCTCTATTGGTGTACCTGTGTAACTCATGTGGGTTATATTGGTGATCTTCTATCCTCTGGTAAAGGTATTATCTCAAAATTACATACTGCATTATGGTTGCCCCCAAAAGTATGTCATCATTAAGGCCGTATCTGTCTGTTCCCAGATGGTATATCCATCTATATTTGTAATGAAGCAGGTGTTCCAATATCGTGGTAAGGTTCTCACTGATTCTGTCCAATACAACCTACTCTAAATCATTCTTAGTATATTTTACTTCTAGGCAATATCTGGAAAGCTTACTGTTATTTCCTTTGCACCCAGTGGACCTCCTATGTTAATTTCTCCTTGTTTTCACCTTTCTTGTAATCATGCCCACGTAGTGTAAGCCACAAGGGCACATGAAACTATACACATTTTCAGAATTACAGCTGGTATAGGACTTTAGGATCCCTGTGGTTGTTAATCCCAAATTAACCTCCCTTCACTTGATTGTTAATGGCCATAGGTGTAATGCCCTGTGAGTGTGGGTATCTTCCACATTGTCCTTATGTCAGTTGCTGCCCTCTGCTGGGTTACCTTTGGTCTTGTATTTTCCTTTCGTAGAAGCAAAGAGTGTAGAGTCATATTTTAAGATGATGTGAGCATTTTCCAATGTTTCTAGATATTTTTCCACAAAATTAGAAATTGCATTATATGTTGTCACATAGAGGAACCCTATTCTGTTGCTCTCTATACTGTTAATAGTACTTCCCTTGGGATAGTTCGTGCCCATATTTTGTCTCTTTGGTATTTTGCCAGGGGGCGGCTCCTCCGTTAATGCAGAGGAACGTTGCCCCCCCTGCCACCAGCAGAAGCTGTAAAACCTTTAACAAACTAAACAATAATAAACCATGTTTATTATTGTTTAGTTTGTTAAAAGGGCAGTACCACGGGTGATGAGCAATGAGGGAAGTGCACTGTGCACCCCCCTCAGTGCGCATGTATGTTTGGCCGGCTGTCTCGGACAGCTGAACAGACAAGCGCAGTAGGCTTTCTCCGGCCCAGCAACACAGTTGCCGGGCTGGAGAGAGCCTGCACAGGCTTCCAGTCTGCCTGGGAGTGCCCTGGCTGGGAAGAACTCTCTTGCCAATACATGTAGTACTTTATGTAGCAAACACAAAGTGCTTTCTGTGCAAATAATTTAGTTTATGACTCCTGGAAAGAATTAATCTCACCGGAATGCAAAATATCCTTCACAAATTGTGTTGTACAAGAAGCAGAGACCATATGTTTCCTAAGGACATATTGCTGGCAGAATCTTGTGCATCCAGAACACAGAAGTATACTATGATAGACACCTACTTCAAATTGTGTCAGAAGGACATCTGAGAACAGGAGATGAAAAACTCAAAATACATTTCATGAAAATATCTATATCCAGGAGGGCTTAGAATGTAAACATTCATACATGGCATTCCTTTAATGCTATGATGAAAAAAGTGATGTGTTGACTGGATTATAGATACCATAATGGTGACTGCTCAATCAAAGCCTAGAAGAAGTTAGCTAAAGAGGCGATATTTCCAAGTGATGGAAACTCTAATAGTAATCAGCATTACATCTTGCATTTTATTTTTTTCAGGTGAATTATCCATCTATAAATCCTTACTATTAACAATAATATAGTAGTCCAGGATTATGAGGCCTCAAGTGCTGATGTGGCCTTTGATCCCTGATCAAATTGAATACATCACCAAGAAACTATAGTATTTCTTTGGAAGATATCAGTGCTTAGTTTTAGCCAGTGGCTGCCAGTGGGGACCATCGACACTCATTTTGAGGACTACACTTATTTTTCTGCATCAGACATTCAACAAGAGAAACAGAGGGAAAAATGAACAAACTGGATAGACAGAGGAAGAGAAAGACAGAAAAGCCATCAGAAATATGGAAAATAGGAACCTGAAAGAATGAGATAAAGGGGGAGGGAGTGTCTGGTAACAGATTAAGGAGGCATGAGGTGGATTGAAGACTACAGAGCCTTGGTATTCAGCACGACATTGTTTATTTGGACTGGGGCCGCCTTTTTTAACAGAGTTTTAGACACCAACACTCATTCTTACACAGATTAAGCACTGTAGGACATACTACAAAAATCTAACAAGTTACAATACATTGCCATAAAAGCAAGAATTTAAACCATCCGAATAAAAATTATAAAATATAAAAATATATAACGAGTTTCAACTGCCATTAGTTCTTTGAAAGAGTAGTGAAATGGCAGCATACACGAGTTTAAGGTGAAATGGGTGCAATTACAATTCCTAACAGGTAAGATCTCTGGCCAAGCCTGGCCTATAACAACAGCAATTAACCTTGTAATATGCAATAATACCATAATCACAGCGTACACAAATTAAAGTCATTATATAGCATCAAATGCAGTTTCTCTCAAAGTGGACCCAGGGCCACAACCAGTCCAGTAGCAGTAAAAATGGTCAAATGTCAATAAATATAAAATACAAAAACGCACTCCATATGCAAAAAGTGTAAAACAGCTCTGAACCGTTTTCCCAATATTCCACAATTTTTACAGTTGCACACTTGCCCGAAAGGGAGCCAATTAGTCTAGATAGATTGCCTCTCTGACTGTATTTTTACATCCTGATCTATTGCACATTTGCATAATAGAAATTCCTAAAAAACAGCCTCTAGTACAGCCAGTTTAGCAGACCATGCCCACTTAATGAATCTTGAAAGTGCAAACACATTACGTTCTGATGTGGCACATTTCAATAGACGTAGGGCTTCCCTACACTACCTTACACCTAAGTGTCAACATAAAGACAGGATCCACCTGGATCGAGCAATTTTGTACTTGTGATAGAATAGTAAAAGGTTTGCCTCAGTTTCCGATATACCAGGGCAAAAGCAGAAATCCCCACCACATCCCCCACCTTGCCCCACTTCAAAGTAAAAGTCCTAAGTGATAAAGTGCCAACTTGAAAGTGAATGTACAAGGACTTTTCTACAGGGGGGGTCATTCCGTCAAAAAATAATTTGAAGTCCAGGATACATTTATAACTTAAAAATCTATCCGTCAGACCATCAGTCCTTCCCTTCACCATGCCTTCTGGAGTACAAAGTCCCAATAAATTCCTTTCACCCATTTGGTTGTATAATTCGTCATTTCTCCCACACGCCCTCAAGCTTTAGGTCGCTGCACAGAGTTTTCACTTTGAGCTAAGGTGTACTACAGCACTTGTCTAAAAGGATTAACTCCTGCCAAGATGCTTTATACGGGCCCAATTCCTAAGCAGTCCAAACTCTTACCCTTTAGGTCAATACTTTGAAGCAGGTGGTATGATCGCTCCTGTTAAGGTCCAGTTCCTATCTTAAGGGTAACAGTGATGTATTCACTGGGGCATTCAAGACACATATTACAGATTTATTTTCCATAGTGTGAAGTTGTGAAATATCCCCAGAGACTCAAATTTCTGCCCTGTACAGTGAACCACCGGTAGCCACGGCTATATACACCTCAAGAGCTGTAGACACAACCCTCTTGGCTGATGCTTTGTGTTTCCTAACAATGGCAGCTGATCTGTGGGATAATGCGTAGTTACTTTTTGAAACCTTTAAGTCCCAAGAGAACTTTTCTGTGAGCCTATCTCCCAAATAGTCAAACCTCCTGATCTGATCAATGCTTGAGTCTTCAACTGTCTACTTATTCCTAAAAGAGCGATGGAAGTTGATGGGCATACACTTAGATTTACCAGCATTGATCTTTAGGCCCATACATTTACAAAACTCCAAAACACACTTTAACAACTCCTGCAAGCCCATTGGAGTGTGGGAAAGCAGCAAGCTATCATTGGCAAAGAGCAATACAGGGGTACAGTCTCTTACTATCTTGGGAGCATCATGTTGGCAATTGCTCAATGCATTCACCACACCTTTCTTGAACAAAGAGAACAGAGTGAGGGCCCGAACCCATCCCTGCCTCACACCTTTCTTAATGGGGATTTTAGAAGGGAAGTTGCCTTGATCATTCCATCTAATGTGAGCATACGTGTTAGTAGGCAATCTGACACAAGGGATTCTTGCAGAGGCCACCCCTGAAGGGGGCAATGAGAGCCAGCACCATAACGGCCGCCTTGGATCTGCAAGGACCAGTTTTATGGGTTGGTGGCCGGATGGCAGCCGCATCAGAGATAGTGACACCCCCACCCCCTGTGGCATTGGCCCAAAGGTGAAAAAGCACACCAAGTGAGGGAGGCGCGAAGGGCAGGGGCCAAAGGGGTCTGGGAATTTTTTAAACCCTCCAAAGAGGAGATTGGGGCTCACTGTGAGTGGGCAAAACATTGGGGTTATGAAGTGTGCTGTCCCCTCCAACGGGAAGTATGTTGAACGGGGACCGCACGTATCTTGAGTGGAAAAGCACAGCAAAACCCACCTACCCACTTTAGGATAACAGCATTTGTCGTAATGCTAAGCTTAAAAGGGGCAAAACAGATAAAAAAAGGGTTTTAAACATTTTGTAAGACAAGCACACCTGGTAAGGTGGTGTGTGTAATGAAAGGCCGCTCATCTGGGGATGCCTTGCGGCAGGGTGAAAGGGGCCATCAGGGGGATTAAGCGGAGCACAGCACTTACAGCCCAGACCCACCGGATGGATGGCAGGGCACCAAAACACACAAGTTAGCGAGTTAGGCCTAAATGAGAACAAGATGCTACCCCCTCAGAAACATGGCAAACCACCAATATTCTGTGAACCCTCTTCAAAGCAGCATGCAGGATTGTCTAGCGAAGAAACTGCCAGAAAACAGGACAAGCAGAGGGCAGCACTGGAATGAAATGTAACAATAATGTATGATGGCTAAAGGACGATCAATCACAATTGATTTATGACCTTGTGACATTGATTTATGATACACGTGTTTTGAATTATGACCATGTGACATATTTATGATGCCTTTGTGACATATGATGAGCAATGGTTGAACTGGCAATCTTGCATGTTTTTAAATAAATACCTGCAGCCTTTTATGTTCCACAAAATAATTGCAGTACGTTTGATTATTCACTGTATATTTGGACAGGAGACAAATGTCATGGGTATATTGGAATGGGACTGGAGGGATCCAGGTGCAGGAGTTAATGAGGAATCCCCAAGTGAGACAGTACCTCCCAGAGAATATGTCTTGGCACCAGGCTAAATGCAGCCATTATGTCCAAAAACTCTGCAGACAGATGATCCTTTTTAATACTAACCTACTTCCAGCAGATGGTCATGAAGTGAAATATTTTATTAATCATGCCTGTGTTCTTGTGAAAACCTACCTGCAAGTGTTACAAGACCTGGTGTTATTCCATCCACTCCTGCAGGTGAGTTGACACTTGTCTGCAAAAGATTTTCTGAGTATTATCAATTAAACTAATTGACCAATAATTAGCAGAGATGTATTTGGGACCCTTCTTGTGGACTGGAACAATGATAGCTCCCCACCATGACTCTGGAATTTCCTCCCAGTTTGCTACGTCATTGGTTAACATATTCAGGTAGGGAACCCAGATATCCAGCTCTAAACAGAATAAGGCCACTGATCTACTATCAGGGCCATGGGCGTTTTCTTTCTTAATATATGAAAGCGCCACTTTAGTTTCCTCCAGCGAAAATACTATTGAGAAAACACTAAATGAATGAGAAACATTTATAGTACAAGGCATCCTTCCATTCTCCTGGGTACGGAATTCCAAGTTAGTATTAACCCTGTCGCTATACAACACTTTAAAGTGGTCAACCCATAGATCAGCAGGAACAAATACATCAACGATGGTAGATCCACAATTCCTGCCAGTTACAATGATTTTCCAGAGATTCTGTGGTCTTGTTTCTCTAGGGCCTCTTACATTTGAGCCCACTTATCATCCTCCCAATGTCCTTTAGGGTTAATCAGGGTTTGTTTATAAACCTTGCTGGCATGGATTCTACCTGATTTAATGCCCTCTTTAATAGCCCTAATCAGACTCCCTTTTGCACCCCTGCACTCTTTAGTAAACCAAAGAGACCTGGTGGAACTAACTTGTGGTTGGTGGAGTGCTTCCTGAAATAATATCTTAGTGTTGGAAAATGGGTTATTGGTAGGGCAGGTAGGTACCTACACCTAGCAACAAGCCACAAACCTCCACAAAAGTACAGTTAGGTCTCAGTAAATTAATCCCAGCTCTACCCTTGGTAGCTTGGCATCGAGCGTCAAGGCTTAACTTAGGAGACAAAGTGTAAAGCATTCAAATATCACAAAACAGTAATTAAATAAAACACAGGAAACAGTTTAAAAATCCAAAACCAATTTATAAAAATAGCTTATATTTTTATCTTTAAAATGACACAAAAACGATTAAAATCGGTTCAGGGGAACCGGAGATATGAATTTTTAAAGTATTATTATTTTCTAGCGCATAGAAACAAAAAGCGCCAATCGGGTCATCTGGTTGCACCAGGACCGGGACAAAGTCAAACTTTCAGGCCGACCGCGATGGAGCCCTGCTCGGCTACAGGTCGCGGGAAGCCTCGGTTAAAAAGTTACCTTCTGACTTAGTCTTTATTTTGAAGTTTTTCTTCACCGGGACGAACCTGCCAGTTGGATCCGACCTCCTGGAGCCCTTGTCCGGATACGCGAAGTCGGTTTCCTCGGTGGTGATTTCTACCTTCGGACTTAGTCGTTTTTTCGAGATGAAAATCCTTCGACCGGGGTAAACCTGGATCTTGATCCGACGTCCGTGGAGCCCTTCTCGGATACGATGGCTGGAAGGTCCCGGTCAACTTTTTACGTTCGGACTTAGTCTTTTTTTCGGATGTTTTTCTTGACCGGGACGAACCACGAAGTCAGGCCGGGTCGCGGTTGAGGCAAGCCGGCTAGAATTTCCGCGTCGAGTCGGTCACTTTATGGAGCTTTTTTCTAAAATTTCTCCAATCTTTTCCAAACTTCTGGGGCTTCACCCAGATGTTCTTTTAAGGTTCTTTTGGGGTCCACAGCTCACCCCAAGGGTCCAGAAGTTCTGTGATGGTCCTTGGGAAGTGCGGACTTCAACTCCCAGAGTGCACCTGGCGCAAACTCCTTTTTGGCCACTGGGCAGTGGTCAGCTGGTCACTTTTTCAGGAGTTGGTGCAGGGGACTCTGGTTAGCAATTTTTCACCTGTAGCAAACAGGGAGTCCCTCCTTGAACCAGTGGAAGCCAGGCAAAGTCCTTCTTGTGGTGAAGCCCAAGTGTGCAGCTGGTGCAGTCTTTCTGAGTGCAGGGTCCAGGTGCAGGCCAGGGGTCCAGCAGGGCAGTCCTTCTTCTCCTTGTAGTTCTTTCTTCTTGAAATTTGGTGGGGATCTGAGGCGTGGGTGCAGGTCTGCCAGTTTTATCCTTGCTCCTGGGTGAAAAGCAGGGGGGCCCTGGTCCTCCAATCAGGGACAGGGTCGTCCCCCTGTGATGACCACTTCCTGGGAAGTGTGGCAAAAATCCATCCCAGAAGGCAATAGTCTCTAAAAATCCAAAATGGATGAATCTGATTTTTGGAGGAGAGATCTGGCTGAGCCCACCCACTGGTGTGGCTAAAAATCATAAACACACCCCTCTCCTGCCCTCTCCTAATCTAATCAAGGGGGCACCTAGCTGTCTGGGGTTGCAGGATGTGGGGGTGTTGCTGGGTGCTCCAGATGTCCTTCTCTGCCTTTGAAGACCAGTTTGGCAGCCCTCCCCCTTCCTGCTTCCCCATCTGCTGAGGGGAGATTCTCTCCCCCAAGCACATTCCTTTGTGTAAAGCCAGGCCACTTCACACCTCATTAAAGTGGCCTGGCAGAAGCTGCTGCAGGCTGGCCAATCAGAGCACAGCAGCAAAAACAATGCAGAGCTGAAATTGGCAACTTTTTAGGTAAAGTCTAAACTTTTTACCTGCACTAGTTATATTAAATCCAACAACTGGAAGTTGTGGGATTTATTATAACAATCAATTTGATACCAAATTCTTGGTATGTAACATTTAAGGAGACTTTAAAATTTAAAATAAAGTCTGCCCATTCTAGCCTATGAAGGCCATTTACTTCAATGAGGGAAAAACGAATTTGGCTGTTTTTACCTCACCAGGGCTTATAAATCTATTTTTATAAAGTCCCTGCTTATAGTTACATGGCACCCAGCCCTAGGGGCACATAGGGCACACCTTAGGGGTGACTTATATGTAAAAATAAGGTAGTTTAAGACTTTGGAAGTACCTTTAATTCCAAAGTCGAATTTGCATATAACTTTAATTTAAAAGCAGCCAGCAAGGCAGGCTTGCTTTTAAAATGACACTGGGCACCTCAGCAATGCACCTAGGTGTGCACCACCTATGCTGTGGTCCCTAAACCTACATGCCCTACCATATACTAGGGACTTATAGGTAGGTTAACTTAGCCAATTATAATTAGCCTAATTTGCATATCCATTTTACACAGAGCACAGGCCCTGGGACTGGTTAGCAGTACCCAGGGCACCATCAGAGTCAGGAAAACACCAGCATAAAGTGGAAAATGGGGGCAAAAAGTTAGGGGGCCTCTGCAATCAGCCCCAGTTTCTCACACAACCCCCCCCCAGCCCACACGCCCAGGAGACTCAGCCCAACCCTGGGAGAGTCTTCCTGGCTTGTTAGGCGAGGAAGACAGTGAAGAAAACTGGCTGTCCCTTTGCAGGGCCTACTCTGCCTTATATCCTCCTGTCAGGGTCACTCCCTCTGGGTAGTGAAGCCATCCCAACAGTAAAAGGACCCAACCCAAACTGAAGCTTCCCTCTAGGGGGGTCTTCCTCCTCTCTCTCTGCCAACTTGGGTAGTGAGGTGCCCACCTCCCCTACTCCTAACTTTGCTAGGGCAAGACCTAGCTTACCCAAAGAGGTCACCCAACACTTGAGCAACCCCACCATGACCAACAGGGTCAGGGGGCCTACTTTGCTATTGGCCTTGGGGTCTGCCTCCCAGGCCAAGTACAGTGCTGCCAGGAAGGCTAGCACCCAGCAGAGGCTACTGACAGCTGTCAGTACCCAGAACCACACCCTAAGCTCTCCACTGACAGGTGGCTGAGCTGCTTTAGGGGCATCTTTGGGGTCCTGGCACCCCTCTTGTTGTCTAGAGTGGGGGGCTACCACCTCCTGTGGCAGACACCCTCCTTCCACTCTCCCTTCTGTCAGTGCAGGGGCAACACCTTGCATCTGGACAGCTGCCTGACTACTCAGGACTTCCTTGGGGTCAGGTGAGGCCTCACCAGTGCCAACTCTGGGCTCCCCCCCTACTGGGGCAGAAGGCCTTTGGCTCCCTGGAACTCTCTTTAAGAGTGGCCTACCCTTCCTTTTCTTCTTTCCTTTTCTTGGGGACCCTTGTCTCCTAACTGTAGGGACTGACTCCCCAGGACTTTGGGTTGGGGGGGCGCCCTGGGCGACCACCCCATCTGTGACCAGACTCACCTCTGGGAGGTCATTGCCCAGGATACAATCTAGGGGAAGGTCAGCACTGACTACCACCCTAATCCAGTCAAGGATACCCTCCCTCTCTAGGGGCACTATGGCTACAGGTTTGGAGGTGACCTCCCCTGTGGCTATCCTGACTTTCTTTGTCTTTCCTGGGACATACATGTCTGGGGTCACTAACCGGTCACTCACTATAGTGTGACTGGCACCGGTGTCTCTCAGGCCAGTGGTAGGGATCCCATTCACTTGAATGTGGTGGAAGTGCCTACTCCCACCCTCAGGGATCACCAGCTTACCATCTGGTCCTGTCTCCCAGCACAATGCTAGGAGGACTTCATCATCTGAGGAATCCTCTTCTATGGCTACACTGGACAGCCCAGTGCTAACCACCTTCTTTGGACAGGCTGCATCTCCTCTGAAGTGACCTGTCTGCTGACAGTCAAAGCAAGCCCTACTGTCCAAGAGCTTTTTTAACCCTGGGTCTCCCTGTCTCTGATTGTCAGAGTGGGAGTGGGATTTACTCTCCTCCTTCTTAGGGTTCTGGGGTACAGAGGGAGTCTCTGTGGTGGGCTTACCACCTCCCTCCTTAGGTTTTTGGGGACCTGTCCCCCCCTTCTTGGAGTCTCCCCCCTGGGACTTGACAACCACCCTGGTTCTCAACCACTCATCAGCTGCCTCCCCTAGCTCTCTAGGGTTGGTCTGCTTAGAGTCCACTAGATGCTGGCGTAACCTTTCTTGGATACAATTGGTCAAGATGTGCTCTCTCATGATCAGATTGTATAACCCCTCATAAGTATTTACTTTGTTGCCAATAATCCAGCCCTCTAGTGCCTTTAGTGAGGTGTCCACAAAGTCAACCCAAGACTGGGTACTGACCTTCTGGGTGTCCCTGAACTTCATTCTATATTGCTCTGGGGTCAGACCAAACTTCTTGACTAAGCACCTCTTCATACTAGGGTATGAATCTGCCTCCTCCCCCCTTAAGGTCAGAAGCCTATCCCTCCCTGAGTTGGGGACCAACTCCCACAAAAGGGAACCCCAGTATTGAGGCCTAACCCTTCTCATTTGGAGTGCCCTCTCAAAGGCCCCTAGCCACTTATCTATGTCATCCCCCTCTACATAAGCAGGAACCACCCCCTTGGGTAATCTGGGGCAAACTCCCCCACCCATGGACACCTCAGCTTCTTTATCGCTGCTTCCATCTCTTTTTTCTTTGTATGCCCACTTTTGCTTTTCTAGGGCCAGCTTATCTGCTTCCAAAGCTATGTAGGCTAGCTGGGCTTCCAGCTCTCTTTCCCTGATGGATGGGTTCTCTCCTCCTGAAAGGACCCTCTTCCTACCACTAGCTTTGGGTCTGCCCCTAGTGACTGTATCCAGTGAGGACCGTTCCTCCTCTTCCTCACTTGGGGTCTGATGCCTTCCCTCCCCTGAGTGGTTAGAGTTAGCATCTTCCTCTTTTTCTTCTTCCTCTGGAGCTTCCTCTGTCTCTACCTCTTGTGCCTCAGCCCATGCTGTCAGGGATTTAATCAGGATTTGCTTCCTGAGATCAGGGGTTGCAGGCAACCCCCTCTCAATACACAACCCCCTAAGCTGGACTACTGTCAGTGTGGGTAGGCCAGCCAGATCAAGCTCCATGGTTCCCTAGTTTTGTGTCAACAAAAACTTTTTGCAAAAATTGGAAACAAGAATTTAGAAAAAATTACAAAAATTCAATAATTGAAATTAATCCAAATTAATTTAAAAAAACAATTAAAGTTAAAAATTAAAAACAATTTTTGCACTAGGACAATTTAAAGGATTTTTAATTTGTTTTATCTAAAACTGTAACGTGATATTGAACACAAGTACAGGATCCCGTCGCTGCTTCCAATTATGTTGGAAAATGGGTTATTGGTAGGGCAGGTAGGTACCTACACCTAGCAACAAGCCACAAACCTCCACAAAAGTACAGTTAGGTCTCAGTAAATTAATCCCAGCTCTACCCTTGGTAGCTTGGCATCGAGCGTCAAGGCTTAACTTAGGAGACAAAGTGTAAAGCATTCAAATATCACAAAACAGTAATTAAATAAAACACAGGAAACAGTTTAAAAATCCAAAACCAATTTATAAAAATAGCTTATATTTTTATCTTTAAAATGACACAAAAACGATTAAAATCGGTTCAGGGGAACCGGAGATATGAATTTTTAAAGTATTATTATTTTCTAGCGCATAGAAACAAAAAGCGCCAATCGGGTCATCTGGTTGCACCAGGACCGGGACAAAGTCAAACTTTCAGGCCGACCGCGATGGAGCCCTGCTCGGCTACAGGTCGCGGGAAGCCTCGGTTAAAAAGTTACCTTCTGACTTAGTCTTTATTTTGAAGTTTTTCTTCACCGGGACGAACCTGCCAGTTGGATCCGACCTCCTGGAGCCCTTGTCCGGATACGCGAAGTCGGTTTCCTCGGTGGTGATTTCTACCTTCGGACTTAGTCGTTTTTTCGAGATGAAAATCCTTCGACCGGGGTAAACCTGGATCTTGATCCGACGTCCGTGGAGCCCTTCTCGGATACGATGGCTGGAAGGTCCCGGTCAACTTTTTACGTTCGGACTTAGTCTTTTTTTCGGATGTTTTTCTTGACCGGGACGAACCACGAAGTCAGGCCGGGTCGCGGTTGAGGCAAGCCGGCTAGAATTTCCGCGTCGAGTCGGTCACTTTATGGAGCTTTTTTCTAAAATTTCTCCAATCTTTTCCAAACTTCTGGGGCTTCACCCAGATGTTCTTTTAAGGTTCTTTTGGGGTCCACAGCTCACCCCAAGGGTCCAGAAGTTCTGTGATGGTCCTTGGGAAGTGCGGACTTCAACTCCCAGAGTGCACCTGGCGCAAACTCCTTTTTGGCCACTGGGCAGTGGTCAGCTGGTCACTTTTTCAGGAGTTGGTGCAGGGGACTCTGGTTAGCAATTTTTCACCTGTAGCAAACAGGGAGTCCCTCCTTGAACCAGTGGAAGCCAGGCAAAGTCCTTCTTGTGGTGAA
Organism: Pleurodeles waltl; assembly: GCF_031143425.1. Taxonomy (NCBI): domain Eukaryota; kingdom Metazoa; phylum Chordata; class Amphibia; order Caudata; family Salamandridae; genus Pleurodeles; species Pleurodeles waltl. The sequence goes on from NC_090446.1 coordinate 393,107,573, forward strand.
GCCCAAGTGTGCAGCTGGTGCAGTCTTTCTGAGTGCAGGGTCCAGGTGCAGGCCAGGGGTCCAGCAGGGCAGTCCTTCTTCTCCTTGTAGTTCTTTCTTCTTGAAATTTGGTGGGGATCTGAGGCGTGGGTGCAGGTCTGCCAGTTTTATCCTTGCTCCTGGGTGAAAAGCAGGGGGGCCCTGGTCCTCCAATCAGGGACAGGGTCGTCCCCCTGTGATGACCACTTCCTGGGAAGTGTGGCAAAAATCCATCCCAGAAGGCAATAGTCTCTAAAAATCCAAAATGGATGAATCTGATTTTTGGAGGAGAGATCTGGCTGAGCCCACCCACTGGTGTGGCTAAAAATCATAAACACACCCCTCTCCTGCCCTCTCCTAATCTAATCAAGGGGGCACCTAGCTGTCTGGGGTTGCAGGATGTGGGGGTGTTGCTGGGTGCTCCAGATGTCCTTCTCTGCCTTTGAAGACCAGTTTGGCAGCCCTCCCCCTTCCTGCTTCCCCATCTGCTGAGGGGAGATTCTCTCCCCCAAGCACATTCCTTTGTGTAAAGCCAGGCCACTTCACACCTCATTAAAGTGGCCTGGCAGAAGCTGCTGCAGGCTGGCCAATCAGAGCACAGCAGCAAAAACAATGCAGAGCTGAAATTGGCAACTTTTTAGGTAAAGTCTAAACTTTTTACCTGCACTAGTTATATTAAATCCAACAACTGGAAGTTGTGGGATTTATTATAACAATCAATTTGATACCAAATTCTTGGTATGTAACATTTAAGGAGACTTTAAAATTTAAAATAAAGTCTGCCCATTCTAGCCTATGAAGGCCATTTACTTCAATGAGGGAAAAACGAATTTGGCTGTTTTTACCTCACCAGGGCTTATAAATCTATTTTTATAAAGTCCCTGCTTATAGTTACATGGCACCCAGCCCTAGGGGCACATAGGGCACACCTTAGGGGTGACTTATATGTAAAAATAAGGTAGTTTAAGACTTTGGAAGTACCTTTAATTCCAAAGTCGAATTTGCATATAACTTTAATTTAAAAGCAGCCAGCAAGGCAGGCTTGCTTTTAAAATGACACTGGGCACCTCAGCAATGCACCTAGGTGTGCACCACCTATGCTGTGGTCCCTAAACCTACATGCCCTACCATATACTAGGGACTTATAGGTAGGTTAACTTAGCCAATTATAATTAGCCTAATTTGCATATCCATTTTACACAGAGCACAGGCCCTGGGACTGGTTAGCAGTACCCAGGGCACCATCAGAGTCAGGAAAACACCAGCATAAAGTGGAAAATGGGGGCAAAAAGTTAGGGGGCCTCTGCAATCAGCCCCAGTTTCTCACACTTAGGGTCTCAAACATGTTTACAGCTAAATTCAAAGGTAGTTGAGATGAAAAAGTAGTCAAAGTGGTCCACAAATGTTTGGAAAATGTTTGCCTTGATAGTGGTGTAGTTATCAATGTTTATCAATTTAATATTCCTACAATTGTTTGGAAGGGCTAATGGCATTTGAAAAGTATTAGTGTGAGGCTCAGAAAAATTTGAAAATAAATTTAAAAAAAATTCAGCAGCGAGAGAATTGCGAACACTGTCAAGTTTGGTGATAACTTTCATACCGCAATCTTAATTAAAGCAAGAAATAATCTAGATGATTGGAGTACAGCCCTCTTTCAAAGGTAGGATGGTGTCAATAATCAGTCTTGGTACGCCTTTTAGAAGCTCTCAAAACACAGTCTAAACAAAAAGTGAATAACTTGGCTGTCCACTTTGGGCCATTTCACAGCTGGTTTAGTAGTGAGTATAGGAATACCCCACTCCTCGTCCTCTCCTTTTATTAAGGTGGGAAGAGGTTCAAATTAAGTGTTACAATCACTGACTATGATCACTGGCCAATAATGATGTATCCTGCCCTCCATTAGAGCTTGTAAAGTGTGCATAACAGAAGATTCTACATTGTCCTGAACATAGCATACATAGATGTTTATCACTACCACAGGCTTCAGCAGAGTCGATCTATAAAGTGGGAGATGGATCCGTAAGATGTCCTAATATCCTGAACCTAGGGCATAACCCTGAAATATTCGAGTTTAAAAGCCAATTACTAAGCCCCCTGAGGCTCTCTGTATCTAGCTGGTGTACATTCAGAATCGTGTAGTTTAGCTTTTAACCCCACCACATTTCATGAGAGAAATCTGACTACAAAGTCAAGCCCCGCAACGGGGGCTGTTAGAGCTGAAAGTTGTCAGAAGTCAAAGGGAGCAGTCTGAGAGTGTATAACAGTCTCTTCTTGGGCATTCTCAGTTATGCTTGGGCCTTCCTGCAACATAGTAGTGGAGTGGTGCCATCCTGCCCTACAATTCTCTCTAATGGCTGGTGGTGTAGGGCAATTTCTATGGACAGCCAGAATAAATTCCTGTGAGAATCAATCTACATCGGACATTAGTGAGGAGCATAAACTATCCACCCTCAGCTCACATGCTGTTTTGTTGGGGGAGAATCTCTTGTTTGCCATATAGGGAATGGTCAGAGTGGCCTTTATTTTAATGCATATCTTCTAGGCATTGAGTAATGATACTCTGTATTCCAACGCCATTTACACATTATTGATTTTGTTGTTAACAAACCTTACACCAATGTAGTCGAAGCTATCCGTCTTGTTAGTGTAACACATAGCTGCTACAATTTTATCCCTAATTATTGACCTACAATTGCGTATTTTGTGCAACCAGTAAATGATATTATTCACTAGTGCTTCACTGTTTTCATTCACTCTTGGTTCAGTTTCAGGATGTTGGTCCAAAAGAGTTTGTCACCCATATATGCCCCAGCACCCTTCTCTCTTTCTGCACATGTGGCTACATAACGACCTGCCATTCCCTGAGTGGTTAAGAACTAGGGGCCCATCCATCGAATCTCACTGAATCAACAGGCAGGAGACTAGAGACCTGGGGTGCCTAAATACTTGATTATTCTAGGTGTTCTTCACCTCCCTTATCTCTCTTCCTATATGGGGAGGCAGAACTTTACGTCTCAAGCTGGGAGCCCTTGGGGTATTAGAATAAGTATACTGGGACAGGGGACGCACAGCACTCACAGCACTTTCCGGGTCAATTGGGGTGCAAGGCATGTGTGAATCAGTATCCACTACATTGGGATTAAGATTTCCAGATGTGTCAAGCAACATTACTTAAGTTACCCAATAGGATAGACAGATTGTCCACCTGCTGGAAACAAGCTGTAGCTGTTTTCTAATTCACTATCTTGTAACACAGTGCTTTGCCCAGAAGTGCTCATCCCACTCGTGAACAGTCCTCTTTATCCCGGTTCCTAAATGCCCTGTTCCTGCTTTGATTGTGTTCATATCCTAGTGCTTGCTTTATGTTATTGCAGTTAGCCTTCCCAGAGCAGAACCTGTTTGTCAGTTGATGGAAGGTCTTGATCTGGCTTTCTCCATTACTGTAGAGCTTACTTTCCTTACTTTTGAAGAAGGGCCTTCCTGGTCAGTGTGATGCCCTGTGAAGAAGATCAAGAACATGTCTTGCTCTTGCCACTGCCCCCTACACCCAGGACTCTGGCAGGGGAGTGTAGGCAGCTGTTGTACAATTGCGTCTTTTTACACCTGTTCAAGTTTTGCAGACCAGACCTACCAGTCATTGAAGCCTAACTTAATTTATCTGAGCAGTCCGTGTACCAGCCCAGTTCTGTTAAGATTATTGCTTGCTAGCTGCTGTTAGCTCTTGACTGTTGGGCCCAGGGCTGGCTCTATGGCAGTGCGACCAGTGCCACAGAACCAGGCACCAACTTTGGGTGGGCGAGCTGTGTTTGCAAGTATATTATGGTTTTAAACACACCTGCTGCCAATTCCTTGCTTCCAGAAATTTTCAGGCAACAATAAAAATGTCAAAATAACTGCAGTGAATAATGCTCATCCTGAAAAAAGATCAGAGTTTTGTCTAGTGGAAGTTTTAACTCATCGTAAGGTAAAGGAGAGGGTTAATATGCCTGCTGCAAAGAACGCGTACTAAGCAGATCACAAAGTGCATATAATATAAATCGGTCAGTGGGTTACTGCTTTTGTCAGAGTTGTCCTTCAGTTAGTGCAGTTAAGAAGTTAAAATCCTCATTTAGAACAGATAGCTATTACCGGTCATTAACCCCTTTCCCGTTACGGATGTAAAGGTTACATCCTTGGCTGTGGCGCTGAGGCACCAAGGACGTAACTGTTACGTCCTGGACCTGGCTCATGGGGGGAGTGCTAGTGTTCCCCATGAGCCTCCTACCCACCCCCACAGGGCAGGGATGGAAGGGAAATTGCTTCCCCTTCCACCCATGCCCCCCCAGTGACGTCTGATGATGTCAGCGTGCAGTCGCATTCTGACCTCATCACACGCTGCCCCCACCGCGCTGGAACCACAGCTTCAGCGCGATTGGAAGAGAAATGCTTTCATTTCTCTTTGAATCCTCAGACTGAGGGCGGTACAGAGACATGAAAGGAAAGGAAAGGACTTTCCTTTCCTTTCATGTCTCTTTTAACATTTCTGCAACTCGATCGTGAAGCTATCAGGCTGCAGCAATGCCCATTAGACACCAGGGATTTTGTGTGTTTGTTTATTTCTGTTGATTTCACACATAAGGGGAGCGGCCCCTTTGGCAAGGGCTGCTCCCCGGGTGGGAAATATATTATTAGGCCTTTTCTGCCCCCCCCCCCGGGGCAGATCGGCCTATTTTATTTAGACCAATCTGCCCCCAGGGGGTCAGAACCCACTAGACACCAGGAATATATATATATTTTTTTACACGTGGGGACTGACCCCTTCGGTAAGGGTCAATCCCCTGGGGGCAAATAGTTTTTGGCCATTTCTGGCCCTCTTGCAGGCAGTTCGGCCTATTTTTATTAGGCCAATCTGCCCCCAAGGGAGCATAAATCACTAGACACCAGGGAATTTTTTTTGGCCAATTTCACTCAACGGGAGTGACCCCTTAGGCAAGGGTCGCTCCCCTAGGGGGCACATTGATTTTAGGCCATTTGTGCCCCCCTTGGGTCAGATCGACCTATTTTAATTGGGATGATGGGGGCAGAAACCACTAGGCTCCAGGGATTTTTTTTTTTGTTGTTGTTTTTTTTTGTTTTTACACATGGGGAGCAGAAACCACTTAGGCACCCGGGATTGGTGTGTACGTTTTGTTTTGGGGGGGGGAAGCCCCTTGGGCAAGGGTCCCTCCCCATGGGGGCATATTACTGTTGGCATTTCTGCCCCCCCTTGGGGGCACATCGGCCTATTTTTGTAAGGCCCATCTGCACCCAAGGGGGCAGAAAGCCCACCAAAGACCAGGGAAGATTTTCTTTTCCAAAAAAGAGGGTGGGGGTTTGGCCATACCCCCACCCCAAACAAATGGGGACAAAGTTGTTCTGCCCACCAGTGGACAGATGGGGCAATTACCCCCGATCCACTCCCCGGGGGGGGGGGCAGAAAGCTTACTAGATGCCAGGGAATTAAAAAAATATAGTGAAGTGGTGGCTACCAAACAGTATGGGCATGGTTATGCCCCCACCCCAAATGAAGGAGGTAATAGTCTATCAGCTCTCCCTGTGTACACTAAAGCATCTTATCCCACGGCAAGCAAGGGGACATTTGATTATTTTGGGTTTTAGTTTTACATTTGGGCCACGGGAGCTTGCCTAACTCTCACAATCACCCCACTTTGAATGATGAGGGCTGCAGTTTTTGAACTTTGGATCGCTGCCATGTAGAAAAATCTACGAGACCTAGACACATCTGAAAACTGAATATCTAGGTGAGACCAGGGTGGTGTGCTCCACATGCACCCCACACCATTTTCTTACCCATAATGCCCTTCAAACCTCCAACTGTGCTTGAAATCACACATTTTCCCACATTTTTGTGATAGAACCTTCCGGAATCTGCGGGAATCCACAAAATTCTTACCACCCTGCATTGTCACATGTATACTGATAAGATTCTCCCCAACTTGTCAGCATAAAAACCTTTTTTTTTCAAACTGCCCTTTTGGACCCGCTTTGGTTCCCCCTCATTTTCGACATGTTTATGGCTCTTCCCTGTCACAGGCTTGTGGCCCACTTACATAAGTCAGGTAATATTTTTACTGGGAGACTGAGCGGAACGTTGGGTGGTGAGAAATGTGTGCCAGGTGCGGTGATCCCACACAGAAATGTGGGGAAATGTGATTTTTTAGTTACATTTGAGGTTTGTTGAGGATTCTGGGTAAGAAAACAATGGGGGATCCACCCAAGTCACACCTCCCTGGACTCCCTTGGGTGTCTAGTTTTCAGAAATTTTTGGGTTTGGTAGGTTTCCCTATATGGCTACTGAGCCCAGGACCAAAAACACAGCCCCCCCTCCACAAAAACAGGTAGTTTTGTATTTGATAATTTTGATGCGTCCATATAGTGTTTTGGGGTATTTCCTGTCGCAGGCACCAAGCTTACACACACAAGTGAGGTACCATTTTTATAGTGAGCCCGGGGGAATGCTGGGAAGATGGAAGTTTGTGGCTCCCCTCAGATTCCAGAACTTTGCAGCACTGAAATCTGAGGAAAAAGGTTTTTTTTGCTAAAGTTTGAGCTAAAGGTTGAACCTGATGAGAGCCCCACAAGTCACCCCATTCTGACTTCCCCTAGGTGTCTACTTTTAAAAAATGTATCAGTTTGCTAGGTTTCCCTAGGTGCTGGCTGAGCTAAAGGCCAAAATCCACAGCTAGGCACTTTCCAAAAAACACGTCAGATTTCAATGTAAAAATGTGATGGGTCCATCTTGTGTTTCCTGTCGCTGGCATTAGGCCTATCCATGCAAGTGAGCTACCATTTTTATCGGGAGACTTGGGGAAATGCTGGGTGGAAGGATATTTGTGGCTCCTCTCAGATTCCAGAAGGTTCCGTCACCGAAATGTGAGTAAAAAGTGGGTTTTTTTTGCCAAATTTTGAGATTTGCAAAGGATTGTGGGTAAAAGAACCTGGTGCGAGCCCCACAAGCCACCCCATCTTGGATTCCCCTAGGTGTCTAGTTTTCAAAAATGCATAGGTTCGGTAGGTTTCCCTAGGTGCCGACTGAGGGAGAGGCCAAAATCCACAGCTAGTCACTTTGCAAAATACAGGTCTGTTTTCTTTGGGGAAATGTGATGTGTCCATGTTGGGTTTTGGGGCATTTTCAGTCGCGGGCACTAGGCCTACCCACACAAGTGGGGTTCCATTTTATTGGGGGACTTGTGGGAATGCTGCCTGGAAGGAAATGTGTGGCTCCTCTCAGATTCCAGAACTTTCTGTCACTGAAATGTGAGGAAAAAGTGTTTATGCCAAATTTTGAGGTTTGTAAAGGATTCTGGGTAACAGAACCTGGTGAGAGCCCGACATTTCACCCCATTCTGAGTTTCCCTAGCTATCTAGTTTAACAAAATGTATAGGTTTGCTAGGTTTCCCTAGGTGCCAGCTGAGGTAAAGGCCAAAATCCACAGCTAGGCACTTTCTAAAAAACACATCAGATTTCAATGTAAAAATGTGAAGTGTCCCTGTTGCATTTCCTGTAACGGGCATTAGGCCTACCCGCACAAGTGAGGTACCATTTTTATCGGGAGACTTTGCGAAATGCAGACTAGAAACATAAGTATTATTGCCCCTTGTATTTCTCTACATTTTTTCCTTCCAAATGTAAGACGGTGTGTAAAAAAGACTTCTATTTGAGAAATGCCCTGTAATTCACATGCTAGTATGGGGACCCCACAATTCAGAAATGTGCAAATAACCATTGCTTCTCAACACCTTATCTTGTGTTCATTTTGGAAATACAAAGGTTTCCTTGATACCTATTTTTCACTCTTTATATTTCACCAAGTGAATTGCTGAATACCCAGTATACTATGAAAACCCATTGCAAGGTGCATCTCCTTTATTGGCTCTGGGTACCTAGAGTTCTTGATGAACCTACAAGCCTTATATGTCCCCACAACCAGAAGAGTCCAGAAAACATAACGGTATATTGCTTTTGAAAATCTGACATTGCAGGAAAAAGGTACAGAGTAAAACATAGAGAAAGATTGCTGTTTATTTTTCCTTTAATTTCAATATTTTTTTATTTTAGCTGTTATTTTCTGTAGGAAAACCTGACAGGATCTACACACATGAACCCTTGCTGAATTCAGAATTTTATCTACTTTTTGGAAATGTTTAGCTGTCCGGGATCTAGCATTGGTTTTACACCCATTTCTGTCACTAACTGGAAAGAGGCTAAAAGCACAAAAAATAGTAAAAATGGGGTATGTCCCAGTAAAATGCCAAAATTGTGCTGGAAAATGTGTCTTTCTGATTCAATTCTGCCTGTTCCGGAAAGCTGGAAAGATGGTGATTTTAGCACCACAAACCCTCTGTTGATGCCATTTTCACAGAAAAAAACCACAAGCCTTCTTCTGCAGCCCCTTTTCCCATTTTTTTAAAACATCGAAATTTGTGCTGTATTTTGGTTAATTTCTTGGTCTCCTCCAGGGGAACCCACAAACTCTGGGTATACTTAGAATCCCTAGGATGTTGGAAAAAAAGGACGCAAATTTGGCATGGGTAGCTTATGTAGACAAATTGTTATGAGGGCCTAAGCGTGAACTGCCCCAAATAGCAAATGAAAGGCCTGGCACCTGAGTGGGGAAAGGCCTATCAGCGAAGAAGTTAAAGGACTGCATGCAAAGTGCAAAGTATAGATTAGAATTAAGATTCTCCCCCAGTCTTCCATTATTCTAATGCTGCAAAAAGTGTTCATGTGTGTAGAAATCGATTCTTATTATGAAAGAGAACCCCTGATCCCGGTGTCACATTTTACATGTTAAATTCTGAGTTTGTGCTTTTCCAGACCAAGCACTCTTAAACTATACTGCCTACCAGTATGGATGACAGGTGAAACCTACACCTTATAGTCCTCTGTCTTAATTAACATTTCCTTTACACTGATTTACACTCATATGATTGATTGTCTCTGTGCTCTGACACCCTACACTGATATGAGTGGCATTATAAAACAATTTAAATTCACCTGAGAGAGTGGTTATGGAGACTTGAGGGGCACTGTTAAAGGGTGGGTGGTAAGGGAATCCATGGCACAGGTGGTCATTTGCAGGCCCCATATACACAGGAAGTGTGGGGTATTGGTGTGGGAACAACTGGCAACAAGTTTACCTTGGATACTTTTATCTCAAACTTTGAGACTTGTTTTGTATGCTGCAAAAAGCTATGTGGTAGGGGAAAGATTCCTTTACAGACTAGGTGGTCTCACACACTATGTAGTGTCTTGCTTCATCATATGACCCCCTAACCCCATCCGGGTAGGACAATGCCACCTGGACGGACTCAACCTCACCGTTAAAAGAACTCGGAGGGAGTGCATAAATTAAAGTTATCTGGATAGATGGGGGATCCAGTTGTGCTACGGGACATATAAAAACACCTAGTCAGTCACCTGTGTAATAGTACACCTTTATTCGTGGTGACTGCTGGTTAGACTAAAAACAAGTAATGGGACACCTATTTGAGAATAATGGCTCAAAGGGTCACCTATTTATTAATTAATGGCCGACATGTTTCTGCCCACTACTAAGACCCAAAGGCGGTCTAGGGGCATTCTTCAGGGCCTAGGATCCCTAAATATCATGCACTACAGATGCAGGGTAGAAAGGCTACCTCAGTAGGAGGAGCTTGTGATAAAGAGAGGGCCTACCTGTGGAAAGCTAAACCACGAAGGGCCCAAATCCTGTCGGGCAATTAGCCACAATCGGTCGAGGAGGGGAACGGAGTAGGTGCTAAATCGAGTGCCCTTCTTTGGAGTATATATGACTATAAGGGGACACTCCCCCTCCCACAGACCTGGGACTAGTTGCCCGACAGGATTACCACATAGCTTTTTGCAGCAAAGATTTTTGCAGCATACAAAACAAGTCTCAAAGTTTGAGGTAAAAGGGTCCAAGGTAAACTTGTTGCCAGTGGTTCCCACACCAATACCCCATACTTCCTATGTATATGGTTTTGCTTCTGGGGAGACAGTATGGGGTTTGGTTTTTCTCCTCTCCCCGACTCTCTGTTTGTGTTAAGATCATTTGCAGGCGCCAGCAAACATTGTTGTACCGGGCACCACCAGCGCTAAAGCCAGCCATGGTTAGACCACTGTAAGTAAAATGAAAACTTGGTAAAACAAATGTGCTGAACATCCAACCAGCCAGAAATAGTTATACAGCAACCCCACTTCTTTTTAAAATAAAAGTCCAAGACAAGGCGATGAATATCAGGGATTGCGAGAAAGTAAGAAAGGGAAAGAGAAAGAAAGACAGCCGTTCCGCTGGGGCTGGCTTCACACGACTTCTCACACAATTCAGAATTTGTGTGGCAGCTGGAAGTAATCATGATCTTTGCCTGGCACATGTCGCCACGCCCCTCTGTGTTTTTTTGTGCTGTTGCAGAGAATTGGTGAACAGGAAAACCATTGCGAGGTTAAACACCATCCTCTGAAACCCATTTTGTGGGCAGGTGCAGTGCATGCAATGTTTTTCGAAAATGTTTTTAAATGCGGAATTCAGCAATTACTTGTCCATAAAAAACACCCCCCCAAAGACTTCATTGTGAAAATGTTTGCCTGTAAGATTCTGAGAAGCAACACATAGAACTAGAAACTGATACACTTCCAACTTATTTTCAGCCAAAATTAAGTCACAGACATCTTCATTGCATCTAAGTCACAGCATACAGGCAAAAACAAAAAAACTACACACTGATCCCACCAGATAGCTATTTTCTTTACAATTGAGGCAACAGCAATTAAAATAGTACTTAAAAAATCTGGAGATGTGATGTTGTAGAATAGAGGTCCCCAATCTTTGGATTGTCCCATTACAGTTTCCCACATATGTATGCAGCTTTGTCAATGCTACTCTATACCATCAATAGAACCAAAACAACCCACTCAAACCCAAAGATTATTGTGTGTGGCTGCAATAATGCAACTATAAGGAAAACAGAAATTTGGGCCAGATGTATCAATATAAGGAGGTGAATATCGAATTGACGTTTTACCATGTAAATATTAATAAGGCAGGTTGCAGTTTGCAAACTATTAGGAATAGCAGCCATCACATTGGTGGTGGCCTGCTGGGGTCAGCAGACTACCATGTCTGTGAGTGCTTTTAAATAAAACATTTTGTTTTTCATGCAGCCTGTTTTCTTTAAAGGAAAACAGGATGCATTTAAAAAGAAAAAAAAGTTTAAGGGCCAGATGTATCAATATTAGGAATAGTGATAAGTAGGGAATCGATGTTCCTAATGTATGAAACTCATTCAGTTTTATTTAGCGATTCCAAATGGGTCGCAAATGGGCCTACCTCATGAATATTAATGAGTCACAGCATCACAGGGATGTTGGCCTGCTGGGGTCAGCAGACCACCATGCCTGCAATTGGTTCTTAATAAAACATTTTTATATGCAGCCTGTTTTCCTTAAAAAGATGCATTTGAAAAGAAAAATAATTTAACATTTCAAAATAATTTTTTAAGAGTAGGGGTGGGCCATAGGGCCTGCTCTTAAAAATATTTTTTCATGCATTCTCAAATTGGATGGGGTCCCTTAGGGACCCCTTCCCATTTGTGAATTGGTGATCACCAACGTTGAGTTGGTGTTAAAGTGTGAATGTTTTGTGACTGTATTTTGGTAACAGAACATTCATACATTCCATTCTGATTCAGCACGTGGAAGGGGCGCCCTTAGCACACCCCATTCCAAATATCCAATCTTTATGTATTCCAAATTTAAGTTCCAAATAAAATGTGCTGAATCGCATTTTGGGATCAATACATTTCAAAATGCATTTTTGCAGTTGCAAACAGCCCGAGTCTGTGAAATTGGGACGTTTAAGATAACCATAATACTTCGTATATCCAGCTCTAAATCTTTCTGGCTCCATAAACTGCTTTGGGTTGAAGTGTTAACCAGAGCAAATTTTTGTGATGTAATATTAGCCTGGGTCCCTTGATATACCCCTATAAACATATTGTTGCCCAGAGATTTTCATTTTTAATTTGTGATTTTGCATCATTAAAGAAGTAATTTAGCTAGGGAAGACATTGCTAATCCGGCCCGATTGTTTCTGGATGACATTTAAAAAAAAGGCAGATGTGTTGCAGTGATGATATAATATTTTAGGAACCATGAGACCTATGTACCTCATTTTGGTGACAAAATGTAGATTTTAGGGGTCAAACAGTCTTATAGAGACAGAAAATAACTCCTCAGAGCAACCCTTCCACCATTTGCCAAAATGGCAGCTCTATAATGATTTGTTTTCGCCATCATATTCGTAATTATTTTAGTATTGTTTTTGTTTCAGACTTTCTGTTGATTCAAATTCATAAACATGAGCGTAGCAGGTGGTAGCAGAGGATCTTTACCTCCTGACAGAGTGTTGCTAAGTACCAAATCTGAGACCTCCTTCAACAAAGAAAAATGTGTCATATGCCAAACTAGTCTGAAAGAAAAGCTAACATTAACTGCAGCTGGACAGAAGAGAGTTTGAGATGCTGCAGAAATACGGCAAGATGAAGGGGCATATTTATACTCCGTTTGCGCTGAATGGGCGTCAAAAAAATTGACGCACAGTCAGCGCAAACGTTGCCCCATATTTAAACCCTGACGCCCGAGCCCGCGGACGATAAAAATCCGCAGTGTGCGTGATTTTCTGGAAGCGGAAACCCGCCCTGTGTTAATGATATGCAGGGTAGTCATTCCCGCCCAAAAAACGTCGCACATGGCCGTGCGTCGTATTTATGCTTCCGGGCAAAATTGACTCTCGGCCGGGAGGCGGAGCAAAAAAATTACGCAAAGCCTGATGTGCGTCAAAATTTAACACCTGGGTCAGGGCAGGCGTTAAAATGGGGCAAACACACCTGTATCTAATAAAATCACACAGAACAAACAACAGAGCAGCAGAGCAGCAGAGCAGCAACAGGGAGACATGGAGGTGATTTTTATCCAGCGTGCACGTAGACGCAGAGCCCTGCAGCAACAACAGCAGCTACAACAACAACAGCAGGGACCCCAAAGGCAGCGCAGAAGGCCGGAGAGGATATTCTGCCCAAGAACAACCCTGCATGGCCTCAGGGAACACAACATCATCCAGAGGTACCGGTTGAACTGGCAGGCCATTCAGGAGCTGCTGAGAAATATTGAACAGCAGGTGGCCCCCACTTTAGTGACACCCCGCACCATCCCAACAGAAACAAAGCTGCTTGCCGTACTTCACCTGCTGGCAAGTGGCTCGTTTCAGACAACTGGTGCCCTGGTTGGCGGAATATCACAACCATCATTCTCCGCATTTCTGCCAAAAGTACTGGATGCCATCATTCGCCTGACACCCCTCCACATCTGCTTCCCTAACACACTGCAGAAGCAGCAGGAAACTAAACAGGGGTTCTACGCCATCAGTGGCTTCCCACACGTCCTTGGTGCAATCGACTGCACACATGTACGCCTTGTGCCACCTGCTGCAACAGAACACCTCTACCGCAACAGGAAGCACACACATTCAATCAACGTGCAGGCCATAGTCGATCACCAGGGATTGATCAGCAACATTGTGGCTAAATATCCTGGGAGTGTACATGACTCATTCATCTTCCGTCACTCTACCATCAACCAACACTTCCAGGATGGACGGTATGGCAATGGACTACTTGTTGGTAAGTACAGAAACCTAATTATATACACACTGCACAACAACCCTCTAGGACACACAACACATACACCACAACAGCAACATCTAGACAGGAACACACTGAGGTCCTCACATCACTAGCCATGTTTCTTAAGTCACCATTGAACCTGTCACACATTGGAATTTACTGTACAGCTTAATGTGAAGACACTAATGAGTGTGGTTGCCTAAATGTCACCTTGCAAATTGTAAGTGTCATAATAACCTGTACATTAATACATTGCATAAGTCTAAAGGTATGGGATGTCCAGGGTACTTTCATATGAACGTGTTAACAACACTTTCAATTTTAACTCTGCATGGAACTATCATGTCACCCCCAGTGAAGACACACGGACACCTGTATCACAAGTCACAATGCTAGGGAGGACACACTCTATTGCAATTCCCAAAACATATTGCTGACAAATGGTTAGCTAACAAACACTTGCTCAGCCAAGGAAAAAACACAATGCAAAAGTTATAACCTACAAGTATAGGTTGTCACATTAGTACACAAAAGAGTCACAGACAACACAAGACAACTACTGCCATTAAAGATCTTTACAAGAGTGCCTGCTACATCTACATGATCCCATTATGTGTTTTTCTTTCAGCTGATCAGGGGTATGGCATCCAGCCGTGGCTAATGACACCATTTGGGAACCCGACTACTGCTGCAGAGTGGGCATACAATGACGCCCATAAGAGGACACGTAGCATTGTCGAGCGGACCTTTGGGATCTTAAAGTCAAGGTTCCGCTGCCTTGACATCACTGGCGGTAGCCTACTATATTCCCCAGAGATGGTCTGTAGGATCATACTCACTTGTGCCATATTGCACAAAATTTGTGTAAAAAGGAACATTCCCCTCCTCGAACCAGACCCATACATGCCTGAAGACGACGAAGAGGAGGATGCTGGCCTGCAACAGGACGGGGAACAACCAAACACGGCTGCTGGAGTGCGTAGGCGCCAACAGATTGTAAATCATTTCTTTTCATAATTTTCTATATCACCAATTAATGCACAATTGTAAATAAACACAGATAACAAACACCACATCATGGTTTGGCCTATTCATTTCTGCTCACCTTTAGTTTGAAATTGCTGAAGAAGAATGTCGTCTCATTGAGCAATAATGACATAACACTCATCACACAAAAAATATACACCACAAATGTCTGCACAGAGGATATGATGTTTCATGATACATTACCATCCACAGAGGCCAACAGGAGTACAAATGTGGCAATGACACATGCCTGATCCAGACACCTGAGACATTCTCTCACTCAGCACAAAAATGTAGCTCATTTGAAAGTCTCATTACACGTGTTCAGTGACAGGGTGGGACCATCCATGTGTAGGTGACCATGTCCTCAATGGCTTCTCTCCATTTTTGCTACAAACAATGCCCAATTGGAACAAGATTAGCTGCCACTAACTCATGAGGAGACCTTGAAGTCACAGTGACAACATACACCCAGACAGTTGATAGTGGATCTACATTGGACCACACATATAAACATGTGCCATCCAATCAACCAAATATTTGCAAGCAGCCGATCACAGTAGTGTCTCAGTTGGAACCTAGCAGGAAGAATGAAACATGCCACTAAACCAGGTAATGCATAAAGGGCCACATACATCAACAACTTATTTGTCATCAGCACATGAGGAACGCCGAGATTTAGCAAAAAATTTCAATGCCAAATGGTATGTCAGATTGCTCCAAATAATCAATAGGGCAAACGTCAAATGGGCAAATGGGATTATTGAATGGCAAACAGTGAATCATACCCTATGGCCTTCCATGAGCCTGCTGCTGCAGGTTTAGCATTACTGAATAAATGAATCCCATTGATAAATTAGCAAATCTGGAAGGGCAAACCCTAGGGTGCTGGGGGCCTAAGTCCACCTCTACCTCCCCCCAAATACACAAGAAATATGTACATGTGAAGTACACACATGCATAAGGCGCATGTGTGGCCTACATGTCAAATGTAAAACACATATAAGATACACAAAATCATTATTAGGACATGTTTAGCCCTATAAAAAGTGTAAGTGACAATTGCACTACCTGTTTGGACTATAGATAATTGGATTACCGTGATAAATGTGGACACATTGTTGCTAAGGAATACATCCTGGTATCCCATTCATCATTTGAAATTAGCCATCAGCAATTACCCAAAATATGTGTACAATTATGGGTAATAACCATTTTGAGCAATCATTACTATTACACTGTGAATGCCTTCTATACATCCAATAAGGGACATGTGTCATAGCTAACCCCAAATGTGTATCACTTAGCACCGTTTGGTCATGACAAAATTCCTTTCACAATTTGACAAAATTAAGACATATTTGTCAAAATGCGTCATATTTCCACGCATACAGCTTGGGTGTCATAATTTTTTGACGTACAGGAGTGCACATAATGCAGAGTCAAAAAATATAATTAAAAAATATATATATTAATAAGCAGCATTACATGGCCACCATATTTTCTATGATGCGTCATATTTCCACGCATACAGCTTGGGCGTCATAATTTTTTGATGTACAGGAGTGCACATAATGCAGAGTCAAAAAATATCATTTTACAAATAATATATTAATAAGCAGCATTACATGGCCACCATATTTTCTATGATGCGTCATATTTCCACGCATACAGCTTGGGCGTCATAATTTTTTGACGTACAGGAGTGCACAGAATGCAGAGTCAAAAAATATCATTTTAAACATAAAATATTAATAAGCAGCATTACATGGCCACCATATTTTCTATGATGCGTCATATTTCCACGCATACAGCTTGGGCGTCATAATTTTTTGACGTACAGGAGTGCACATAATGCAGAGTCAAAAAATATCATTTTACAAATAATATATTAATAAGCAGCATTACATGGCCACCATATTTTCTATGATGCGTCATATTTCCACGCATACAGCTTGGGCGTCATAATTTTTTGACGTACAGGAGTGCACAGAATGCAGAGTCAAAAAATATCATTTTAAACATAAAATATTAATAAGCAGCATTACATGGCCACCATATTTTCTATGATGCGTCATATTTCCACGCATACAGCTTGGGCGTCATAATTTTTTGACGTACAGGAGTGCACATAATGCAGAGTCAAAAAATATCATTTTAAAAATAATTTATTAATAAGCAGCATTACATGGCCACCATATTTTCTATGATGCGTCATATTTCCACGCATACAGCTTGGGCGTCATTATTTTTTTACGTACAGGAGTGCACAGAATGCAGAGTCAAAAAATATAATTTTAAAAATAATATATTAATAAGCAGCATTACATGGCCACCATATTTTCTATGATGCGTCATATTTCCACGCATACAGCTTGGGCGTCATAATTTTTTGACGTACAGGAGTGCACATAATGCAGAGTCAAAATTAATTTTCATATTTGGTTATCATATTTGCCAGCGGATTAAATTTCAACTCTAGAACTGTAAAATAAGCCTCACACAAATATAAGGGAACAATGTAGAATTTTTTTTTGACTCTGCATTAT
Organism: Pleurodeles waltl; assembly: GCF_031143425.1. Lineage (NCBI taxonomy): Eukaryota > Metazoa > Chordata > Amphibia > Caudata > Salamandridae > Pleurodeles > Pleurodeles waltl. Next base: position 393,124,888 of record NC_090446.1, read on the forward strand.
GTGCACTGTTATGCGTCAAAAAATATGATGCACAATCTGTATGCGTGAAAATATGATGCATAACGGATAAATAAAAACGGCGGCCATTTTATGCAGGATGTGATGTAATAGGATATCCTGTTTACAGATTCTGTACTGTGGGTGTACTTTCACTTTCACTTTGCAGTCTCAGATTATTCTAGACTGTGTGGCTGTGTGGAAAGTGTTGTCCTGTGTTTTAGTGCTTTTGTGTCCAGTGTACCTTCTCTATTGTGCTTTTGTGATCATTGTCTTGTTGTTGAATATTGTCTGAGTCTGTTTTGTATACTTTTGTCAAATCCAGTGTTTCTTTTATTGTCTGTGGGAGTCTTTTCTGGGTAGTTTAAATTTGGGGTTAGTTGGGCTCTTTTTCTTAAGTTTTCTTTTTTTTTCACGACTCTACCTTTCCCCATTTCCCCCTTTTCCTTTTTGTTCCAAATTTTTCACCTTTGTAATTGTAAAGATGTCAGGTAGGCCACGGCTTGCCAGGATCGGTGAGGAGGAATTGGAGGGATTTATATGGCTTGTTTGCCATTTCCTCCCACTCATGCTGGAGGCTGGGGGCCGTGTGATACAGGGGTATCACACGGAGGCACGTAAAGTCCGGAGGGGGAAGGTGCGCCATCACTTGGTCCGGGTCTACGGTAGCCTGAGGAATGACCATCAACTCAAGCACCGCTGGGCTGATCTGATATCCAGGGAGCAGGATCTGCTGGACCACCTGGGAATCAGGAATGGTGGCCATGTTGGTGAGTACAAATCAATTACATGTGAATAATTGAAAGCTGTGTGGGGACATGTGATGATTGTTACCCAATCTGCTAGATAAGTAGCTGACTGTGTGTAATGCTAGGGAAACCTACTGGGTAATTGTTGCACAATGTGTAGGAAGACAAATGCTAGCAGTCAGATAGCTCATGTTTTCTACACATACAGGATGCCTGTAGCTGTATGTAATGTAGTGTTGCCTTTGTGTCAGACAAGCGACACGTTAATGCCTCTATTTTAACTCTACAGGTCATAATTGCCAGTGAAAAATGGATGTTGAAACATCATACCTACATATGTAGACGCCATAGCTAGACAGAAATTTGTAAACCCATTATGATGCTATAAATGAGTGGTGCCTTCACGTCAATTGAAGTTAGCTATGTTGTCCACACATATGTCACATGTGTGTCTGGTTGGTGTGTGTTGAAAATGACCACATAGCCTGTTTGAGTTTGAGGGGTCATGCAGTCCTCAAGTAACCAGCTTTTGGATGTCTCTCTGGGATGCACATGATGAGATGAATGCACCTCGATATTGTTGGGGCATACTAATGGAGGTGTATCTTTGACACCACATGACTGTCCTGGCCACTGCATGTGTGTAGTAGGGTGTGTAACTGTAGCAGGAGACTCATCCAATGTAAATGTTGATTAAGAATTCTTCCATGCAGTATGAGCATGTGTGAAAGTGTTTCATTACGCATGTCATATTCTCACATTGTCTTTGTAACTGCAATTGTTTGTCAGTGCACGGAGTCTGAGTATATTCTTCCTTCCATGCTTTACAGGTGGACCTGCACCGTACACCGTGGGAGAGGTGGCTCATTTTGAGGACCCCGACACCTACAGTGAGTGTGGCATGAGTGCTATTTTTATTGTTTGCTAGTGATGCATGATGGACTACTGTGTGTACAACAGAATTCAAGGTTTGATGCGCTGCCCATTCATTAGTGGGATTTCAAATATCACTTCAGTTTCAGTAGACCAATGCTTATCCATCTCTCAGATTTAGGGGCTGTAGGTCATTCCAGTCGGCCCCGCTATGGGGAGTGGGATGAGTCATGTGGAATGCACTGGTTAATGTAAGAGTTGCTCTGGGACTTGGCTTGGACTGAGTCTGCATTTCAGACTGACATTCTCCCAGATAGCTTCTGCAAAAGGCTTGTCTTAAATATGCAGCTTCCCTAGTTGAGGATGGACTGAGTACACTGTAGGTTGGATCTTCCGGGGGCATGTACTTCCACAAGTTGAACTAGAAGTGTGTGGGACTAGAGTGCAATGGCCTAGGTGTTCATTCTACTCATGATCATGGGTGTTCTTGGTCCTCTGTGTGTGTGTTAAAATATGCCTCACTGGTAGTATGTGATGTTGGCCTAAGTCAGTGCATTTTGACATGTGTGGACCTTGGATAGGACAAGGTTTGGCTGACTCCACTTTGTTGCTAGCCCTTCATTGGTGTTGTGTGTGGAGACAAATACTTGTTGACCTTTCTATACACTCCTGGGTGTGCATTGAATCTGGGATTGTTGGTTGTTCTTCCCACCCCACCCTCAAAGACTGCCATGTGATTGGGAATAGGGTACCTAGGACTGTAGCAACCAGTATGTTACACATACTTGTGACCATTTGCAACTTTGTTTAGAACCTAGTGTACACATTCGGTTATGGCACATGAGTTCAATATTTGCAAAAAACATTTACAAATGGCATTGAGTGAGGGTTGTGATAGTTATCACATAGAGTGACATATGTAGTGAAGTCAGTATGCGGAAGAGGTTCAGCCATAATGTCAGCTGCATTACCCATTATTTGGATGAGAAGTTTAGGCTGATGTCACGCATCATGTTGAGACATGGATATGCTAGATGTGAGATGCCCTTTTGTATGCAGGCTTCACATGTACTTCCTCTGAGACTTTCAATGAACTATGTTGTGACAATCGCTGTAACAAATACAGTACAAGTAATGTGCAATTGACCCATTGTGCAATTCCACCCAATGCATTTCCTATGGTAAATAGTTACCATATCTCTTCACAGCTGCAAACATGAGTGCAGCAGAGAGACATCAGTTTGAACGGCGTGCAATGAGATACCGGCACATCCTGCAGGTGCAGTCGGGGTTCAGGAGGATGGCCCGAAAATACCAAGCCGATCGGGCCTCCGGGGCATGGTGGGCCTCACCACAGGGTGGCCCTACATTGCCCACAACAGCCACCACCACCACATCCACCAGGTCTCCCCAAGTGGCCCCAGCAACGGCGGGGACAGTTGACCCTGCCTCGTCAGCACAACCTGGACCCAGCAATTTCCAACACGCAGGATAGTCCAGTGGGCAAACAACTACTGCCACACCGTCCACCTCGGCCAGCACACAGACTGCAGCAGCCCCTCCTATTGACCCAGCGGCATTCCTGGCATTAAACCGTAAAATGGACAAATTTATTTAAAAGGTGGACAAGCTAAGCCAGGATGTGGCATATATGAAGAAAAGGGTTCGGTCCATCAGGCGGACCCTACGGAGGGCCAACCTCTAGGACTTTATTGCATGTTTTACATTTACCCCTCCCCTCTCTCCTCTTTCCTTTTTGTACTGATAGTTGGGTTTTGGGGATTAGTGTTAGGTTAGTGTAGGTTGTTAGCTTAGTTAGTGTTAGGGAGGAGGGTGGGAGGTCCTTATTCTTTCTATTTTTCATTTTTGTGTGGGTGGGTGGGGATCAATGTTGGGATTCCTGTTTGTTTTTAAAAAAAAATAAAAAAAATAAAAAATATATTAAAATAATAAAAAATAATAACAAAAAAATATATGATTGTTTAGGATAGTATAGTATGTGTGTAGGTTAGTATGTGTTGTCCTGCATGTGTCCTGTCTCATAATGGTGGGTGGGGGGTTGATGTTTAGATCGATTCGTTATATGTGTAGAGTAAGTTTAGCTTAGGCTAGTTAGGGACAGTTGTGGGTTAGGAGTAGTCAGGTTAGATTAGTGTAGGCATGACTTTTCCCTTAGTTGCCTCTGGTGTGAATACATAGGAATAAACATATAGTTAACCCTTTGCATTATGCATTAACTGCTACTTGATCATGGCCTTGACATCAGTGTAGGTGAATGTTTTTCTATGACATTTGTGTCCTATGCTACACACCACAAAAAATGGAGGTTTAACATGGCAGCTACCCCTGTGCTAACTTGGTAAGTATCCACCATTTGGGAGACCCTCCATTGGTAGTTTACATCGATCACCAAGGATTTGTGTTGATGAGTAGGTATTCTACATCACAAAGTGTGCTTCCAGACTTGGTATTGTGGGTAATTTATTAGGTCGGACTGCAGTGTGATGTTCAGGGAGATCTTTGTAGATGAGGTGTTGTTAACACTCTTGTCTTGTTGCCTTCATTGCTGACATAGATCATGTGTGTAAAAATTCAGCATGACTTCCCTTCATGGAAGTATACTCAGAAAGGGTGATTGATGCAATGTTTATTTGTGTTTGCTTAGATTATGCTGCATAATTTCATGTTTTAGTATTGCATGGTGCCTACATTTATCAGCCACCATTAGTTGACTTGAATTGCTATAGATGGAGCATTAGTCTGCCAACACAGCATGATTGTGTGTGGTTTGTCCCTTCATCAGTTATTCTCCTCAGGATGGTAAGGCTATGATGCAATCCTGGCCACTGCACAGATGTATCAGACTACATGATGTCAGGACAGTTGTATTGACAAGCTACATGGTTGTCACACAGGCACTTTAGAGTTATCTACTGCACAGATGATGTGTCAAATAACACAGAGACATATTAGGTGTGCAAGTGCTATTTATTGATAGGTGCTGTAGTGCAAAATGTCCATTGTCCATGTTTGCTGAGTCCGTTCTGGTGCATTCTTACATGGTGATCCTACAGAAGGGGTGTGGATGATGCTCTTGACATGCTGGGGTGATGTCACAGACAGTGCAGAGGGACAGGATGTGCCGAATAGTAGGAGAGAGACATTCACTGGCAATGGTGACAAGTCATACAGTGGTTAGCAGAACAGTCATTGAGTGTAGTTGTAGCGAGACTGGCATTTGACAAAACGTAGGACCTTGGTCAAAGTAGGCCATGGTGCAGGGACTAGTGCTTCCGGGTACTCTTCTGTGAGAATGTGATCTGTTCCATGTCTTCTTCTTCTGATGTGTGTGTTGCCTGGTTTGTCCTTGTTGTTGTTGGTTGTGAAGGGGCAACACACACCTCAGTGTTAGGAGACGTGGAGTCAGACATCCCGGGGGCTGCTCCCTGTGAAGTTCTTAAGGGCAGTACTGCTGCAAGGAGGGCCTGCTGGTTTTTGAGAATAGCAGCCACATCACGATGGTAGGCAGCCAGGTCGGCCCTGAGGGGTTCAATGTTGCATTCGTGCACACGTTGACTGGATTGCAGTTGTAGGTGTTGGGTCAACTGTATTACAGCTGTGCTGATTTCCTTCTGTGTTTTCTGCAGTTCCTGCAAGATAGATGTTAGGGCTTGCATAGCAGCTGCCTGATCTGCAAATGACGTCATGCACGAGCGCACCCCCTCAAGGCTGGCTGCCATATTTTGCATCCCCTCCCGCACCTCCTTGGCAAGCTCCCGCTGTACACCAACTACAGTTCTTTCAAAGCTGGTGCCAGTGTCGTCAGAGTCCTCAGCTGTATTGGAGCTGGCAGGTCTTACAATTGGGGTGGTGGGTGGTTCTTCTGTGATGGCTGCTTGTTCTGTGCTCCTCCTTGTGACTGAAGGTGGGGTCTGGAGGGTTTCAAGGACCTTTTGGATGGTCTCCTGGGGAATGTTTATGGGCTCATCATCCATGTCATCAGGGAAATCAGGGACAGGCATATCGGCAGGAGATCCATGTTCCTCTGCAATGAAACAGGGTACAATTAGTGTGTCTGTGTTGTGACAATTTTGCCGTAACATGCAAGCCTTTTGATGACTTTACTTTGTGCTCTGGTTTGTTATTGGTATCTGCTGTCCTTCATATGGGCATTGTTATAGGCCTATGGCCCACCTGTGTGTCACATGTATGATATAGAGTTATCAGACTTGTCTGCCTAATCGCCTCAAGGTGTTACTTTGTACCAATTAGGGAATAGCCATCTTTTTGTCCTACTCGACCCTCCGTGTATATCTATTCTTATGGTGAGACCTTTCACTGGCTGTGGGTGTTGTGATTGCCCTGGCAGCACACTTGCCTCTCAGGACCTGCCCCAAAATCTTTTTATTCACATTGACCTAATTGTAATTGTTATGTGGCATATCCTATGCATGGCAATGTTACGATGTGATATGGATGTAGACATTGTTAATGTTTCCAGCTGATGTTGGATAATGTGTGTTTAATTGGATTGCCCTGTTTATCGTATCAATGTCCTATTTGGTCCTCAGACTGTGCAGGTGTGTTTCAGTGACCAGTTGCATGTGTGCCCTCCTCAATGTTGTTGTCTGAGCAGTATGACATTAGTGATGTTGCCTTGTTAGCCAGGCACGTGAGGGACCCTGACGTATGCAGCATGTGTGTGTCCTTAGTGCTGTGTGGCTCCTATTGCTGTTTACTTTGGCTGATGTATGTGTCAACTATGGGCATTGACATTTGAGTGTACTGGTGCCTTTGTCTTATTTCTGGAAATAGTTGCAGATGTCATCCTCACCCCCTAATTTAGGTATGTATGTTCCATGGGGAGGTTACTGCCATTGGCTACTATAGCTGCACAGAGATCAGAGGTGTTAGTGTCAACTGTTGTTGCAGTTACATTGCAGTTGTTGTTTTGGCTACTGGATTACTGATAGGGACCTAGTTGATGTAGGATACATTTTGACTGACGAGTGCCTGGATGTAAGTTTGACGTAGTGGCCTTCCCACCTGTCGCGGCTTTCCCTTAGCTCCATTGTTGTCATGACAGGATGCCCCCATGGGAATGTTGTTGGTGCTGTGTTTTGTCGTGCCCCAGCTTCTGTCTGTGCTGGGCATGCCCCCCTGCCGTGCCCCTTTACCCATGCCACTCCATATATATGATGACTTACATGCATTGTGTAGTAGGTATTCCCCACCCCGGTTGCAGTCAACATTATTGTATTTTAATTCCCCATGTGACTTACCCTGCATGTGCGTTGTCTGCTGGTAGTCTGCGCTGTCCTGTCCTTGAATCCCTGTGACGATCTCCTCAGGGATGACGGCAGCGACCATCTCCTCCATGTGGTCCAGGGCCTCCTGGTGTGCTGGACTCCCCCCTCCAGTCTGCAGTGCTGCCTTCCTGTTCCTGGCCATTTTTTCCTTTGTCCTACGTTTGCAGTCATGCCAGCGTTTCTTACACTCGGTGACTGTCCTGCGTACTTCAGCCACACTGTTGATCTTGTCAACAATTTGTTGCCATATGGCCTCTCTCCTACTGATTGGCAACTTAGAGGTGAACAGTTGGTGCTGGTGTTCCGTCACCTCTTTAACCAGGATTTCCTGCTCCTCTGCACTGAAGCGACACTTTCTTTTTTTTCTATATATGTCCTGGTTCCTGTATGAATCATCCTGGCTGGTTCCTGGTCTGCTGTCATCTTCCTGGGGTATGTAGTGGCATCTGGGATCCATTTTGGCTCTCCTCTGCTGAAAGGGCAGTGTTCGCGGGTAAATTTGACGCTATTGCGTCAAAAAAACAGCGCTTTCCGGGTTGCGCTGTCGTAAATCGACCCACAGTCATTTACGTCGCGTTAACGTTGTTTTCCTTTACGACTTGACACCGCTGTGTGCGTAAAAAAAAATGACTCCCACCTGTTGGTTGCGCCGCCGTGCGTCAAAGTATAAATTTGACGCCCACACGGCGCATCGAAATGGCGTTAGCCGGTGGTAACATTTTTGGCGCAAAGGCACAGCTTTGCGTCAAAAAGTATAAATATGGCCCAAAGTTTCCAAAAGATTGAAACTTATGGGTGAAGAGGATCAAATAATTTATCATTGTAACAAGAAGGGCTACAAGTCATATACAATGGAAAAACCTAGAAACAAATTGACAAAAAAAGCAGAAACCAGTGAATCACAACAAAAATCGGAGTCTTCTGAGATAGCGATGACAACCAAATCCAATGTCCATCCACTTAGAAGATCATTGGCTACCCCTCGTCCACCTCCAACAACTGATCAAAAAGCAGAGGATCTTCAGTGTGTTATCTGTGGTTTAGCCAGAACAAGGGCCAAAGGGATTGATGAAAGAACATAGTATAGAATATGTGACTCTCAAAGGACAAACATGTTTTTATCTGCAGGTAGTTCCTTCCAGGATGAAGTTTTCAGCCAAGTAGCTGATCTAAACAGCAAGGTGAATGTGTTTGCAGCGGACTTGTATGCTCACCCAAATGCAATGTGTGCAGAGATTTGAAAATATAAATGTACAATGAGCTCCCAGCAGCAAACGTAACAACCAGCCTTCAGCACTCTTTCTGGTTCACACTGAGTGAGATCAGAGAAATAATGGTCAACACTGATGAGACTGTATTGATCCATAATAATGAAATTGAGATTTTTCTGAAAAGAATGTACAATGGCAGAATTTGTTTTTGTCAGTCTAACAAAAAGAATGAGCCACTTGTGTTGTTCTTAGATCATTTGACTCCTGAGTTCTTGCTGCCACAATAAGAACTCAGGCTACAGTAAAATCAGCAGGAACCATATTTAGAAATGTCCTGAAAGATTTAGAGATTTAGATTTTTGACTTAATGACAAATTTTGTTATGCCCAGAGCTCTGCAAATCATGGGAGTCAATATGAATACCTGATGTTGTCTTAACATTTTTTACATCATTGTTTAATTTCAGCAAAGCAAAACTGCTCCATTCTAAAGTTCTGGAGTTTAGAACAGAGGCCGACAACATTGATGATGGCTTTGAAGACATCAGCGAAAAAGTGGAAGACAATCCCATGAACCGCCTGGCTTATGCTGTGCAAATGCACTATCTTTTCCAAATCATGTGTTATGAATTATGAAAGTAGATAGCTAATCACTTCAATGAATAGGATTTGTGTGTCAACAAGTTATAATGACATAATATGGAGCAGAAACTTGTTAGCAGCTCATGCTGTCAAAGCGTGTGATCTGAGAGCACACCACTTCCAAGTCACTTTACCAGGAAAGGATTTACAATTGTTGCTCTTGATCATTTTGATTTTGAAGACAGCTCTTCTTTGTCTGGAACATCTAGCACACATGATACTGCCATGATGCTTTTCAAGAATGTATCAATGAAGGAGGTGCTGGAAACAGGCTGTATCAGCTGTAGGCATAAACAAAGAAGCTACAAACGTGTAACTCATCTGCTTTGCCAACATGTGCAAAATCACTACAAACCATCAACCAGAAAGTTTCAAAGTGTATGAGAACATGGATATTCTGGATGATGGATGATGCTGTGGTCTGCAAAGCTGATTTAACTGAATTTATCATATCACTTATTCAGTGTGGACTGAACGATGAAGAAAAGCCAGTTCCTCCATGGGCTGGAACTCACGCTCTGATCTACCAGAACACCGTCTCACTAAAGAAGTTTTGGTTTTTATCAGTAATACTTTATCCATTCACAAACTATGCAACAGTATACACAGCTCTAAAAAATTTCCAACATATGCGTGCTTAGCTAGAAGACCAGCTTATCCTGCCAATTTTCTTTGATGAAGCTGTTTTCCGTATTGTAGCTGACATTTTTATGGCCAATCCTTTAGAATTTGATGATCTTTATCCAATAATGGCTTTTTCCACATGACAGAAGTTGTGTTGTGGTGGGCAGGATGTTATCTCAGTGGAGGTGGCATAGACAATGCACTTATTGAGGCTGAAATATTTAGCAGGAAAACTGACCAGTCAATATTGAGCCAAACTCATTATATTCATTCATTACAAGGTATACACATCATATCTGAGGCTACAGAAACATTGCATTGGAATTATTTTTGGAACAGGAATGATAAATTACATTTTGCATATCCTATCTCAGAAGTGAACAAGGCCCAGAGTGCACTTCATTCTAAAGGCATAATGCAAAGCCAGGCAATTCTAAATCAGAAAATCTGAAAACCAAGGGCCAGATTTAAAAGAAACTGGTGCAGCTTGGTGCTGTGCCAAAATCAGTAGCTCCACACTGCATCAGTTTTGAAATGCAGGGCTGCACTGTATTTACAAGAGTAGGGTGCTGACTTGCGTTTCCCCATGCACAAGTGCTAAATTAAGCTGTCTGTGCCAAAAGAAGGCATCTGTGCACCATAGTGCAAGGGTGTCTGCATTGAGGGGAGTGATTGTTTTTGTGCAGGAAGGTTTCCCTTCCTGCACATAAACAATCTACAATAGCAATTTGGCACTTTTATGTGTACTGCACAGTGCAGCACACGTATAAGTACCAAAGTGTCATTTTTGAATGATTGTGTATGTGCAGGAAGGGACACCTTCCTGCACATAACCAATCCTCCATGGCATTTTGCTTCTTCCATGTATGCTACATAATGCATCACACATGGAAAAAGGAAAAAACAAGGAGGAATAAAAGTATCCCTCCTTGTTTTTCCATGCTAACGCCACCCCTGGGGTGGCATTAGTTTATTGCGCTGCCACAGATTTCTGATTTCTCATAAATCTGGGGCAGCATCAAAAGCAATGGATGTTGTGGTGGAACGCCCACTGCAACATCAATTACACACCCCTCTGGCTATCCTGAAATCATAAGCGCCGGCGACCCTCACCTACCACCTCGCCCACTGAGTTCCCCAGCACCGGCTGTGGGGCGAGCGACTGTGAGCTTCTGGCTGGGACCCTGCCCACTGTTGTGGTTGAACATTAAAACCTGCCTGGTGCATCCGCCTGGGCCCAGGTGTCAAGGATGCCTGGATCCAGCTGGGCTTTCCGCTCCGCTGAACCCTGCCACGGCCTCACCTGTTGCCTTGCGGTTCAGCACCTGCTGGCCTCCTATGGATGGGCCTGAGGCATGGAGCCTCCCCCTGGGCCTTGGACCCCTTGGTGCCTGCTACGGCACCTCTCCACCCCAGCCTAGCTCGATTCCTGGGACTCATAAGACAGGGCCGAGGGAAATCACAACAACAGCAGAGAGGCCTAGAGGGGCGATGCAAAAGCAGACTGTATTGCAGAGGAGACAGGTGAGCGGGGCCCAGGGAGGCAGTGAACCTGCCTAAATAAGTGACAAAATCCTGCTTATTATGCCCTGGGGCAGACCTGCGAGGGACAGTTCAGTATCCTTTCCCCGCCCAAACCAGCAGACATGAGCGGAAAGGGAGACCCCCCTGACCAGCTGGCTTTGACTCCTCCTTCCCTCCCTATTACTCAAGACTACATGAAAAAGTTACTTGCGGACATTTATCAGGAAATAGGCTCTCTCAAAACAGACTTTAAGAACTGTCTCAATGACATATGCAAAGATATGGCTATGATGGAGGGGAGGGTTGAGGGGCTTGGACTCCCATGCAGAGGATCAGGAGGTGCTGTGGCACCAGCTCAATGCACTAGAGGAACAACACATTGAGCTCCAGGCCAGGCAGGAAGACCTAGAAAACAGGGGCCAAAGGAATAACCTATGCATAATGCATCAGGGGTGTCACCTATGTAGCGGAGGGAGATGGCGTCATGTCCTTCACCAGAGACCCCCTCTGATTCATTGGGGGCACAGCGAATGGGGAGCCCTTGGTTCTGGACTGGGCGCATTGAATAGCTGGGACGTCCGGCAGACCTAACGCATCTCCTGATATCATTACTAGACTTCAGTACTTCCAGTATAAAGAAGCGATTCTCAGAGCCATAAGGGGTAGAGATGATCTAACATTCCAGGGCCATGCTGTCCAGATATATCAAGACCTCTCTCCCCTGACTTTGAGAGAATGGAGAAACTTCAAACCAGTGACTAAATTCTTGTGCACCCATAACACTAAGAATCAATGGCTTCATCCCTTTGGTCTCTTATTCGTATGGAATGGTAAACAGCGCATTACTCGCTTTTTAACGGAGGCTCGAATTATCCTAGGCCTTGCAGAGGATTCTCCTAGCAGAGAAAGTTCTCCCTCCCCACTGCATGTTCTGATGCCTGGCAGCCTCACTGGAGATTCATACAGAGATGTAATCACAGACACAGAAGCATTGCTGCCCCGTCCACTCAAGCGGCAAAAGCAGACGTCATTTCTCATCTCCAGAAGATGAAGTTTGAACCTACTAACTCATCAGCAGAAGAGCTCTAACCACTGAGTCCCATGCTTCCTTCCTTTAAAACACTGGCTTCAACCCCCCCTGACCTACACAGCACTATGTCATTCACTTGGCCCTCGGTCCGGAGCATGAACCATTACAACTCAAAGGACATTTTCTATAACTGTGTTGTTTCAATTTTGAGACCTTGTGCACATCTTGCAGTATATATTGTTATTACTCCATCCTTCCTACCCCTTTACACCCGGCCTGTATTTCCATTAAGAGGGAGCCCCCTGAAGTGTCAGAGTATCTCTCTGACTCCAATAAGTTGGGCCCTGTTGGCCATTGTGTCTCCCCTTCCCTCTCATCAATACCACATTGACAGGTCTGTGGTCTCCTCATCTATCTCTTTCGGGCCTTTACGGGGACATACCAAGGCATCCCCCTGTCGCCCTTTCTCACAGTGTTTCGCCATCCCTTTTCACATAAGGACACATTTCCATATCTTCTGCATGGCTCATTCACCTGCCCTGGAGATACTGTTCCTCGATGTGAGAGGGCTAAATTCAAGTTTGGGGTTATCATATACAGCAAGACCCAGAAGTAAGTTTTACAGGAAACACACTTGCTTAAACCAGACACGTGCTGCATGGCCATCCCAAATACTCACATCAACACTGGGCTTATGTGGACTCCAAAACTCTGGGTGTTGCTTCCTTCTGTAAAATGGGTTTACACACAGGTCATAAACACAAACAGGGACCAGGGAGGGCGTTACTTTTCCTTAACTATTCAGAGGGGCGGAACCACACTAAAACTCCTCAATCTTTATACCCCCAATCAGGCGCCAGACATTTTCTTGTGGCAGGTCCTCAAAGACCAACTACATTCAATAACAGGCAATGTCATATTCTGTGGTGATTTCAATCTGGTTTGGGATCCAGAACTGGGCAGGAACCCTCCACACACTCAGGGCACAGGAGCCATATCTAAACTACTTAAAAAGGAGCCTTTGGACGCTGGGCTGGTTGACGCATTGCCCTGTCTGCACTCTAATACAAAAGACTATTCTTGGTGCTACAGTTCCGTCTCACAGGTACCATTTCCCCGAAAGGAATATTGTAAATTACCGAAAGTGGGTGGGCACTGGATATTAGAACCGAACTAGGAATAACAGAGAATCTTGCTAGATCCAGTGGGCTGAAACCACGCTCTAAATTTATACCAACAAATACTCACTGTAACATTGACCTATTTGCCAATAGGGTCTCATCTGATTTACATACTTTTTTTAATACACCTAAGAGAAACTGGCAACAGGTTAACAATTTGTCTTTTCTGGAGAGAAAGGCTCTTCGCAGCCTTAAAGATGATCAATCAATTGTTATTCGTGAGGGTGACAAAGGTGGCAACGTGGTAATTATGAACCGTTGTGACTACATGAATGAAATTAACAGACAACTGGCTGACGCCACAGGTTATAAGCATCTCACTACTAACCCTATTGGGAATCTAATTGAATATATAAATAACAAACTATGGGGATGGTACGAGCTAGGCTTACTTTCCCATGATGATTTTAAATATCTTGATGTAACTAACCCGAAGTACCCCTGTATATATATATCCTTCCGAAAATACACAAAGGAGGCACCTTTCCCCCGGGAAGACCGATCATATCCGGCATTGACTCACCCACCGAGAAACTTTCCGAATATGTTGATTTTTTCTTGCAAAAGTTTCTGTGCAATCTATCATCATTCATACAAGACAGTAAAGACATCCTTAACAAATTTGAAGATTTCACATGGTCTGATGACCTTATCTTTGTCACTATGGACGTGAATAGTTTATACATGTGTATTCAAAAACCCTTTGGTATACAAGCAGTGACTTCTTTTCTAAATACTCGATCTGCTGATCTTTTTTCGCATAATCAGATGCGCATAGAAATGATTGACATTATTTTGTCCAAGAATTACTTTCTACACAACAACGAGTGGTTTCAACAAATACAAGGGACGGCGATGGGTTCAAAATTTGCCCCGTCATATGCCTGTTTATTCATGGGCTGGTATGAGAAAATGCATGCTTGGGGTAAACTCGCCTCCCCTGGACTGATTATATTGTCTTTTGAAGACGTTATATAGATGACATTATTATGTTATGGAATGGAACCACTGAACAGCTTATTATGTACCATGCCTTTCTCAACGACAACCCTTACAATGTAAAACTCAGTTTAGACTACAGCAATGACCCTATTGACTTCTTGGACATTCGATTTTTCATTGAGCACAATTCTATACAGAGTGTGTTATATAGGAAGTCTACTGCATGTAACAGCCTTCTACGCGCTACCAGTGCCCACCCACTTTCGGTAATTCACAATATTCCCTTTGGGGAAATGGTACGTGTGAGGCAGAACTGTGGCACCAATGATAAATTTCTCACACAGATACAATTGGCAAAACAGAGGTTTATCAGACTGTGTTCTTACTATATGTAAATAATTGCTTTCCCTGCGGTGCACCACCTCTTTGATCCTATTAGGATTGGGGCTCTTCAGCCTCATAGGCTCCCTATGCAGCAGGGGCCTGGGTGGATTTGCAAGCTTTCTGATATTTCCAATTATTATTTGTCCACTTATTATTATCACTTACAGGATACTTATAGGGATTTTGTGTGTTATTCTTGAGCTTGCTGCATGTTGTGCTGTTGCTTGTTACAAAAGACTATTCTTTCTACTGCCTTGTCCATCTCTCCTATTGTTGCATTGACTGTCTCATTGTAACCTTCTCCCTCCTGTCCACTCTGACATCTGCCTGAATTTCTAATACTTTCACAATATGTCCACACACATAGAGCTTTCCTGGACCCAATGAGGCAACCAGAACACTGCCCCTCCACACTGGCGACTCCCCCCTCAGCTTATGCACGATCCAGTGGACAAACAGACAATAAAAGAGGCCATCTCTGAATACTTCGACTTTAGCATGTTCCCTGAAACATCCCCTCATATCCTCTGGGATGGCTTCAGAGCCACCATATGAGGTGTTATCTCCTCAATCGCTATAGCTAGGGCCTACGAGTCTCACCTGTTTGAGGCAAAACTGAGGGACGAGATTCTCACTCTGGAACACATAGATAAAGCCTGTCCCACGAGAAGAGAAAAGTGCCAACTTGCCATCCTACGAGGGCAACTTCGGGCTCACAGAGTTAATAAAGCTGATCGATTACTCCACACATTAAAACAAAAGTTACTACGAGGGTGGGTATAAAGTGGGTACCCTTCTAGCACGCAGGCCCTGCCAGAGACAGGCAAGGTCACATATCGCCAAACTTCAATTGGACAGCGATGACTGGGCTGTTAGAGAACCAGAGAAACAAGATGCATTTTTGACCTTTTATCAGTACCTCTGTACCTCGGGGAGAGAATCAAGCCGACATTGACTCATACCTACAGGCCTATTCTTGGCAGACACTGCCCTCCAGACTGGTGGAGGAATTAGAGGAGCCTTTAGCTGAGGTAGAACTCCATAAAGCTTTGAAAGACCTTCCCAAAGGGAAATCACCAGGCCCTGATGGCCTTACACCATCCTTTCATACAATATTTTTCCCACAGCTCCAAAACCACATGCTTAAACTGTATAATTATTTTACACACTCTACAGGCTTACACTGACTATGTCCAATGCTGAGATCACGCTACCTCTGAAGACCTTTAAGGATCCCACACTTTGCTCTTCTTACCACATGATAGCTTCATTAAACACAGATGTCAAACTTTACACTAATATGCTAGCTAATCCCCTTTTAACAGGCCTAGTAGATCTGGACCAGGTGGGCTTTATACCCCACAGACAAGGCTCAGACAACATCCGTAGGTTAGACAATTTAGTCGAGAAAGGACAGAGGTGTAACATCCCACCACTCTTCCTTTCCCTTGAAGCTGAAAAGGCCTTTGACAGGGTGAGCTGGAAGTTAATGAAATCTGTCTTGCTGAAGGTGGGACTGGGTCCTGTTATGATCAGTAGAATCATGGCCTCCTATGCGGCACCTACTTCCTCAATTTGAGTTAACGGCCAGGCAACCCGATCTTTACCACCATCTAGGGGCACCCGAGAGGGGTACCCTCTGTCCCTCCTTATTATTTGCCCTTGCAGTGGAACCTTTGGCTATCGGTCTCTGCCAATCTCAGGGCATGAAGGGTATTTCATTTGGTGGACAAGACCATAAGGTTCTTCTTTATGCTGATGACCTTCTCCTTGCCTTAACAGAACCGGATACCTCTCTCCCTGCCGTGGTACAAGCGCTCCATCTCTACAAACAGGTCTCTGGCTATAAAATCACCTTGACCAAATCACATGTACTTAATCTCACCCTGCTGTTGGCTCACCTTCAACGCCTACAGGAGCTCACTCCCTCCAATGGTCCGCGCAGTCTATACAATAACTAGGCCTCACCATCACGAACTCCCTGACTACATAAACCGAAATTAATTGGTCACGTTACTGCAAAGCAATACTGGAGGATATCCGGTGTTGGTGGCCTCTTCAGGTCTCTTGACTGGGGCACATAAATGTGGTTAAAATTATTATACTCCCCAGACTGTTGTACCTCTTCCAATCCCTGCCTACCCCATCCCCTCTGAGTAAATCAAAAGAAAGCAGGGTGATTTGCGCCCTTTCATTTGGAGGGGCAAAACCCGTTGGGTTTCCAACACACTCCTCATGCTTCCCAAAAGTAGAGGCAACCTCGCCTGCCCTAATTTACAAGATTATTTTTGGGCATCCCACCTACGTTATATCTCTGAATGGGTGGTACTTGAAAGTGAAACAAAATTAAAACATATGGACAGAGCTGTTGCCTATTGTCCATTGTGGGACCTCGCGTGGCTCTCAAAGCATCTTCGTCCCCGCAGTGCCTACATAGCCATTCCTACGCGCACGATACTGGAGGAATGGGTCAGACCGGCCACGACATGAGGGCTGTCCACATTTCCATCACCAAACTCCTTATTGCCTGTAACCGTGAGTTTACACCAGCCCTCCGCCAGGGCTTCTTCCTGGACTCGACAGAGGGAGAATGCAGAATTCTCCAAGACCTCTTCCAAGGTGAGACTATTAAATCATTTATTCAATGCAAAGCAGATTTCAATCTCCCAGACAGAGCTCACACCAAACACCAATATTTCCAGTTACGACACTGGGCTCTGTACTCACCTAACACACAGGCAGCCATCCACTCTCTGACCCCCTTTGAAACACTTGTTAGAAATTTTGATGGCACACAGGGTCTTATATCAAAAACGTATGAGGTCCTTCAGCGCTGCCGTTTTCTGCCCTTCCACCCTTATCAGTGGAAATGGACCCAAGATGCTTTACCTGATATTGCCCAATCACAGTGGGACCAATTATGGAGAGTCATCCTGCGCATTCTCAGAAGCACTCCCCAACAAGACATAGCATACAAAATTATGCTGCAATGGCATTACACTCCTGCCTGTCTTCACAATATCTACCCTACAACCTCCTCATTGTTCTGGCACTGTGGCACACAAGAGTGAGACTTTCAGCACATAGGATGGACCTGCCACTCTCTGACCATGTTCCGGAAAGAGGTTATAATCCATATCAAGAGCAAATTGAGCTATACAATACCGGCACACTATTTCACAATCATATTGGGAATCCGCCTGACCTCCTTCGAGGCCATGACATATGCTGACTGGTACCTTGTAAGCCACATGACTTGGGCAGCTAAGCAGCTTATAGTGCAAGCATGGAAATCCCCAACCATCCCGCCAGTGACGTCCTAGTTCATGCACCTCTGGCATACTATGGCTAAGGGAACAAATGACACACAAACTAACTTTTACTGATAAGACGTTCCTGCACCTATGGACACCGCTCATCAATTATATATTGTGTTTAGAATATCTATGTTTCCAACCTCCTAGACTGTGCCCACTCCACTTGTTTGACTCACTTGCTTAGGTATCCAAGATCCCCTACTCTAGGCCCACTGACCCTCCGAGGGTTATAAGGCTCTGAATTCTGGCTGCGCTCCGCGCTTCCTGTTGGACAAAAGGCAAACCACAGACCTCTCCACCCTAATTTCTACCCCTGTTTAAAACACCTCCACCCTTTCTTGTACAGAGGTTTAGACATGGAGCAAAGTCCATTGCATAACTCTATATTGTAGCTGCATTTTTGGACTGTTGATTTGTGATTGCCAACCTTTGTCTCTTCTCTTTCTTCAACGAACTTGGAACAACGCTTGTATTCTAATATGGTGCGCAATCGCATTGTTTCTTTGTCTGAACTGCTAATGATGGATTTAAGTTCATAACCCGCAATTCTTCTTTCTATTGGCTGCACAATTGCTGTACGGATGTTAAATATTGATAAACAGATGTTGAGCAAAAAAGAATGAGGTTAGGGTTTGCATGTTTTTGCATAAGGTATGGATTTCGGAGCTAACAGTAACTGGTGAATTTCCGTGGTCTTGCGGTTTTGTTTTGTAGCAATAACTTCCCTTTAACTATTTCTTAAAGTGTATTTATTACTGGTTATACATACACAGACTTTAACTATAATATAATTGTTAACAGCAAGTACCTTTACCACCCTGCAAAATTAGTGGCTTTCTTGACATTTAACTTTTTTCTTGCAGTTTATGGTTCATTACCTCATTATTGTTGTGAGTATTTTGAACTGCCTCTTGACATACTTGCAAAGGCCTTTGGTGCAGATCTCCATCACCCACTCAAATACCAAATGGAATGCTTATGAGCTGACAGTGTTTATACTAATGACTAACAGTATCTAAAAACACAATGTAATTGAATACCAGCATATAGTCAACCAATAAATAATGCTACATTCCTAGTTATTGCATTAATTAATATTCATAATGGTAATGTGATATGTTATTTCTTTTGTTAGATTTTTTGGGACATTTATAATAGCATCTGTCACATCAAGGTTGAGGTTGTGGGAATTCTATTTGGATTGTGACTAAGGGTTTGCATGGTTTTTGTCTGATGTATAGATTTTGGAGCTAACCATAACTGGCGAACCATTTCGTAACTATAACTTCACTTTAACTGAATTTAACCCTGTGGCTTGATTCGTGGTCCCCGGCATGGCACATGCACACTTCCACTGTGCAAAATGACTGGCTTATTAGATATTTATATTCTTTCTTGCAGGTTATAGGTCAAGATCCTATTTTTGATACAAGTGTTTTATATAGTCATGTGACATACTTGTGAAGGTGATTGACACAGATTGCGCAACCTTAACTCAGACACCAAATGCAATAGTTATCAATCACAATATACTAATGAATAACAGCACCTAAAAGCACAATGTCATTACCTAGCAACACATACTCAAACCAATATATCATACTACAATCATAGTCGTTGAACTATTATTGTTATTTGTAATGTGATATCTAATCTCATCTGTAAGAATATTTGTGCTGTTTGTAATTACATCTATCAAATCAAGGTTGAGGTAATGAGAACTACATTTGGAGTGTGAGTTAGGGTTTGCATGGTTGTTGCATGATGTATGGATTGCAGAACCAACCACAACTGCCGAATCTCAGTGGTATACAGATTTTGGCCCTCAGTACAACCCTGGCGGTTGGTGTTAAAGTGGCCGTAATACTGCCAACAGGCCGGCGGTAATTACCACCAAATTATGACCATGGCAGAAAGATCTCTGATAGACAGCCAATGTGCCACACCGACTGCCAGGGAGGAAACAACAGCCATAACGGCGGTAGCCGCCTACAGCCAGGCAGAAGTCAATGTTCCACCTACCATATTATGGCATGCCAAACCGACACCTTTTCCGGGGTGGTACCAACAACATCAAAAGCCTGGCGGAAACAGGCCTCAGAAGGGAAAGGACTCACCATTGGAGACACACGGAAGAACCACGTCGCCATGGAGCCCGAGCTGCATGTCTCCTCCATGGTTTTTTTCATGCTGCTCCACCATGAACACCAAGGCCGGCGAAGACGATGACGGTGAGTACAGCCGCCTAGCACACAAGAGAGGAAGGGAGGAAATCGACAGTGACACACACACTCACCACCCCCGCCCCCCCCCCCCAGTACCATACACACACCTGGCAGCTGGGGCATGCTCCTTTGTCTTCCTGCCAGCTGGGGAAGGCTCCTTTCCCTTCTTTGAAGCGGCTGGGGCAGGCTCCTTTGTTTTCCTGGCAGCAGCTTGGGCACGCTCCTCGCTCTTTCTGGCAGCTGGGGCAGGCTCCTTTCCCTTGAGGCTGCCTGGTGCAGGCTCCTTCACCCTCAGGACAAGTGCCCTGGATCCTTTTCCACCACAAGTGGGTGTGGTGAAGACTCGGCCTGTGGACTGGGTGGCTGATGTGCTTGGCTAGGTTCTTCCCACCCTGGCCATACGTGCAGGATGGCGGAGGGGTAGGGAAGAGGTCAATGGTGGATAGGAACAGTTTTTTAGGGACACTGGGGCGGGAAAAGGGAGAAGGTTTGGGAATGGAGGAAGAGGGATTGGTCGTTAGAGGTGTCTGCTGATTTTGGTGCAGGTGCATGAGTTGGATACTGTTGTGAGGTGGATGGCTGTACGGTGTCTGAGTGCTTGTGTTTGTGTACCTTAGGGGGGGCAGACACAGTTGGAGAGGACACAGGGGACATGTGCATGCATGTTCTGGAGGTGTCTGCTAGTGAGGTGTGTGTTCTGCTGGTGTGGTGGTGTTGCTGGTAGTGGATGATGATGTACTGCATGCAGGTGTGAGTGTAGACGGAACTGGGAGGGAGGAGGAGGAGGAGGGGGAGACAGTGGAAATAGTCCATGTTGGTATGTTTGCATCTGGATGGTGTTTGTGTGAGTGCTGTGGGATGAAGTGTGGTGCTTGTGTTTGCCTGTATCACTCTTGTGTGTTGTCTTGTGTGCATGCTCGTCTGGCTATGTGCTTGGGATAGGTTGGGGTTGAGGAGAATGGGATTGGGAAGAGGAAGCTGGAGGGGGGAGGGCTGACAGGGACAATGGCTGCCATCAGAGAGGAGGCCAGAGTCTGGATTGATCTATGTTGGGCCACCAAGCCAGTTTGAATGCCCTCCAGGAATGCATTAGTCTGTTGCATCTGGGCTGCCAGCCCCTGGATGGCATTCACAATGGTTGACTTCCCTACAGAGATGGATCTCAGGAGGTCAATAGCCTCCTCACTCAGGGCAGCAGGGCTCACTGGGGTAGGGCCTGAGGTGCCTGGGGCGAAGGAGATGCCCACCATCCTGGGTGAGCAGACACAGGCAACTCGATGAGGGGCTGCTGGGAGCTTCGATTGGAGGAGGTATCTGTGTCTGAACTCTCCCCTCTTGTCTCTGCTGTGGTGCTCCCCTCACCCTCTGTCCCACTGGTGCCCTCAACGTCGGTGGACTCTGCCTCCTGGGTCCTGTGGGATGCAGCTCCCTCCGTCGCTGGTGCCACTGCTCCTTCGCCAGTTGATGCTAATGCACATAAGGATAGGGTGACAAAACAATAAGGAGGGGAGAGACAAAGGATACACTTGGTCAATGGCTGCACCAACACCACAGTTGGCGTACACAGCACCCTCACACACAGGGCATAGGCCTACGCACTACAAGTGATATTGCTAGCCACCAAGGCATTGGGAGGGGCACACCCTGGTAGCAGGATTATCCCTTCAGAATCCTAGCCACCAGGGGACCTATGCTGCAATACCAGGCCTGGCCTAGGGCCACACATTCACGCACAACCCTCACCCAGATACCACCCTTCCATGCGTAAGTTGTAATGATGGGTATTGTACTCTCCCTCTTGTGGCTGCTGTGATGCCTTCAAGCACCCATCAAGCTCAGGATAGGCCATCACCAGTATGCGGGCCATCAGGGTTCGACGGGCACCCCTTCCTCTTTGGAAGGAGATTCCCAGCTGGGCCTCCGCCATCTTAAGTGCCCAGCGTCTCAGGTCCTCCCCCCGTTTGCGACAGTGGGTGCTCCTCCTGCCATAGACCCCCAGGGTCCGCACGTCTTTGGCGATGGCACGCCATATACCCTTCTTTTGATGGGCACTGACCTGCAGAGGAAATACACACAGGAAAATAGTATTAGTCAAACAGTCCTGCCTGTTACACTTATGGCCTACCATACCCCTTAACATCACCATTTCCACACACATGGCCCAGCACACAACCAATACGCTGCCCAGAGGACATCCACCCACCCCCCCTTACACGAGACCTTCACACACAACTCCATGCATTCATGCCACATGCATCGTGCCCACAGTGTACTCACCTGATGGTCTGGAGGCACATACAGCAGTCCGTACTGCGAAGTGAAGGCTGGAGTCCTTTCCCCGGTCACACAGGCCATGGTAGGTTCCAGACACAGGTTACAGCAGCACATGCAGTGTAGGTCCTCTCCTGTTGAAGATCAGGTAGCAAGTGAGGGATGAGATAGATGCCGGCCTAGATCACCATCGGCCACTGTAAGCCATAGGGCCCAATGTTATTCAATGAGGAATTGCACGGCAGTTTCCAACCGCCTCCAGCACAACGTCAGCAGAATTACCTCACTTCCGCCTGTCCCTCCACACAGGACAGGCGGATGCCATTTGAGACGGGGCAGGCCCTGCATATTTGCTGAGTCACAGGTGAAATTTGGACATTCTGGACAATTTACACCTACCCATTACAACTTCACAGCATGCAAAGTTTTGTTGTAGCCCCATTGTTCAGTTTGTGACTGGCTCTTCACACTTTTGCCCCATAGATTGCTACCACTGCGGATGAATAGGAGATGGAGACATACCCCGTGTACAGACCCATGGTGGACTTTACAACAATGGAGGACAGGCACATTAAACTCACCTATAGACTGGACAGGGCAACAATCACAGAGCTGTGTGCCCAATTGGAGCCTGACCTGATATCTGCTATCTATCACCTCACTGGGATCCCCACTCTTGTGCAAGTACTATCAGTGCTCCATTTCCTGGCAACTGGTTCTTTCCAAGTGACAGTTGGCTTGGCAGCAGGAATGTCACAGCCAATGTTCTCAATAGTGCTGACCAGAGTGTTGTCTGCTCTGATTAAACACATGTGCAGCTACATGGTATTTCCCCGGGTTGAAGATTTGGTCACAGTGAAGGCTGAGTTCTATGCAATGGGACATAGCCCCCACATAATTGGGGCGATTGATGTGTGCTTGTCCGACCAGTATATCTCCCACGTCAATGCTAAGTATCCTGGGTTGGTGCATGATGCCTTTATCCTGAGGAATAGCAGCATCCCAAATGTGATGTCCCAACTACAGAGGCACAGGGTGTGGCTAATAGGTGAGCCCTGGTCCCCACCAGGTATATGTTGGTGTATGGGTATGGTGTGGGCCATATGGGATAGTTTGTAGCTAAATGTTGTCCCTCAATATTGCAGGTGACTCTGGTTACCCCAACCTATCATGACAGCTGACCCCTGTGAGGAATGCCAGGACAAGGGCGGAAGAACATTATAATGAGGCCCGTGAGAGAACCAGAAGGATAATAGAAAGGACCTTTGGCCTCCTGAAGGCCAGGTTCAGGTGCCTCCATCTAACAGGTGGATCTCTGTGCTTCTAACCCAAGAAGGTCTGCCAGATAATAGTGGCATGGTGCATGTTGCACAACCTTTCCCTGAGACGCCATCTCCCATTTCTGCAGAAGGAGGAGTCTGGAGATGCCTGTGTGGCAGCAGTGGATCCTGTGGACAGTGAGTATGAGGAGGCATAGGATGAGGATGAGGATGAGGACAACAGAACATCAGACATCAGACAATACTTCCAACGACACACAGGTAAGACAGTGTTATTTCAAATTTCAATTAAATTTTTTGGAATTTCTGTGGCACTGGCATGCCCACTTAAGGTACCCTAAAGGAAAACAGGCTGCATTTAAAAAGAAAGAGAATGAAACGTTTCAGTTTCATTTTTGAAGAGTAGGCAGTGGTCCATGAGACCACTGCCTACTCTTCAAAAACGTTTGCCATGCATTCACAAAGGGGAAGGGGTCCTTTGGGGACTGTGAATGGGTTAGCACCAGTTTGAAATTGGTGCCAACTGCAATTGCTTTGCGACCGCACTCAAGGTCACAAAACAATCATATATACCATTTAGATTCGGTATTAGGGACCCCCTGAACACGCCCCTTTCTAATACTGAATCGCAAAACCCAAATTGCGATTCGATAACAAGTTACCAAATTGCAGTTTGGACCTTGTACATCCCAAAAAGCATTTTCCTAGTCACCAACGGGCTATTCTGCAAATCGGCCTGTTGGCGGCTAGAAAAATGCTTTGTACATGTGGCCCTATTTCTCTCTACAACTTGCTATACCTCACCTCTCTATCTACACCCTCTATACCTCACCACTCTCTACTTCACCTCTCTCTGTACCTCATTTCTCTCTTTTTCTCTCATGTAAGTGCCTACATTTCTCTCTGCCATCCCCCTCTCTCTACTTCTTTTCCTCCTTTATCTCTATTACTATGTTAGTCCTTTCTCACTGTCTCTGTGGCTCTACCTCTACTTCTTTTTATCAGAGTCTGAATCAACCTCACCCTTCTTTCTGTATCTTACCTTTGCCTCTCAGCTTTATCTTGTTTCTCTCTGCATCTAATCCCTCTTCCTAACCTTCACCCTTCTCTCTCTAAATTGCGCTCTTTCTCACTAATCTCTTTACCCAACCAGTCTTTATTTATATCTTCTCATACTTCCCCTCTCTACCTCACCGCTTTCTACATTGTATCTCTCACTATTTCCCTCACCTCTCTACTTGCATACCTCTGATTTCCCTGCCTCTACCTCTCTAATGCATCTCTCTTTGTACCTTTCCTCTCTCTCTCTACCTTGCTCCCTTTGGTGTACACAACAGTCTCTTTTTCTTTACATTTCCTTCTTCTTAGCTCTAGCTCTCTCTCCCTTCTTTATCTCATTACTTTACTTTTCTTGCTACATTGTTCTTTAACTTTCTTCCTTCTCCTGCCTGACTCCCAATCCCTCCCATTTCCCTTTCTATCTAGCCAGAGAAATGCACACACAGAAAGAGTAGAGGAGAGGCAAAGAAGTGAATTAGATAGAAAATTATCAGATTTCACCTGATATAAAGGTGAACGTCCTAAGAGCAATTTTTTTATGTTTACTGTTGCAATGAGAATGTCAGTTGTGAATGGGGGTTTGTTGGTGCTTATGAATATATAGCAATTAAAGATGCACCATTGGGCGATGGCACACCTCTGCATACCGAGTTTGTCTACACATCAGTCGTCTTTCGCATCGTCCACTGCATCCTTCTTTTCTTGTGCCCGCCTGTATCCTCACTAGCCAATCTACAGAGGATCCAGAATTTGTTAGCATGACTGTAAACGAACTGCAGAAATTTGATCCTGTAACCTAGACAAGAGTTCATCTTTGTTTTATGCACAGGGTACTATGGTACTATGGTAGGTAGAATAGTACTATGGTACCGAAAATTCGCCCCTAAACGAACTTTCCACTCACTATACTCAGCATGACGTTTGCGTTCCACTTCTCAGTTACAATCAGTTCTCAGTCCCCTTTTTTAAGCAATCTTGCCTAGGCAGGTGTTCCTCTGCTATTCAGGGCCCCTCTTCTAGAACAAGTTCCCTCTACCAATCAATAGCATACAGTCTTACTTGGCATTCATAAAGTCTGTGAAAACGTCTGTTAGCTGAAGTTATTTTATATTGGTTTTAGTGCTTCTTAGCAATAAGAGACCTGTGTTAGTGACTCTACAGATAATAAATAGAAATAAGATTTTAAGCACTATGTATATATGTCTTATTTTAATGATATGCACTATTCCACTAAACATCCAACAAGTAACCCTTCTAGGCTGTTCCCAGCTACCAGAGGAACAGACTAGTTAGAAATTGAATGGCACCTAAAAATATTATTGCTGCAAGACAAGTAAATCTAGATCCAAGCGCAAAAAAATTGTCTTATTAGTGCTGGTAAAACTTTCCTTTTGTAGAATTTGGCTAATGAGCACCAAGCATCTTGATCTTGAAGCTATTCTGGGTGCTCCCATTTCTGGACATTTAATTTAAACTATGGTTCAGCATTGTTTAGCTTCACATGGAGTAGAATTGGCTGGAAATGGATTATAAATCCAGAGTGGTACTAAACAGAGGGCCCCTAAATATGTCTTCCCGGGGCTTACAGATCCTAACAATGTCATTGCTCCTATATGCAACGAAACAGTATAGCCGCCCTCTCCCCCACTGGAATGTTTAACCCTTGAATGACTCCAAGAAAAAAATGCAGAAATGCACAAACGTGATTTGATCCTACTTTTCCCAACGATGCTAAGTATATGGATGAGATATGATACTATCAGCCAGTCCTCGCTTTTCGTACAACAGGATATTGCCTTCTGGGGCTAGATGTTTTTCTTTTAACACTGCCAAAAATCCAAACTCTCACACACGCACGCACAGTTCCCCTCCTTTGCCAAACCGCCATTCCATTGCAGACCATTCTTACTTGCCTTTCTCACAAACCATTTTGCTCACGCTTCTCGTGCACACATTACCTCCCTCATACGCTGCCGTCACATCTCCATCTTTCTCACCTTCTGTTTTTCACAGTTACTTACACTTTTTTCGCTCTCTAGGAAACGCCCACGCCAAAGATGCTGTGTTTTACACTCTTTATCACCAGTGCAAATGTAACTGGTGAAAACAAGGATGTGTTCCACAATTAGGCTGTATTGAGCTGTAAGCCAGTACATTCAAGTACATGCGTGCCAACCTCTGCAAAAAAGAATTGGAATGCGCTCTCACCGGTCGTGTTCCGTTCCAGTCTCGATGTTACCCCTGCTCAAAATATTGAGGGTCACCATTGAGCTTTCTGTCAGATAGAAGGGAGAGTGCGGAACTCGATTAGACAAGAAGACAGTGAGGTGTCCTCCGGTTCAACAAACCCAAGAGCAGAGAGAAAGCTGGGCTGACCCTAGACCTGTCATTCATTTTCGGAGCTGCGGTGAGAGTCGGGGAGTGTATGTTGCCCCACAGGTAAAGCAAAAATGCAATGAAACTCTCATTAACCTGTCTGGCAAGCAGAAAAGAGATGATAAATGGTTCAGGCTGCAAGTCTGGAGAGACAATTACAGATAAGAATTCGAAATGACTTTAATTTAGCTAGTGTGCTAGATAGCAAGCAAGGCACAACACTTCCATTCCAAAGCCAATCAGTCGTGAAGGAATCCAAAAGTGCTGGCGGCTTCATATCAAGGACTCAACTGTAAGGGATGTTTTTGTTTGCAACAAAAAATATGGTACATAAATAATAGGGCTGGGGAACCATATGTTTGCCTTACCATAATTAATTCTTCCCTATAAAAGTAGTTGGCATTTTACAAATTTTTTTTACACGTAGCTCTTAGGGAGCTAGGATTTCAGAGACACGGGGGGTGTCTGATAGCCTTATAAAGTGTGTATGTTAAGTACGCAGTCATTTTTCAGACGTTTCGCTTGCATATGTTGGAGGAAGAAGTAAAGTGCGTGTTTCTATGCCTATACATATTTAATGAGTAGGTTCAGACCATCGCCACTGATTTCAAGTTCACGTTCTTCCCTGCAGTAAAGTTCACTTTCATGTTAAAATGTACAGTTCATGGTTCATTATTCTCTCTGACCAAACTCGCGACAGGCCCCTTAAGCTAGGTTTGAGAATAAACTCCCTTATGCTTCCAAAAGTGGACTTGTTTCATTCTGCGATTTGCGGGTATTTGCATCGGCAGTTTGTGGAAACACCAGCAGTTTGTGGCAGGAAAAACGCGACGCACATCGAGAGCCCAAATTAAACAAATATGCTGCAGGTGCATGCTCGAATGGAGAATAATGCGTGATTTGTGCATTATTTCTCTTTTCTCTGTAAATTGTGGGTAAATTGCACATCTGGGCGCCCGCGCGTACACACACACGCACACACCAACACACACACACACACACATATATCCCAACAGAGTGTCTCTACTCTGCACACCCTTCGTATCATCTGATGTTTGGACTGTGTAGGAAGTTGGCTTTGTATATACTATTTCAAAGTAAGAAATAGCATGCACAGAGTCCAAGGGTTCCCCTTAGAGGTAAGATAGTGGCAAAAAGAGATAATTCTAATGCTCTATTTTGTGATAGTGTGGTCAGCAGTAGGCTTATCAGAGGGTAGTGTTAAGCATTTGTTGTACACACACAGGCAATAAATGAGGAACACACACTCAAAGACAATTCCAGGCCAATAGGTTTCTATATAGAAACATATATTTTCTTAGTTTATTTTAAGAACCACAGGTTCGAGATTTACAAGTAATACAAATGAAAGGTATTTCACTTAGGTAACTTAGGAACTTTGAATTAGCAAAATAGCATGTACAGTTTTCACAAAAATGGCAATAAGCTATTTTAAAACTAGACTGCAATTTTCAACAGTTCCTGGGGGAGGTAAGTATTTGTTAGTTTTGCAGGTAAGTAAACCACCTACAGGGTTCAAAGTTGGGCCCAAGGTAGCCCACCGTTGGGGGTTCAGAGCAACCCCAAAGTTACCACACCAGCAGCTCAGGTCCGGTCTACTGCAGAGGTCAAAGTGGTGCCCAAAACGCATAGGCTTCAATGGAGAAGTGGCTGCCCCGGTTCCAGTCTGCCAGCAGGTAGGTACCCGCGTCTTCGGAGGGCAGACCAGGGGGGTTTTGTAGGGCACTGGGGGGGACACAAGTCAGCACAAAAAGTACACCCTCAGCGGCACAGGGGCGGCCAGGTGCAGAGTTCAAACAGGCGTCAGGTTTGCAATGGAGTTCAATGGGAGACCCAGGGGTCTCTTCAGCAAAGCAGGCAGGCAAGGTGCGGTTCCTTGGGATAGCCACCACCTGGGCAAGGGAGAGGGCCACCTGGGGGTTGCTTCTGCACTGGAGGTCAGATCCTTCAGGTCCTGGGGGCTGCGGGTGCAGTGTCTTTACCAGGCGTTGAGTTCTTAGAAGCAGGCAGTCGCGGTCAGGGGGAGTCTCTGGATTCCCTCTGCAGGTGTCGCTGGGGGGGCTCAGGGTATTCAACTCTGGCTACTCACAGGGTCGCAGTCGCCGGGGAGTCCTCCCTGTAGTGTTGCTTCTCCGCAGGTTGAGCCGGGGGTGTCGGGTGCAGAGTGCAAAGTCTCATGCTTCCGGCGGGAAATGTGTTGTCTTTAAAAGTTGCTTCTTTGTTGCAAAGATGTTTCCTCTTTGGAGCAGAGCCACTGTCCTCGGGAGTTCTTGGTCCTTTTAGATGCAGGGTAGTCCTCTGAGGCTTCAGAGGTCGCTGGACCCTGTGGAACGCGTCGCTGTTGCAGTTTTTCTCGAAGTGGGGAGACAGGCCGGTAGGGCTGGGGCCAAAGCAGTTGGTGTCTCCGTCTTCTCTGCAGGGCTTCAGGTCAGCAGTCCTTCTTCATCTTCAGGTTGCAGGAATCTATCTTGCTAGGTTCTGGGAGCCCCTAAATACTCAATTTAGGGGTGTGTTTAGGTCTGGGGGTTAGTAGCCAATGGCTACACCCTCTTTGTGCTTCCTCCCTGAGGGGAGGGGGGCACATCCCTAATCCTATTGGGGGAATCCTCCATCTGCAAGATGGAGGATTTCTAATAGTCAGAGTCACCTTAGATCAGTACACCTTAGGGGTTGTCCTGACTGGCCAGTGACTCCTCCTTGTTTTTCTCATTATCTCCTCCGGCCTTGCCGCCAAAAGTGGGGCCGTGGCCGGAGGGGGCGGGTATTTCCACTAGCTGGAGTTCCCTGGGGCGCTGTAACAAAGGGGTTGAGCATTTGAGGCTCACCGCCAGGTGTTACAGTTCCTGCAGGGGGAGGTGAGAAGCACCTCCACCCAGTACAGGCTTTGTTACTAGCCACAGAGTGACAAAGGAACTCTCCCCATGTGGCCAGCAACATGTCTGGTGTGTGGCAGGCTGGTAAAACTAGTCAGCCCACACTGGAAGTCGGGTATGTTTTCAGGGGCATCTCTAAGATGCCCTCTGGGGTGTATTTCACAATAAAATATACACTGGCATCAGTGTGCATTTATTGTGCTGAGAAGTTTGATACCAAACTTCCCAGTTTTCAGTGTAGCCATTATGGTGCTGTGGAGTTCGTGTATGACAGACTCCCAGACCATATACTCTTATGGCTACCCTGCACTTACAATGTCTAAGGTTTTGCTTAGACATTGTAGGGGCACAGTGCTCATGCACCTGTGCCCTCACCTATGGTATAGTGCACCCTGCCTTAGGGCTGTAAGGCCTGCTAGAGGGGTGACTTATCTATGCCATAGGCAGTGTGAGGTTGGCATGGCACCCTGAGGGGAGTGCCATGTCGACTTAGTCATTTTCTCCCCACCAGCACACACAAGCTGGCAAGCAGTGTGTCTGTGCTGAGTGAGGGGTCCCCAGGGTGCATAAGAGACCTTCACTGGCATCAGGGCCCTTTGTACCAGGGGTACCAGTTACAAGGGACTTACCTGGATGCCAGGGTGTGCCAATTGTGGAAACAAAGGTACAGGTTAGGGAAAGAACACTGGTGCTGGGGCCTGGTTAGCAGGCCTCAGCACACTTTCAAATCATAACTTGGCATCAGCAAAGGCAAAAGGTCAGGGGGTAACCATGCCAAGGAGGCATTTCCTTACAGACTGGTTGACTGTTTTGGCTCCATAGCAATGTACGTGCATATAAACTGCTTTATCTGCTCACTAAAATTTGGCTAGCATAAGTAGGCTGTGCAGATATAGAACCACTGGCCAATTACGATCTAAGGTCAAATCTCTTGGTTTCAATAGCAAGGCCAAACAGTTACAAGTCTAGCTGAAAAATTGATAAATATCTGTTGAATATTGAGGTATTGCTAAACCTGACATCCTTGACGTGGTTCCCCTTTCTTTTTTTGCCTCTTTTTCCAATGTTTGTGCACTGGTTTTTTTACTCTGGGCACTTTACCACTGCTGACCAGTGCTAAAGTGCAAGTGCTCCCTGTTGGACCTGGCCCTTTTGGCAGGTTCATCCCCTGACTTTTTACCTCCTTCCTCCTATTTTTTTTTACCTCTTGCTGTTGGCTCTAGGATTCTGAGTACTTTATCACTGCTGCTCAGTGCTAAAGTGCAGGTGCTCTACCTTCTAAAGTTGGTATGATTGCTTTATACCTAACTGACATATTTCATTCACCTGCAAGTCTCTTGTACAGTGATAGCCCTATACCCAGGGCCTGTAAATTAAATGCTACTAGTGGGCCTACAGCGCTGCTTGCGCTACCCACTGAAGTGGCCTTTCAAACCTATCTCAGGCCTGCTAGGGCAGGGCCTGAATGCACAGTTTTCTGCCACAGGGACCTGGCAACAGGGAACTCAATCAATCAATCAATTAATCAGTGCTTGTAAAGTGCAGCTACTCACCCATTAGGGTCTTAAGGCACTGGGGGGGAGTGTAGCGTATACCGGTGAGGTGGTTTAAAAAAGCCATGCCTTAAGTTCCTTTGTGAAGATGAGGAGGGAGGTGGTTTGTCTGATGTGGATGTAGGGCATTCCAGGCAGTGGCTGCAAGATAGGAGAAGGAGCGTCCTCCTGATCTGGTTTTCCTGATGCGAGGTACTTCTGCCAGAGAGAGCTGGGCTGAGTGTAGGACCCTGTGGGGTACGTGGAAGTTGAGTTGCCGGCTCAGGTAGGCTGGTCTGGTGTTGTGGAGGGCTTTGTGTGTGTGTGGGTGATGATCCTGAAAGTGATTCTTTTTTCTAAGGGGAGCTAGTGCAGTGTACGTAGGTGTTGCAAGATGTGGCAGTGTTGGGGTAGGTCGAGGATCAGTCTGGCGGTGGCATTCTGGATGTTTTGCAATTTGCAGGTGAGTTTTTTGTTGATTCTGACATAGAGTGCATTGCTGTAGTCTAGTCTGCTGGTGATGAGGGTGTGTGTGACGGTCTTTCTATGTTTGAGGGGGATCCATTTGAAGGTCTTGCATGGGAGGCGGAGGGTGCAGAAGCAAGTGGAGGTGACTGAGTTGATTTGATTGTTAATGCTGAGGTAGGGGTCCAGGATGATTCCGATGTTGTGGGCTTGGCTGGCGAGGGTGGACGGGTATCCTAGAGTGGGTGGCCACCAGGAGTCTCTCCATGCATTGGGTTGAAGGTCCATGATGAGTACTTCTGTCTTGTTTGTGTTGAGTTGAAAGCAGCTGTTTTTTATCCAGCTGCCGACTATTTCCATGCCTTCGTGGAAGTTTTGTCTGGCCTTGTCGGGTTCATTGGAGAGGATGAGTTGGATGTCATCAGCATAGGAGATGATGTTTATTCCGTAGCTTCTGATGAGGGTGGCTAGCGGGCCCATGTAGATGTTGAACAGCGTGGGGCTGAGAGAGAAACCTTGGGGCAATCTGCAGGTGGTGGATGTGGAATCTGCCATGAAGGGGGAGAGTCTCACTTGTTGCATTCTGCCAGAGAGGAAGGATTGGATCCAGCCGGCTACGTGGAGTCTTCTTATCAGGGTCTGATGGGAGACTGTTTCGAAAGCCGCCGAGAAGACTAGTAGAATGAAAGCTGCTGTCTCTACCCTGTCTAGTAGGGAGCGAATGTCATCTGCTGCATCCAGGAGGTCTGTTTCGGTGCTGTGGTTTGACCTGAATACGGAATGGGAGATGACGAGGATGTTGTGGTTTTCTATAAACGTGGTGAGTTGGCTGTTGACTGCTTTTTTAATGATTTTCGCAGGAAATGGAAGTAGGGAGATGGCTCTGAAGTTTTTGAGGTTGGTGGGTCTGCCTAGGGTTTCATGAGGAGGGGGTTGATCTCGGCGTGTTTCCAGTCGTTTGGGAAGGTGGCGGCAGCTAGTGAGTGGTTGATGGTGAGGCAGAGCATGGGGGCGGTGGTGTCTGCAGCGCTGTTGAAGATGTGATGAGGGCATGGGTCTGTGGGGGCCCCGGACTGTTTGGACTTAATTGTTTTCAGCGTATCTTTGGTGGTGAGGGGTGTCCAGGTGGAGATTGTTGGTTTGTTGGTGTCGGGGTTTGGTGGAGGAGTTTCTGCGCGTAGGTTGTCCTTGTTGAAACTGTTATAGATGGTTTTGATTTTGTGGTGGAAGAAGGTGTTGAGTTTGTCACAGAGGTCCGCTGAGGGTGGGATGTCCGTTGTTTCACTGTTGGGTTGGGTTTCACTGTTGGGTTGGGCGAACTCCTTGATGATGCTGAAGAGTTCCTTGCTGTTGTGAGCTTGTGCGGAGATTCTGTCTTGTACAGCCTTCTTTATGGTGTTTCTGATGAGTTGATGGCGTGCGGTGGTGGCGGCTTCTGGGGATTTGGTGTTTTTCTAGATTTTCTCGAGTTGGCGACAAGTGCATCTCGATTATCAGAGTTTGGGGGTGAACCATCTGGCTCTCTTTGCGTGGGTGTCGGTGTTCATTTTGAGGGGGGCTATGGTGTTGGCGCAGTCAGTGATCCATTTGTGGAAAGTGCATGCTGCGGTGTTTGGGTCATTGTTGTGTGCTATGGTGGCGGCGGCGATGGCGAGGACGACAGTGAGCTGCTCGTCGGTTATTCTTGTCCAGTTTCTATGCGATGATTGGAGTTGGGGTCTGATGATGGTGGGTGTGTTGAAGGTGAAGTGGATGAATCGGTGATCTGTCCATGGGAGTTCCGTGGTGTGGCTGAAGGTACCGGAGTTTCCCGTAGTGAAGATGGGATTGAGAGTGTGTCCTGCTGAGTGTGTTGGCTCTGTCACGATCTGTCGGAGTCCTATGTTGTGGAGGTTGTCTTGGAGGGATGTGGTGTTGGGGGTATTGTAGATTCTCAAGGTGGAAGTTGAGGTCTCCTAGCAGGGTGTAGTTGGTGGCTGCGATGGCTTGTGCAGAGATGCAGTATATGATGGAGTCGGCAAATGGTGTACGAGGTCCAGGGGAGCAGTAGATAATGGTTCCCCTGATGGTGGATGTGGGGCTGGTGTGTAGCTTGAAGTGGAGGTGTTCCATCAGGTTTGTGGATTCTTCTGAGTCTTCAGAGTGTGTGTTCAGGCGGAGGTTGGACCTGTGGACGATGGCAATTCCCCCCCAGGGTGACTGGGACTGTCTTTCCGGGTGATCTTGTATCCCTGGGTTTTGGTTCAGGTCTCGTGAGAAATGCGACGTCCAGGGTGGTGCTGTCAAGGAGGTCCCAGATTTCGGTGGTGTGTTTATGGAGGGAGCAGACGTTAAGGAGGGTGTACTTCAGGGATTTCGGGTTCAGAGAGTTGTTGCGAGTGGGTTGTGTTGGGTCCTGGGTTTTGGTGGTGGTGCAGGTTTGGCAGCAGTGGAGGCAGCTGAAGGGACCCTGTGCATTGCCTGGAGATGCTTGCTTGCAGTTCTTGTTGCGTCCTGCGTTGAGTGCGATGAGTTTTGCTGATGTGTAGAGGCAGCGGCTGGCAGGACCAGGGTTCCTGGCGCTGGTTGCGTTTGGGTCATGGATGGGCGCATCTGGGCTTGCCTTAGGCACAGCCGCCATTAACTAGGGACGGGGAGAGGACAGCTGGGAGGTGGGAGCGGGAAAGAGTGGGAAAAAAGGGGTAGGACCGCAGGGGCAGCAGCAACGGGGATAGAGCGGGAGAGAGAGGAGGGGGCGGGGCCGCAGGGGCAGCAGTGGCAGGGAGTGAGAGAGGGGGAGAGCGAGAGTGATGAGAGAGAGAACGGAATGAGGGGAAAAAACAAGGAAGAGAGGGAAAAAGTGCAGAAAGCAAAAGGCACAAAAAGAACAGCACACAAAGAATAAAAAGAGGAAAAAAGAGAAAAGAGGCAGAGGGCAGCCTAGCAGAAGAGCAGACATCTCCCACTAGACACCAGGGATAAGGCACAGGCAGAAGCCTGTGGGTGGAGGAGGGCCTCGAACTCCTGACAGAAGTCAGAGTTCAGGGACAGAAGGGCTTCACTTGCAGGTGGAGCTACGAGGTGGCAGAGCAGTTCACCAACTCCCCTTTAACTACATGTAAGTCACCCCTAAGGTAGGCCCTAGCTAGCCCTATGGGCAGGGTGATATGTATGTAGAAAGCAGGACATGTGCCTAGTAGTGTGGCCCTATCCTGGTAGTGACAAACACCCTATATGGTTTCTCACTGCTATGAGTGCTGCCTTCTCATAGGATTGCTTTTTAAATGCCTTGCCTTATGTCTTGGGGGTATTGTCTGATCTATGAGGGGTCACGTATGCATGTTTAGTATGGTTGTAACGGTAGAGAGAAATGCTGCTTACTGGTGTAAGTGGATTTTATATTACTATTACAGAAATGCCACTTCTAGAAAGTGAGCATTTTTCTGTCCTTTCGACTCTGGTGTTTTGCAGCTTGACTCCAATCCACGTCTGGGCAGAGTGACAGCTGGGCTTTGTGCATACTTTTCAGACAGCCTGTACACAGGAAGGGTGGAGGTGTCACAGAGGTGCATCTGCATTTTGAATAGTCTTCCTGGGATAAGAGAAGGGGAGGTGGGGCACCCTTGCATCTGCAGAGGCTGTACCCTGGCCTCACACAAAAGGGTTGTTTACCCACAACTGATGTTTGGAGAGAGGGAGTACTCCTAGAACCAGTTGTAACTGGCTGGAACCTCCTCTCCCCTTCTTTGTGAAACCATTGCAAAACTGAGTATAAGTACAGGGGATTTTTCCCCACAATTTGGAGACACTTTTGGAACTGAACCTTACCTGTAACTGGACACAGAATGCTGCTAGAGGGACTCCCCAGGGATCGCCTTGGACTACTGTGCTGACCTGTGACCTGCCTGGTCACCTGGAAGAACTTCCAACTGCCTTCATCCACCTTGTGCTGGCCTGCTGCTGGGCCCTACTGCCCTGTGCTCCATCTGTTGTGCCCCCCAGGGGTGGGGGGCTGTGGCCCCTGAACCCTGCAACTACCTGAAGCGCATGTGGAATGCTTCTCCTCTCCTGATAAAGCGTCTTAAGAGCTCTTTTCATTGGCGTTGCCTAGCGCCTTCTGAGCACCCTGCCTAACTGGTGAAAAGCACCAGGGGCACGCTGTGGCCACGCATCATTTTACGCTCAAAAGAGCTGGGCCGATGCTGAAAGAATCACCACTGCGACCAGGGCATTATCGATTTAAAGTGCGCTGGAGACACCCTGCCCCTGGGACCGCCGGGGCACCACTGAAGTGAAGAAAGGAGCGAGCGTGCTACTAGCGTGCCCTCGGGGCGAAGCACGATCCGAGGAGCACCACTGGGGCCAAGTAGACACCCACTTTGGTGCCTGCCTACTGCTGTGGTCCGTACAGGCTTTTCTCTGTTGTCTGGAGGACGGCATGGAAGGAAGCCTCATTGGAGGTTCCTTGCCCCACCGGAGCCCCTTGTGTGGTTTGCTGAAGGACGGGTGGGGGATGCAAGCCTTATCGGAGGCCCCCGCCCCAGCGGAGCCCTCATTCTTGTGCGAGGAGACCACGGGTAGGGTGGAAGCCTCACCGGAGGTCCCCGCGCCACCAGGCCCTCACTCGGGCCCCCAAGTGTAATTGTGGCTGTACCCCCCGCTCTGGGGGGCCCGTTTGGGTCCAGGGGCCCCCAGAGATCACAGGCCCTTGGTGGGGCCCAATATAAACACCAGAGGGGGCGAGTGCCGCCCATCTCCCCCTAACATCAGCACAAAGCCCCAGTTGAGCTCAAGGAGTGCCGGGACCCCCCGCATTGTGCTTCGTGGCAGTAGAAGTGTCCTCTCATCAAAAACAGGTACTCTTTTGTGGAAACACGATTTCTAATGTTCCTGGTATGGACATTGTGGACAATTATGTTAACGTGGTTCTTTGATGATGTGCCATATATGTGCTGATATTCCTTTTATGGGCATTCTGTGCTAATATGTTTTTATGACTTGCATGTGTTTTTTAATGTTCCTGGTATTATATGATATTTTCATGACAAGTGCCTTTCTTTAGTAATGTAATTCCTGACTACTGCTTATGTTGCAGAATAATAAGTAACCTGTGTGTTATGTGTGACTACTGCTGGTTTCTGCAGAGTAACTATTGTGTAACGTTCTGACAACTGCTTGGGTAGCAGGGTATTACTGACATGTTGTGTCTGGTCTAATAATGTGTACAAGTTTATTTTTATATAACCTGGTGTTGTGTTTCCTCTGTGGTGGGGATAGTGCGTCACATATGTTGTGTGTGTTGTGCAATTGCTTTACATATTGTCTCTAGGATAGGCCTGACTGCTCGTGCCAAGCTACCAAGGGGGTGAGCAGGGGTTATTTTGGACGTGTAACTCCCTTGCCCTGACTAGAGTGGGTGGGTTCTGCCTGGCTCAGGTGCATACCCTAGCCAACCAGAAACCCCATTTCTAACACTCCCTGTGTCAATTGTATGTGTAATTAGCTTTTACATGATTGGCATATTTGATTTACTAGTAAGTCCCTATTAAACTGCCCTAGAGGTGCCCAGGGCCTGTAAATCAAATGTTACTACTGGGCCTGCCACACTGATTGTGCCACCCGCATGAGTAGCCCTGGAATCATGGCTCTGACCTGCCACTGCCATGTCTGTGTGTGCAGTTATAACCTGCCAATTCGACCTGGCAAGTATACTCGCTTGCCAGGCCTAAACCTTCCCTTTTTATACATATAAGGCACCCCTAAGGTAGGCCCTAGATAGCCCATGGGCAGGATGCAGTGTATGTTAAAGGTGGGGCATATACGGATGTGTGTTACATGTCCTAACAGTGACAAAAAATGCCAAATTATTTTTTCAGGGCTGCAATCTCTCTCACAGGTTAACATGGGAGCTGCCTTTAAATAACTTTTAAGTGCAGTGTCCCTTTGGAAACAGATAAAGATTTGGAGTTTGGGGTCTCTGAACTCACAATTTAAAATACATCTTTTGGTAAAGTTTGTTTTTAAATTGTCAGTTTGAAAGTGCCACTTTTAGAAAGTTGGCATTTTGTTGCTTAAACCATTCTGCGACTCTGCCTGCTTGTGTATTCCCTGTCTGTGTCAGACTGACAGTTGGGCTGTTTGTGAATCCCTTCTGGACAGTGACAAAAATGGAGCTGAGGTGCAGCTTACATATCCCGATGAGCCATCTGGGCTAAAGTGGATGGAGGAGTGGTCACTTACACCTGAAAGGGCTGAGCCTTCCCTCACACAATGCAGTCTCCAACCCCCTGGTATGAATCTGGAGCCAGGCCTGAGCAAGGCAGGATCTTGGGAAAAACAGAGACTTTCCTTTGAAGTTTGCCTACTTAAAGGCAGAAAGGGGTATAAGTATTGGACCCAAAACCCCAAGTTTTTAGATTACTTCTGGATTCAAGAGAAACCTCTGAGAGTGAGAAGAGCTGAAGAGCTGGAGGAGAAGTACTGCCCCTTTGCCTGTGACTGTGCTTTGCTGGGTTGGCCTGCGGTTGCTGCTTCTACCTGAAAGAGGACAAAGACTGGACATTGCAGTAAATTCCTGCTTGTGAAGAATCTCCAAGGGTTGGACCGAGCTTGCCTTCTGTTTTGAAGTCTCAGAGTCATCAAAGACTTCCTCTGCCAACACCTGGACTCTCTGCTGAGACTCCTGCCCTGCCAAGTGGTGCCCTACCCAGTCCCTGGGCCCTTGAAAGGTGAAGCAGGTAGAAAAAGGCTGAAATCCACGCACAGGATGCCTTGTGGGGAAACTTTCTACGGATCACCTGCACATGCAAACCCCATGCAGCGCGGTTTTTATCACCATGCGGGCGGATTTCACACTCATTATTGCTAGGCTTCAAAGTCATTGTGAATCTGCGTGGACCCGAGGTGCCCTGTCTGGAAAACGACGTGCGGCATCACTTGCGAGTGAGAAAATGACACATCACTGACTTTTTCGATGCATGCTCACCCCGTGTAACTTTGTGTAACAACAACGTTTCTATTGTTTTCTATGCAGTAAGACTCGTTTTACTTTAAAAATTCATAACTTTACTTGTGTTTGTTGGATTTTTGTCATTTTGGTCTTGTTTGATTTAGATAAATATTGGCTATCTTTCTAAACATTTTGTACTGTTTTCACTGAATTACTTTGTGTATTGGTACAAATACTTTACATATTGCCTTTGAGATAAGCCTGACTGCTTGGGCCAAGCTACCAAGGGGGTGAGCAAGGATTATCATAGTACGTATCTCCATTGCCCTGACTAAAGTGAGGGTCCCTGCTTGGACAGAGTGCAAACTGACTGCCAACCATTTCTAACAGGAATATTGAGACTGTTTCCATTGTCCAGCCAGTATTTTGAGAAGTCAAATGTTTGTATTTTGTCATGAAGCCAAATGATGAAATGCTTTGCCCAAGTAAGATAAGGGCAGATGGGGGAACTGACTAGAAGCTTCCCGGTTAATAGAGGAGTCAGGCAGGGGTGCGACCTTACAGCCATGTTTTTTTCCTTGTTCAGAAATGATTTAGTGAGGGTTGTGGATCACAGTGACATACCCCACTTGGCCAACATTAGGGTTCCCGCCATGATATTTGCAGATTATACGTTACTTCTGTACAAATCTCCTATGGGACTGAAAACATTTCTCAATAGATTCTATAACTTCTGCAGAGTGAAAGCTTGGGCATCAGCAAAAACTAAGTATATGGTTATTAATCCTTGCCATTTTACCTGTCCAAATCCAGGACTGAGGGGGAGCCCTCTGGAGCAAGTCCACACCTTTAAATATTTGGGTGTAATCCTGCCTGAGTATCTCAGATGGCAGCCTCACATCGCAAGGTGGGGACAAAAATTTGATCAAATCTCTGGGGTGCTGTTGAAGACGCTCAGGGCTTCCCCATATCATCTGTTTCTCTGGTCCTGCAGGTCTATAATCATCAGGTGCTGGGATCTGCTCTGTATGAAGGTGAGCTCTGGGGGCACAGGGAGGTACCCACCTTGGTTGCTACGAAGAACTGCTTTATGCGACAACTGGTTGGCCTCCCAGTAAGTAAACCAATGCTTCCCTTGTGGATGGATTTGGGGCTGGATGGTATCTCCGACCTAGCAAGATTACGGCCCCTTCTGTTTTGGAAGTGGATTTGGTCATCACCTAAACTAAGCTCTTATCAACAGGGTTTGTCAGAAGTGTTGTACCTGCCAGAGGCAGGCAGACTCCTGTGGGTTAAGTATGTGAGGTCAACTTTAATGACCATTGATCTTGAGCATTTATGGACCACTCCAAAAGAGGTACGCATGATCTCTGGAGAGCATGTCAAGAGGGCATGCTGGTCATACCAAAAGGGTTTACTGAACAGTCGGCCCAATTTGGGCTCAATGATGCAGTCCTTTCTTATGCAGAAAGTTGATTTTGCACTAGAGCAGTTTATGGATGATGCAGGGCATAATAATGCAAGAAAGCTTTATTTTCATTTGAGATTTCGGACCTTGCATCGCACACCACCAGGTGGGGTCGACTCGCTAATCAACCATGTGGTCACTGTTTAATCTGGAACTCATTGCAAGAAACCATTGAACACATGTTATTCTTTTGCCCAATATATCATAACATTAGGATGAAATGGGTTGCCCCACTGTGTCGTAGGTTTGGGGTAAGAGAATTTAAAGAAGCCTTAAGAATTATGCAGTCTTGCACTAGGCAATTTGTTGTCTTCACGGTGTTGAGCTTCCTGATGGCATTGTAGAGGTTTAGGCAAAAAGCACTTTAACGGAATTAATGTAATGCATCGAATAGGTAGCCACTCAACTGTTAATATTCGGTTTTAACTCTTTTGCACCTAATATTATGCTGGTTTGTCTTTTTGTAGGTTTTGATGTATTTCATCATATTTAATGCGTCATGGACTTTTCTTTTTTGTTCTCATCTTTAATGTATTTCTGTATGTATCTGTCTGTTTCTTATGATTATTGATGGCAAGATTCACTACTAAAGATTCTGGTCTGGAAATGCTAACTGCACCACATTTTAGAGCAGGCTGTCCCCTACATTTTCTGCAGTAAGAGCTACTTATGTTCATTGAAAACATCCCAGGCTACGCATGTTTAGTCTAGTGGCCCCATCAAACCAGGTTACATTAGTGATCACCCTAGGCAAGTTTACCAGCAGTAAACACAAACACATCTGTGCATCAGGCAGTTTTGCCAGAAGAAATGTAAACAAGCATGTGCAATGCAATGGGTCTCCCGTTTGTTCGAGTTAGAGCTATTATCGTTGTAAATTCCTAACTGGACTTTCCTTGCCACATAAATTGAAAGTGAAAAGTAAAACAGTTGCCATAAGCAAGCTGATTCAATGCACCATAGCCACCATCAGCATGAGTGTGAAGAAGAGACACAAAAGGAAAGAGAAGTTAGCTTGCAGTCAAACAAATCAGCAAAAGTGCAATTATCCATGTAACAGGGTCAATGGCCAAGGCGGTAACAAAACTGTCCCAAGGAGCAGTGCTTAATTTGTGCTTGTTGTTTCCGGTGATGATCACCGGCACTTATTTTTGAGGGCCGGGGCTTATTCTTCTGTCTCAAGCCATTTGCTGCGAGCAAAAGACACATATGGGAAAGACGGAGGAAGAGAAAAACGAAAAAGCGTCACAAAGGGAGAAAGTAGAAAGCCGCAAGAGTGAGCTGAAGGGGCAGGGAGAGGCATTATGTGGATTGAAGAGGCCCGCGATGGCTTCAGGAGTACGCCGCCTCAGTATTTCAGCAGATGCGTGTTTAAGAGGAGTGCTTAGGGCACCAGCACCTTTTTATTTACAAATTAAGCACTGCCAAATAGGGACAAACGTAAATTATTTACCAATGACAACAATGGAAAGGCAATGGAAAGGCAACTCCACGGATGAGTGAAAGGGATGGGAGTGTGTTGGGCGTGGTTAAAAGCCCACAGAGATTACAACATGTCAGAGATCTCACACGCTCAACCTAAAAAGGCTTTGCCAATTTGGAATGCCTTATCATGGTTAATAGATAACAGCCATAGCTGAAGTGCCTGTGGCTCCGAGGTAATAATGTTAGCAATGTCTCAACCATGGCCAGATGTATTTATTTTTTAGAAATTCAATCAATTTCCACCTAGCATCAGCCTATGAGTTTTGAAAATACACACATTCTCATCTTAAAT
This sequence comes from Pleurodeles waltl, assembly GCF_031143425.1. NCBI lineage: Eukaryota > Metazoa > Chordata > Amphibia > Caudata > Salamandridae > Pleurodeles > Pleurodeles waltl. The sequence goes on from NC_090446.1 coordinate 393,166,945, forward strand.
AAATTAATTTCAATTATGGTAGATATATATTAATTGATCCAATGAAAAGCTTCTGATTCATTAGCCTCGCCTGCACAATGGAGAGCTACTTACAAGTAGTTGGAGAGTTACTAGAGACTCATGAGCTGCTTGTTGTAGAAGCCTGTTTTAGGGTAAGTGCCAAGGTAATAAGAATCACAGGTGACACAGAAATAGTCTGTCATGGGGGAATGGTACAGATAGAGGCCATCTCTTTCAAACATATAACCATGAGATAATTTCAGATCTAATTATCAAATAAGTAAACAACATCTTGGCAGGATTATATGGTGTGTTCCAAATGTGTCATATCACAGGGTTGTGAACACTGGCTCAACTGAGTGTAATCTGCATCAACAGCAACAACAAGAACACTTGTTATTGTTTTCGGGTAAAAACCATAACAGTCCAATACGTATTAAAACTGGTGGTCTGAATAAATACACAAAATGTCTGAAAAATGTCTTTGTATTGTCCTCCTTTTCCATTATTTAAATACGTTCAGCGATTAATTGATTAAGTCTGGATCTACAGGCAGGTCATACTAATGTAACATTTTATGTGTAATGTGTGTGAGACTGACTTTCCCAGGACAAGAACAGTGAAGATGCTGACTACAGTGGAAGCTGCAACAATATTGTTACCTGGCAACCCGGATGATGAGGACATCGCAAGACGAACCAATCAACAGTATGAGAATGAAGAATATTAGAATTCATAGATTTGGTATAGTAGTTTTATTGGAAAGAGTGCGAACATACGATTAACTGACCAATAGGGAACTAGGGGATAGTTTAGGTGACTTTGATATAACAACGCGCAGAGGGAAAATATTTCAGATTTTAGGAGACTTTAGGAGAGAGAGAGAGAGAGAGAGAGAGAGAGAGAGAGCGAGTGTGATTTATTCCGACATTCTAAGAGAAGACAGATTATTCTGATGTTCAGGGTCATTGGGCTCATATTCCCTGACTGAGAGCCTGATGCCTTGCTGATCGACTGATGTCCTGAGGACAAAGATTGATTCTGCTTTGCTGATCCATATCGAGGATAGGTATACCCTGAAATGTGATTATTGTGCATATTTGCTTTTCCTTTCTAGGTACCAACTGCACTGTTTTGTCCATGACTCAATCTTAGTTAGATGTTTTCCCAAATTGGTGTTACTAAATTGTTTTGCATTAAGCCCAACATGCTGATGCTAATCTGATGTTAGTTGAGGATCTGTACTGCCATTTGATAAAGTTTGTTTTGACCAATGACTTTGTGTTTCACCACTGCGCATATTAGTTGCTCAATGTTCACCAGTAGCACATGGTATGTTTTGTTCAGTTTAGCCACCTATGGGCTTTGACATTGCATTAGTCATTACATTCTGTATTCTGCCTATTGGCTTTGACATGGCATTAGCCATTACTTTCTGTATTCAGTTTAGCCGCCTATGGGCTTTGACATTGCATTAGCCATTACATTCTGTATTCTGCCTATTGGCTTTGACATGCTGTATCCAGTCTAGCCGCCTATTGGCTTTGACATTGCATTCCTATTGGCTTTGACATGATGTATTCAGTTTAGCTGCCTATTGACTTTGACATGCTATTAGATATTCTGCCTATTGACTTTGACATGATATTATACATTGCATTTTATATTCAGCTCAGCTGCCTATTGGCTTTGACATGATATTATACATTGCATTTTGTATTCAGCTCAGCTGCCTATGGGCTTTGACATGATATAAGACATTGCATTTTGTATTCAGCTTAGATGCTTATTGGCTTTGACATGACACTAGACATTGCATTTGATATCTAGGTTAGCTGCCTATTGCCTTTAACGTGGAGTTAGACATTGCAGTTGAGAATCCAAGCTGTATTTTTCCAAGCTGTGTTTTTGCACCAGATGAACCAAGATGTTTTGCTCTCACAGTAGACTAGACCTGATAAGAGAGGGTACATGGTGTTGTTCTCTCTGCTTGAGCTTGGGAACAGGAGTAGTCTTGGAGACCTGGCCAGTCTCCAAAAGGCTTGCTCAGTTTCCCAGGTCTGAGAGGAGGGGGCACACCTTTGTAACGAATGACACAGGCTGCAGAGAGTCAGATTCGAATCTGCCGGACCTCGTGCTGGAGCTTGGCGCAGGCTGCCAGCAATCCCGTGTGGGTAGATGAATCTCTCTTTCTCGCGGCTGACAGGGGTCATCAGCTTGCAGACCTTAGAAAGATGAAGCTGTAGATAGTTCCCACACGGTGAAGTATTTGTTTTGCTTTGCATTCAATATCTTATAAATATAACCTGCTGTGTATATGGCAAACTGATATATTTTGTTTGATTAACGCGGACTTGAAAGCTACTAATTCGTCATTCATAAATATTGTGGTTGGGGAAGAATTAACAACAGTAAAAGTCTTCTTTGACCTCAGAAGTGCATTTCTGTTGTGTTATGTTAGTGCTTAGAAACTAAATAAGAGGAAAGCACTACAATTGGTACCAGAAGTGGGGCCGGTCATTAAGAGGTGATTAAGAGGGTGTTGACGAGTTGGTAGATTTCTAAGTGCACACTTTAAAAGTGTAATTGTTTTTGTTGTTTGGAGAATTACAGAAATTGTTTTTTTTGGAGAATCACAGTAGCACCGCAGACCATGTCTGAGAATGCATGTGTTGATAAACTGCCTGAGGGTGCTAAGAAAAACTGTGAATTGTTTTCTGTTTGGGGAATTACAGAAGCACTGCAGACCATGTCTGAAGATGCATGTGTAGCTAAAATGCCTGATAATGCTTTGAGAAATAATTCCTGTTGTACATATGTAGAAAACGTGTGTTTTGGAAGTAATGATGACAGAAAGGTCTGGATACCTTTATCTGCTTACAGAGAAATGCAGGAGAAATGTAGGAAGTTGGAACATGAAAATAGGAATTTACGTGAGCAAATTAGCCCGACTGAAAGTTATAAAAGGGCTGTTTTTGAAGAATCTTTCTTGTCCCATTCCAGTAATGAGGGGGTTAAGACAGCTCCGAGCTGCACTGAGTTTTCGTGTGAGCCAGGGTTTTTGGCAGCCAAAATGCATTCCTTAACTGATAACACGGACGAGAGAGACCAGAATGTGATTTACGAGTTACCGTTGCAAAATGCACAAGTAAAACGAAAGATTTTAGAGCAAGAGCCGACTTTCATTAGCTTGTTTGATTTTTGGAAAAAGAATAGCCCTCATTTGAGTGAAATCCTAACACTTTTGTGTATGGTCACTGTGAAAAATTATATGCAGCTGCGCGCTTGTGATTTGGCAAATGAAATAATGCAGACTTTAGGTTTCTGCGCAGTGCAAGAAGGAAATACTTATGTACATGTAATTCAAGAACAAGGGAAGAAAATAGTGCCCCTAGCTAGAATCATACAATGGATCTGGTACTTGCAAGACAGGGCTAGAGTACCACAGATAAAAGAGTTACCAATGAAGTTGAATGCACCATTTGAATTCGTGTCCACTGAAGATAAAAAGCATGTTTGTTTTACTAATGATTCATTGACTGAAATGTTGTTTTCTGGCACCGTAGAAGGAACAGCGTTGTATAATGTGTGTCAGATTTTAAAGCAAGAGCTACGTGAGATGTGTCATTTTTACGCTGATTTTTGGTTCATTGCTAATGTTTTAGCACCTAACTGGTTTAATTACCTTGCAGATGTTAATGAGAAAAATTCAGAGAGAGAAGTGTACACCCAGAATTCTGCCTTAGTGGGGATGGCTAAGTGGGTGCCCCAGAAATGTGAACAGCTGAGAGAAAAAGCCACTTACAGGTGGGCAGAGATGAGAGAGATGCACATTCCCCTAGATTTGATAAAAACTGTGCAACACGCACAAAAGCAATCTGTCATGCAAGCAGTCACAGAGCAGTTGGGGAGAGGAAAGTTACCAGAACAGAAATGGCAAAGTGATCAGGTTTTAGGGAGAGTGATTGCTGTAGATTACCAAGGAAAAATCGAAATTATGCTGATACCTAGAAAAGAATCTGATTCATTCATACAAATTGGAGACAGAATGGCCCAAATTGACAAAAATGCAGTGAATGGAGGTTTGTTAAAGAAGGAGTCTGCCCCAGCCCTTCTGACAGTGCAAGAAAAGGGAAGCTGTGGCGCAGCAGATAAAAACCTCAGTGCTGATGTGTGGGCTGAAGCCCCAAGTGATCCTCCAGAACCTGCAGAAAATATAACAAAGGGCCTCAAAAACGTCCTGCTGATTATAAAACAGGGAAAGAAAGAGGAAGGGTGCAGTTTAAATGAAAAATGTTATTTGCAAGAAAAGTCATACTTGTTTCTTTTGCAGATCCTACCACGTTTCGCCACTGTCCCTGAGTGTGCTGTGTGGTCCCCCTTCCGGTGTGTGCGTGTGGGGTCGGGGAAGGGACCGAATCCCCAACCTGAACCTGGCTGAGTAAAGTGCCAGCACCATGGATCCATTTTGCGCAAACTGCACCTTCAGTTCAAGTTCAACTTGTTTGATTGCATTCTTCCACTGGAACTAAGCTGTGTTTTTTTTTTTTTTCCCTTCTCGTATGGAACTCTGACTTTTGCTTACCTTCCAGCAAACCTTTCAGGTGGACCGTGCACCTTTACATGAGCAGAACTCATGCCACATCAAATTGCTAACACTGTTGAATTAGAGACTCATTCAGAGAAAAAAAAATTGCTCAGTCTTTTCTATGTAGATGTATCTGATGTGAAAGGTTATGAAATCAATGTGTTAATCCACTTCTATTGCTTTACAGGGATTGCTTTGATCTGATGTTTTTTTTTGTTTTTGTTTGAAACAAGAGATATGTGAAACAAAAATTCATTGGTCAAAGGGCGGAATGTACTGCCATTTGATAAAGTTTGTTTTGACCAATGACTTTGTGTTTCACCACTGCGCATATTAGTTGTTCAATGTTCACCAGTAGCACATGGTATGTTTTGTTCAGTTTAGCCGCCTATGGGCTTTGACATTGCATTAGTCATTACATTCTGTATTCTGCCTATTGGCTTTGACATGGCATTAGCCATTACTTTCTGTATTCAGTTTAGCCGCCTATGGGCTTTGACATTGCATTAGCCATTACATTCTGTATTCTGCCTATTGGCTTTGACATTGCATTCCTATTGGCTTTGACATGATGTATTCAGTTTAGCTGCCTATTGACTTTGACATGCTATTAGATATTCTGCCTATTGACTTTGACATGATATTATACATTGCATTTTATATTCAGCTCAGCTGCCTATTGGCTTTGACATGATATTATACATTGCATTTTGTATTCAGCTCAGCTGCCTATGGGCTTTGACATGATATAAGACATTGCATTTTGTATTCAGCTTAGATGCTTATTGGCTTTGACATGACACTAGACATTGCATTTGATATCTAGGTTAGCTGCCTATTGCCTTTAACGTGGAGTTAGACATTGCAGTTGAGAATCCAAGCTGTATTTTTCCAAGCTGTGTTTTTGCACCAGATGAACCAAGATGTTTTGCTCTCACAGTAGACTAGACCTGATAAGAGAGGGTACATGGTGTTGTTCTCTCTGCTTGAGCTTGGGAACAGGAGGCTTGCTCAGTTTCCCAGGTCTGAGAGGAGGGGGCACACCTTTGTAACGAATGACACAGGCTGCAGAGAGTCAGATTCGAATCTGCCGGACCTCGTGCTGGAGCTTGGCGCAGGCTGCCAGCAATCCCGTGTGGGTAGATGAATCTCTTTTTCTCGCGGCTGACAGGGGTCATCAGCTTGCAGACCTTAGAAAGATGAAGCTGTAGATAGTTCCCACACGGTGAAGTATTTGTTTTGCTTTGCATTCAATATCTTATAAATATAACCTGCTGTGTATATGGCAAACTGATATATTTTGTTTGATTAACGCGGACTTGAAAGCTACTAATTCGTCATTCATAAATATTGTGGTTGGGGAAGAATTAACAACAATAAAAGTCTTCTTTGACCTCAGAAGTGCATTTCTGTTGTGTTATGTTAGTGCTTAGAAACTAAATAAGAGGAAAGCACTACAGGATCCTGACTTATGACAATAGAGACTAATGCTTGATGAATTTCTCTGCTTAACTTTATGTGTTTCATATCGTTGATGCAGCTGCTTCTGCTATTGATTTTCACTGTAACTTTAGAATGTGTTGTAGTTCAAGCTTTGATTAAATTGCGTTTCTTCTGCCGCTCTGGACAACCAGTATTGCTTCTGTATGTGTTTCATCTGATTTTGAGATTAATCTGCATGACAGCATTGTTAATATCAGGAAATAAACATACTAAACTTTGACTAAATGTGTGGTTATTGAGGACTGAAAGGTCATGGTGCGTGATAATTACTGACTCCATTCATTATGGATTTTATTGATTACTAATGATTGTTGATTATTGTGTATCGACTATTCATCTATGTACTGAAGCTATGGTAAGAACTTCTTAATTGCGAGGCAAAAGGTTAATCGTCCTATTTGCGTCCCCTTGGAAGTTTACTTATTAAGGTCTGATGCACTAACAGACCCGACACAAGGTCTCGTGGTGGGGTTTACAATGAAACACAAATTGTGTCACTTTAAATTAACAGGTGTTCCATGGGTGGTGCATGACCGTTCCAATCAGCCACCCCTGGGTTTTGAGGCACACCTCTATCTACACAGAAATGTAGATAGGGATTTGCACCAAAAATCTGTAGCTTCTCTAGACAGGTGGGTCAAGGGTAAATGTTTTCATGTATCCATGTTTTTCCTACTTTGTATGTGTGCTGCTGTGTACAGCTCATATATAAGTGGGAAACTCCTTAAAGCATAGTTTGGGGCTGGACTCCTTCTCACTCAAAACATATGCTTCCCAAACAGACACCATTGCGCTATGGTGTAAGGATTTCTACGTTGGAGCATGGCAGCCAAAAGTGTGCCAGTGCAGGGAAAGAGCAGATCAGTGCCACATCATTGTAGATATGGTGCTGTAATGCTTTCTCCCTTTGACTTACTGCGACACAGCCACTTTACTTGCTGTGCGTGTTGCATGGTGTCTCCATGAATATGGACCAGAACGATGAGGTAAGGTTCAAAAGACATGATGATATTGGCCTGCAAATAGTTCTGTAGCATGCTGCCTGGTCTGAAGTTTTCGAAACACACAACCTTTGTACATAGTTTTACAGTAGTTTGCTTTCACGATTGGCACATCATTTATAGTGCTTGGATCTTCCTCTAGATTTCTACACTCCATTGCCAGACATTAGGACTTCGGGTCCAAGGAGACCTCTGCTGCAGTAAAGAAGGGTTAAGGAGTAGGAAGAGGCTCCATAGAGCTATATGGAGCTGTTGTTATTCTCACTGTGCGGGATGCCTGACATCAGGACTTCGAGTCCTAGGAGACCTATGCTGCAGTGAGGAGAGGCCAAGAAGAAGGAGGAGGGCCTATAGTACTGTATAGCACTGTCATTGTTCCTGCTGCATGGGACACCAGACATCAGGACTTCGAGTCCCAGGAGACCTGTGCTGCAGTGAAGAGGGGCCAAGAAGGAGGAGGGCCCAAAGTGCTGTATATCACCGTTGTTATTCCTGCAGTGCTGGACGTGCAAGGGATGTGCCCGGGCAAAGCCTGGGCTAAGGGCGGGCCCCTCTGAGCCTGTCACAGCCCAGAAGAGGCTAAGCTGGGACACCCTCTATGCACTTGCTATCTTCCTGCTGGATCCCCTAGCGAGAAGCGTCTGAGGGTGTATTTGATAGTAAGCCATTTTTACTCTATCCTTAAACTTTTGGCTAATATAGACATGGGAAAGAAGCAAGTGGACTCACCTAGTGTGATGGACAAAAAACAAGGACAAACAGGAGTATATGGTCTTTCCTTAATAAAGTGGTGGGTGGTTCCTCTTGGAGGAAATCACGACAGTGGAAGTCCAGCTAGCCCTAAAATTGTCATGAGGTTACTCCTTTAAGTGGTCAATGAGAAGCTTTGTCCATAAATGTATCCATTGAGGACACTTTTAATTTATGTCACTCACTGCACAGTCCGAACAACAAGGTTGTGCCAGTTATCTATACTATGGATCGCAAGTGCATGACAATCTCCCACTTAGACAAAGGCTGTAGGGAAGGCTCTGGGGCTAAATCTCAAAACACTCTGTTGACCAGTAAGTCCAAGTATGGAAGTACATCTGGAAAGGGGGCGAAAAAGGGGAATCCTGCCCAGGACCTCACATCATATCTGGGACCTTATAGTCATCAATACCTTTTTCTTAAACTGGAAGGAAAAATGTTGTCTGTTTTTGATGCTCTTAGCACATGAACTTCCATGATGAAGGTGGTAGTGCGGAAATTGGGAGAGACCTTGGAGCTCATTCATATGCAAATGGTGAATTTCTTGAGTAAATTAGGTCCCTTGACTAGCACTACATATGATGGCCCTAACATTTCCCCACAGGGCCCTCCCAGTGGGCATGATCCATCATGTTCAACAGAAACCAACACGGGGCTGGGGTCCATTGGCAATACAACTGATGACATAGCCACTGATACCTCACTACCTCATAATGTCCAGTTAGCTTCCCATGCTTCCCATTCTAGCAATTGCATTAGTCTGAACTATCCTCTTAATAGCACTTGGAGTCTAGACACTGGACAGCCAGGCAGTAAAAACACACCATCATATGGTCAATGCTGCTTCGGGGGTCAAACCATGTGATGTGGTTATTCAGCTGCCTCCTGCATCCACTTCCTATGTATAAGTAATGACTAATGTTCCCCCTCTTGAGGGAAAGGAAACAGGACACCTCCAGCAGCTTAAGAACAAATTTACTCACTGGTTGACATGCAGGGTAAACCTTGATCAGTCATTATTTGAAGAGATTATTATGGGTCGATGAGTGGGCTTAGTAGGGTATTCTCATATAACAAGCTCAGACAACTGTATAGTTGTAAACATTTGTAATGCTATGAGGGCGGGCTATATTCTACATAAACTCTTGACCAGTACAGTTTCAAGGAGTAGAATTTCAGTACTTCACTAGGCTTCTTATACCAGCTCCCTAAAACAAAGACCCATTTGGATGGAGGAGGGGGATTTTTGACAGAGAGATGGCTCTGTTAGAATGTCCCATTAGGGACAGGCCCCTAGTCTGCATCTTAGCAATCATCCTGACTCATTGATTAGTCTAGGGGATGCTGATTGTCTGGCCCCAACCCCTGGGGCAAGAATGTCTGTGGTATTTAAAGTGACAAGCTCACTTAGTGATCTCAAAGTGTTAATCTGGAATATAGGTGGGTTCCATTGTAAAACACTTGATGAGGAGTGGATTAAGATGTTTTGCTCCTACAATATAATGTGCTTCAAAGAGACCTGGGATGCACAGGGGATATATCACTATGTCTGCTGCTGCCATTGCTTCTTCCCATGGTAGAGCTAGAGGGGGATTAGCAACGCTCATTAGATTATGTTTAAATTGTAAAGTGGAGATGGTTGCCTCTGACTCACCTAACATCATAGGTGTTCTTTTGCCTTGTCCAAATTTGTATAGGCTGCTAACTGTGAATGTCTATAACTCAACCTCAGCTAGAGCTGAACATGATGTTGTTAGAGACCTTAGAATGTTTTTACATGATTTTTTCCATTGTCCACCCAATTTTACAATGATCATGTTGCTGGGCGATTTTAATCTGCATCCCTGCACAGGTTGCATAATAATAGGGGCATAGGTAACTTTTTGTCAATTACTGATCAGGTTCACCTTAAACGTACCTATCGTGATGACAAGCTAAATAGGTTAATCACATATTACAAACTAATTAATGTGTTTAGCAAGGGGAGACACAGTTTTAAAGAGAGGATGCCCATGTTCAAGGAGAGGGGTGCTACCTCCATAATCAATTATATTTTTGTCTCTGCAGTTTTGTTTTTTTCTATTGTGAATTTCAAGGTAGAGTGGAATATACACATTGGCCATAATCCTTTAATGGTCACTTTTGTGTGGGCTGGTATATCGGTGAATGCCACGCGACTACTCAGGGAATCGGTCACATCAATAGATCAAGGTCAAAGGGTAAGAGGAACCAAGATTATCCCTGCTGATGTCATTTCTAACTTGGCTGCAACTTGTCAATCAGATTTTGTTACTTGCTTTAATGTGGGAGCCTCTGATGCTAGTATTGTGCAGCTTTCACTAGTATCTGTGGATCTGTTACATCTTCCCTCACCAGGACAGGGGTAGTGTCCTCTTCACGCCACTGTAAATGGTTTGACAAAAAGTACTCTTGGGCCCATAAGAATCTGCTGGAGATCCTGCATAAAAAAACACAATCAGGAAGAGGTGAGGAAGTCTAGGGCCACATACAGCTTGGCACACAAAGAACAACAGAGTAATTTAATAAAGAAGACACAGTAGAACATTTTGGTGGCTAGTGCATCTTGGAACAGTACAGCTATCTGGAGAGTAGTGAACTATCCACTGTTTAGTTCAGAGAAGTTGTCAAATCAGGCCCTAGCTATTACTGCTCAGGCATGGATCAAGCATTTTGTGACCATGATCTGCATGATTGTCTCACGGCCTCGGTGAGGTATGGTCCCAATGGGGAAAGCACAAAACACTTTAGCTTGAAGAGAGAGGTTTGTCAGGGTTGTATCTTGGCACCCTTTCTTTTTATTCTTTATATTAATTAAGTTGAATCTGTTTCATTTGAACAGGGTCAGGATGTCCCAATTGTAGGTGGCTGACTGCTGCCCACCCTTTTATATGTAGACAATGCTGTTTTAGTTGCATGCACATCAAGGGGTTTGTAGCAGCTTTTAGACCTTTTTACTAGTTTTATGCCTTGATCTTTCAAAACCAATTTTAAGAAATCTCATTTCATGTTTGTGGGCCATAAAAAGCACTAAAACCCATCATTTCAGGTTAAAGGTCATGATATTAATAGGGTTTAAAACTTTTCTTATCTGGGGATCTTGCTGGATTCCCACCACAAGTGTTATTAAAAAGTAATGCAATGTTTTTAAAAGGGGCATTTAAAACATTGGTGATTTATCACGATGGTTGGGGGGCACACATATAAAAAGATGTTAGATATCTTTAAAGCCAAATGTAGTACCATAGCTAGTGTTGGCTGTGAAATAGGGGGATAGATGTCCATTGTATCCATTCAGGTTGTAGCGAAAACAATTTTTAGAGGACTTTCAAACATCCTGAAAAGGATACCATCTGAAACTGCACATGAAGAGTTATGGGATATATGTCCGATCTTATTCGCCTCTGCCCCTTGTTACTATGGCTCTCAGTTTGGTTAAAGAATGAGGTGAACCATAATAAATTAATTGTGCACAACTGTACGGGACTGGATAATATGTTACATATTCCATGGCTGCACTACATTTTGCACAATATGAGAGAACTAGGGAGACCAAATCCTAGTAGCATTGCTAAAGTAGAAATTGCCTGGGTTAAGGAGGCCTTTGCCTTCAGGGTGGCAGCAGAGCGAGAGGCCCTTGATTTGACCAAGCGTTCCTTGTGTCAATTCATTTTGGTTAAATCAGTGATCAGTATGGAACCATATTTGAACCTGGTACACCCAGTCACCATCGAGGTCTGCTGACCTATTTTAGGCTAAATCTGATACATCAACTGATGTTCTCCAATGGAGGCTGTTTAAAAGATTCTGAACTCCCAGTGTGCATCTGTGATAATGCATCAATTCCAGATACCTTGTGAATTGTCATGATTAGTCCAGGATTTCGTAAATTATGTCACAAATACATATGGTCGATCTTGACACCTATTAATTTTGAACAAGTTTGACCACCGCTATTGACATCACAATTCTTACCTGCACCCAAAGTGTGCATCTTTTTATCTTGGTTTTTATCAGGTGTATCGAGAATGGAATAATCAGGTTCCTCTGTATTATATGCTCTTTCTATTCTCACTGTTGTATTTTGTTCTGTGATTTTAGTCTCTCTTTTTAGCAATGTTTATCTGTATATTCACATTTATGATTTTCTTTGAAAAAAATGAATAAAGTTATACTGACTGACACCCTACTGCCTTTAAAGCAGATTCAGTATTTCTCAGCTATTTGATTTTTGTTGAACTACCAAATGCCATAAAGTCCATCAAGGATTTTTGTTAAATATTTATAGCAGGGTTCAACCATGGGAGAGCACCATCTTCAGTTGCATTATATAAACTATTCTTTTCAAGCCCACTTTAAGTTGAAGAACTTCCTTAGATGTTTCTAGGACCAGAAGAAATAGCGATCTTTAAAAATATCTTCTAACTTTTGGAATGCTTCGATTCTCCTTTAAGTTATTGGCCTTCACAATATGATATACCTCGGAGCACTTTTATTCTTTATACATCTAGGACAGAAGTTATTGAAGATCCCCCTATTTTCACCATGAAGCGAATTATGACACCCCTATTTTGGATCATTATGATTGCTTTTCTCTCCACTTGCTTCTTGCATGTTAGCTTATGCTCCACATGTTTGCCCAAGTAACTATAGCTGGTGACTTGCACCAGTATTATTTCATTTTTATGGAAAGTGTTTTTCAAGTTACTTTTTTGATTTATGATCATAAATTTCGTTTATCATGTCTTGACAGATAAACCTTTCAGTAGATGATGCATTAGCAGTTTGTTGTTAGGCGAAAGGACTGCATTATCACGAAACTGGAGAATTGGTATAGTTTATTTTCCCAAAGTCCCAACATCCAGCTTTACATTGAATAAATATCATTTATATAAATACCAAACAATAAGGGTGGTCTGATGATTTTTTCAACTCATTAAGTAGATAGGCAATCCTTGATTTTGCAGCACTGACCAGGGGCCTCATGGCCTGCTCTATTGTGCCACCCTGTTAACTAGGTTTTCTCTTGCTCAGTCCAGTTGTGTAGGTGGCCAAGAACAACTTATGAGCGAACCTTGGAATATGTTTTACCAGCACCATCATGCAACAATACTGGACAGTAGTTTCCTGGCTTGAGTGAGATCCTTTTTTGAAGATGGTGACCCTTCTTGCTGAAGTCCAGCAGCATATAATTAGACAGATTTGAAAACTGCACGAAAGACTGTACCTAAAACTGTAACCCTCAGTGATTCCCATGTGAGATAAACATCTGAGGGATCGCGTTCCGGTGCTTTGTTTGACTTCGTGATATGTATAACATTTTCCACAATCGCTACTGTGATTTCCAAAGAGGAAATCTTGGATTTGCTGATTGCCTGCTTTGTCTATTCATGGACGTCAAGCTTTCCTAGTATAATTTCATCAAAAACTGTTTTGCCATTTTTTGTCTAATGTGGAAAAGTGTTGCAGCCATTCTGTTGATTCTACACCCAACTCTAGATTTGTAGAGGTGTCATCTAACTAGTTTCCAGAACCTTTTAAAATCTTTTTTCTTTCAGAGCTGTCATATTTTGCTCCCAAGCTTTGATTTGAACTATTTTCGTGTTCTTCTATTACTATTTTGTGTTCCTTTATCACTTGCTTAAATACTGTGTCCCTCACAATGGCTGTATACCTGTTTTTTTCAAGGACTGTGCAAATTCTTTCTTTTTCTTGTTACAGTCATCATCAAACCAGACTTGGTTTCTCATTGTCTTTCTACTTCTGCTAGTTGGAATCTTTCTTGCAGTTTGAGAACGTAATGATAAAAATTCTTTCCAACAGACTTTCAAAGGCAACAATTACAGATTGATTTGTAGCTTTGCCCTGCTCTATCATGTCTTTGAACTTTGTCAAAGAGTTCAGCAATGAATAGTTTAAGACAAGCATAAGCCTCGGTTCACCATCTTGCAGCCTGCTGTTTTGTAGTAGGAGCAAAGTATTTGCCTGAGGGTTTAATCCGCTCAGAGTTAGTTGCACGATAAAGAGACCATGGTGATTTTCTAGTCCCTTTACCACAGTTATGTCACACTTTGGTCCCCAGGCTATCATATCAAGTAGAACATAGTCAAGGAGACCTGGCCTGTTGCTTCCCCTAAATACATTCTTAGCTGGGGGTAATCGACTTTAGTATGCCCATTCAGGGTGCGCAAACTGCATAGTGCTGTTAAGGTAACATGTTGCTTCTCTGCTTAGAGCCTTTAGACCATTTCATATAGAGCTCAGGTACATTCTCTACTTCTTCTCTTCCACTAATTTCATTTTAGGAAAGCTTGGATCCAGTCCATTATTAAAGTCACCACACACTATTATAATTCTAGGACCATCTTTGGTCATTTCTTCCCTGAGGGTTGTTGGAGCGATTTCCTCCTCCCGATTTTGCTTCGGAAACTCCGTTTGGGTGAGGTGCAACAACATTACCCCACCCAAATCAGAGGTTGATGTGATCTTTTTACTCAGAGAACAGTGTGGTAATCAGGTGCATTCATCACAAACTAATAACATGAGAAATCTAAACAACCTAAACACCATGACCAGTTTGGCCACCGAAATAAGACTGTACACTGAATCAAGTTTTGAAGCTTTATTACAACCAGAGAGCTAATGTAATGTAAATGGTAAAATACTAAATTGTACATACACATTAAAACCATAGGTTAATCAAAGCGTCTAAAGAAATTCAACCTATTAAGTATTCCAACTATCAAAAACTCTAACAATATAACAGAGAATAGTGGCACAATAATTGGAACAACTGAAATAGATTTCAGATTGTTTGATGGTGACATCAGTACAGTTCAAAATTAAACTAGTAACAATCAATTGTCGGGCCATCCTTACTTCTATTATGAATTTGGACTTGCATGTGTGGGGATGGGCTAACACATGCCAGCAAAACAACAAACAAAAAAGAAGACAAAAATAATTTGGAAAACCATTTAACTAGGATAACTATCTAAAAACGTACCGTAGTGTAAATCATCTAAACTAAAAAAGGAAATAAAATTAATTGCATTGCAGATTACATATCTCTCCTCATGGGACAACAGACATGAAGCGTTCATCGGTCCGGAGCACCAACAACTTCACAGCATCAGTAGACAGTGGTATTATAGATAGAGCAGTACAAGGGCTGCACATGGAACAAAACAGCCATTCTGACTTGGTTGGACATTTTAGTACTAAACAGCATAGGTAGGTGGGGCAAACAGCACGAGTGACAAGAACATGACTGCTTAAAATGTGAGAAATTAACTCTTCAGCATGTGGGGCAAGTAGAATCTGATCAGCAAGGGGGAAGAGAAGAATCTGATCAGCCTGAAAGACAAGACAAATATGGCTAAAAGTTTTAAAAGTCTCTCCCTAACTAGAAATGTCCATGGAGTTCTAATTGGTCCACCGTGTGGACCCATCTTGCGCAAGTTGATCAATGTCCAACGAAAATTATAGATGTCCATGAGGTTTGCAACTATTCCGGATTTTCTCAGGGAAGGTGCAAAGTAATCTCGATAAGTTCATACTGTTCCCTTGGAAAGTGAACATTTGTATAACATTTTAAACATTCTTATTTCTTCCCATGGGTCACAGGATGATTACAACAGTTCTCATGTGAATTCAATAATACTTGTTGTCAGTCTGGCAGCTAAAACAAATGCTGATACTCCTAAAGTCAACACGACTGCAGCCCCTGTCTTTCATATAATAAGAAATTCTCTAACACATAAACACAGGATATAATTCGGGTCAAAGGGAGCAAGATGAATTAGCACTTCTCACTACTGCTGCGAAAATTAATCTTCAGGCCTAGTCTGGCTAAAAAGCCTAAATGCATAATTCTAATTTCTGAACACATATGCTAATGCACACCATTTAATTAACACATATTCAAAATACAATCATTTATTGACTAAAATGTGCATTTCTTTTTCTGTACACACCTAATTCTACATTAATCAAATCTATTTTAAATCAATACATGTGCTGTTAAAATATGTCAGTTTACTATTCGTAATATTTTTCACATCTAAAAATAATACTTTTATTAAAAATTACATCTGTCATGTTAATAGGCGATGTCCAAACAAGTGGAGGGCACAATGTCTACCATTTTTCAACCATACACATTTTTACATTTCATGTTAATGTTCTCTTTTCGGCTTTTAAATGAAGATTTATAAGTCACCATGTGCTGACTTCTTTGCCACTAATGTATTATTAAGATCTGATCTCTATCAATCCCTCCTCTGACAGCAATCTGTATCATCACAAAAAAGACCCTCCCATTTACAATGAGACAACTCAAAGTCTTGTAGTATGATAACGCATAGGTCTAGCTCTACTGTAATTTTCAATTCTCTTCAGGTTATTGTAGTATCTGTTTCTCATGTTCTCCACTTCAATCTCTTCCCTCCTCTGTTTATTCTTTGCTCTTTGCACCTTCCAGTAATGGAACGCTTTGTAAAATCCAAGTGCACAAATTATGCACACAGTCAAAATCAGTAGAAGTCTCAGGATCATTGTCACAAATCTATTCTCTAAATCTCCAAACCAAGATCCTACTGCAGAGAATCCTTCACCTATTATCTCCCGGATATTTTTTATCTGTTTCAGGTCATTCAAGTCATTTTTCAGACTTGTCAGGTTAGAAATATATCTCCTTATCTCCTTACTGTTCTCAGGTATGTAGCTGCAACAATGGTGGACCTTCCAAACTCAACAGACTCTGCCTTCCTTTGCTTGTCTAACGCAAGGTGATTTTGCAAAACCATTGATCTTACTGCAACCATTTCCGTGTCCATTAGGATCATTTCACCTGCAAAATCATTTGACATTTTATCTACAATGGTTTATAACTTTCTTATCCTAACATCATTTAAGATCCCACCCACTGATGGAATAAAGGCTCCAAATATATCTCTGAACCACTTGCCCCTCTCTTAATCCTTGTTTTAGGTAAACTGTAAACTACGTACTTGTATAGCGCACTGCTCACCTGTTAGTGTCTCAAGGCACTGTACGCATACCGCTGTGGAACCCCTCCTGGCTTTTCCCTCTGAGGCACCCACTATTGGGCAACCCCAGGCATCCAAGCACTGTCAGAGCCGTTGTGGAGATTAAGCAAGCTATTGCCCAGAGTTACAGAGTGGGACCCATTAATTAGATTAGGCACTGAGGTGAGGATTATCTGGTCCAAGGAAATTGAGCCCAAGACCCACCGAGGTAGGAATTGAACGCTGGTCATGGGCCAGATCGCTGCATCAAGGTCTGTCGCTCGAACCATTGTGCCACAATTCTCCAGGTCCTTCATTACATTCTGGGATGTCAAAATTATCTACTTGGTAAATTTTCAGAAAAAAGACTCCTAAATAACATGTGCCATACCTTCCTTTCGGTAACCTGTAATAAGCGTTCTTCCAACAAATATATTATACACCAAGCACAGCAGGGTCTTGTCTATTTAACATAAAATCCCACACACTCTTAAAGAAAAACACATCTGCATTCACTAGTCACTACAAACTTGTTGTCAGTATTTGACTGCAGCCTATATATGCAAAGCTTCCGTATATGTTGGCAATCTAAAGCAAAGCGTTCTTTTGTGTCAGGTGTGCAGTATGTGAAATCCTTTTTGAAATCATGAGAAAATACTCTCTTTTCTGTTATTGCTTTTCTCCTGTCATCAGCTTGATTAAAGAACTCCTTCTTTCCCTGTGTAAGAATGCAGGTTAAATTGTTTTTGTGTGTGTATACTGTGTCAAAAGTTAGTGTAGGTTCAAAGAAGTCTGCTACTATGTCTATATTCCTAGCCTTAGCAATGCTGTTCAAATGCTGGTTAATGGACACAAAAGAGAAAACAAGATAAAAATTGGAATAAAAATATTGTATGCACTCCTGATTATACAGGCGGGTCAATAATAAGGCAAGTCTTTCTTACATGCTCCTTGACAAGCACCCACCCTCCAGCCTTCAGGCTCTGACACTGCTCTTGGGCTGGTTGAACTGCTGCTGCTTCAACCTTATGAGACAAAGAGTGAACCACATCAGCCAGAACTTTGCAATAATCCAGCACAGTGGGCCAGAGGTATGAAGGCCTTTTGCATTCGCAAACGGTGCGAATGCCTGTTTGCGAATGCAAAATGCCATTTCAGAATCTATGAAATACATTCTGAATGCAATTTTAAGGAATCGCTAAAATAGCGATTTCTTAAAATTGCGACCCTGATTAGAGAGGACTCCTTATTTGCGATTTCTTAGCACATGTATGAAGCAATTCCTAAATGCGATTTTGGAATTTAGGAATCGCTAATTACCACCAAGTTGAACTTGGTGGTAACCATGTGCAAAATTTAAAAATGCATTTTTAAATTGTACATGTCAAGCATACATGCCCTTTTGGCATGTGTGCACCTTACATGTCCCCAAAAAATATTTTGGGGTGCAGTAGAGGGGGCCTTAGCCCCACAGCACCCTGGGGTTTTGCATTTCCTAAATTGCGATTTCTGCTTCAGAAATCGCAATTTTGGAAATGCAAAAAATTCACAAATATGGGTCAACAGGCCCATAGCTGCGAATGGGGCCGGTATCGCAATTTCCGATTCGGATATAGCATTTGCGATTTTAAGAAATCGCTTTTACCGATTCGCAAATGTGATACATGGCTCTTTGCGAGTCGGAAATATCGATTTCTTAAAAATTGCTATTTCCGAATCGCAAAGGGCCGTGATGATACATCTGGCCCTAAGTCATCTGTTATGCTCACAAGTGGATTGGCAGGCACTGCTGGCAACTTCATTGCACGCCCCATAAGGATTTCATGCAGCGACAGTCATGTCTTCCTGTCAGGGGTGCTATGCATGCTCATCAGTACAAGTGGTAATGCATCAGGCCATTTCAACAGTGTAGAGGCACAAATCTTTGCCAATCAAGCTTTCAGTGTCCTATTTGTTTGCTCCGCCAATCCAGATGCCTCTGGTCTGTAACTGCAGTGCAATTTGTGCTCAATGTTTAGTGCTGCACACAACAATTATATGATCTTGTTGTTAAAATGAGATCCTCTGTCTGATTCCAAAGAAGTTGGAAAACAACCTAGGGATCAGCTCCCTGAGAAGCAGCTTTGCTACAATAGGACTGTCATTCCTGCATGTTGGGTAAGCTTCTATTCAATGTGAAAACACACATATATTCACCAACACATAGTTCAATCCATTTCAGGCAGGCGTTTCCATAAAGTCAAGTTGCATCCTGTTGAATGGACCTCCTGATCTGCCTATATGGCTCAAATTAACCACTGTGCTTTTTCCCACACTCATCTGCTGACATGTTACACATCTGTGACACACTGCTTCTGCAATCATCCTAAATCTGGGGTTGTACCATGTTTTAAATGTGCAAATCATTGCATCTCTCCCGAGATGAACTTAGCCATGGTAATTTCTAGTCATAGATGTCAACAAACAATTCTGCAACACTACTTTCCCTTCATTAGAAATTCAGATGTCAACTTCCTCTCTCTGTTTAAAACCTGCCCTACTCTAGCTTCTGCGTTCTTCCTCTGTCACCTCTTCCTGCAACCACTCAACCTTTTCACATGTATCAATCACAGATATTAGGAAACTTTGACTTGTCTCACCGGTGTAACTTCCATCTCCCCACTCTTCATTGAAAGTGATGCAATAACGCACAGTATCTGACAATTTGGTCACCAATGACTTTGCCCAACGAGATATAATCATTTGATTTCTGGTGTGCTGCACGTTTCACAACTGCAATTTTTTCAGGTAATTGTAATATATTAAATAAACTGTGTATTCTTTCACCATTTCGGATTGGTGACCCTGAAGCGGTCATAAAACCTCTCTGGTACCATAACTGCCGAAGTCATGCACAACACAGAACCTATATTGGCTATCTGTAAAGTTTGGCACCTTGAGCTGCTCAGATACACCGCACGCTCTTGTAAGAAAAACCCATTTGTCTACTTGGGCAGAAATGACTCCTTGAAGTCTCAAAGCTTCAACTACTTCTGAGATGGTGAAAACTGCATAACCAGCTCTCAGGGTTCCTTCATTGTCTCTTAAACAGGAGCCATCGACAAACACAACTTGATCATTCTCCTCTAAATGAGTATCCTGACTATCAGGTCTATGTTTGGTGCATAGTTCAGTGACATCAAGTCAGTCAAGTTCCACCTCATTTACATCATTGAGGTCATCAACATTGACAGGCAACAATGTAGCAGGATTCAAAATGGAGCAGTGCTTTATAGTGACATTTGGGGAACCAAAAATGAATAACTCATAGCGGTAAGACGGGCATTGGTCAAATATTGGGTTTTGGTTTGGGTCAAAAGGACCTCAACCAAATGCGGGACATAGACAGTGAAAGGATGTCCCATAGCAATGCCTTTGCATTGACTAGGACTTACACCAGTAGCAGACCCATTCTTTAAGCAGCTGGGCAAAAAGCTGCAGTGACAGGATCCAATGTGGTAGAAAAATATGCCACGGATCTGTTTATTCCTCCATGCAACTGTGTCAAAACAGAAACAGCACAACCATCACATTCATGACAAAACAGTGAAAAATATTTTGTGTAGTCAGGCATTCCCACAGCCAGAGCTCGGCACAAACACTCCCTGTAAGTGTTTATGCATTTTCAATCAAACGGAACTGAGTCAGTAAAGTCTTTGTGTGTTAATTGGTTTGGAAATTACTGAACAATTTGGGATCCATAGGCGGCAGTAGCTCATCATGCCCAGAAACATTCTGACATTTCTCTGTGTGACTGAGGGGTTCATCTGCATATTGGTCGCAACTTTCTCCCGGGACACTTTCCTTGCACTGTTCTCAATCTGTTGACCCAAATACTTTACCTCCTTGTGGCAACACTGTAATTTGGTAGGAAAACTTTATGTCCATTCTCACCCAAATGATTCAACAATGCTGTGGTATCTTTTTTTGCAGGCTTCACGTGTATTGGATGCAACCATCAAGTCATCAATGTATTTTACTGTGACGGACTGAAATTGCATTTTTAAAGACTCTAAGTTCTTTTTCAGGATCTGATTAAAAATGGACCGTGATTCTGAGAATCATTGTGGGATACAGCACCACAAATATACACAGCTGCCAAATTTAAATGAAAAAGGGAACTGGCTGTCTTCATGCAGGGACACTAAAAAATATGCTTGGGACAGGTCAATAACAGAAAACCATTCTGCTTCACATGGAATATGGGACAAAAGCAATGCTGGATTTGGCACCACAGGACAACATGATACCAGAATTTCATTCACCTTTCTCAAATCCTGGACTATGCAGTATTTTCCACTTCACTTCTGCAGTCCCATAATAGGGGAATTACAAGGGCAACCCATCACTTCTTTTAGAACTTCCTGCTCAACAAAGTCTGTAATTATTGGAGTAATTCCCTCAATTACTTCTGAGGTCATGTTATACTAAAGCGTTTTGGGAAAAAACACATTTGTCTTTATGGTCACCTTGATTGGCTCAACACCTCATATGAGACTAATAACTCTCTACATTACTGTGTCTTGTAATCAATCAGGCAAGTCTCTAACTGTCATGGAAGGAAACAATGAAATGAGGGGATACAGCTCATCAACCTGATTGGAGGTTTTTTCATCACTATTTGTTTGGATTGCTATCTTTTCATGAGTACAAGTGATAGAGCATTTTAATTTGCACATAAAGGCCCTCATTACAACCCTGGCGGTCTGTGATAAAGTGACGGTAATACCGCCAACAGGCCGGCGGTAATAACTGCGAAATTATGACCACGGCGAAATCCGCTCAGACAGACAGACACTTTAACACACCGACCGTCAGGGCGGAATCAACAGGCACCATGGCAGTAACCACCTACAACCAGGCGGAAGACAATGTCCCGCCCACTGTATTATGTGACACCAATCGGCCACCTTTTCCAGGGCGGTACCAATGACATCAAAAGCCTGGCAACAACACTTCACCTCTGGAGACTCTGGGAAGAACCACAACGCCATGGAGCCTGAGTTGCATGTATTCCCCCTGCTCTTCTATGTGCTGCTCCACTATGAACCCCAACAGCGGCAAAAATGACCATGGTGAGTACTGCTGCCTAGCACACAGGGGAGAGGGGGAGGAAAAAGAGAGTGACACACACATGCAACATGCAACACCCCCACCTCCAACACCATACACACAAGCAGATGCAGTAACATAAGATATTCACCCCATACCCCTCAGGAATAATGCCAGGACAACTACTATAGAATAAAAAGAGTGTAATAAGATAAATATAGCAGTAATATGTGCATCCAAGTCAAAAAGTATATCCATATTCACAAATCAAGGGACACTGCCCAGTCCACAATGTTCGTGGACCACAGGGCCACATCACAAAGTCTAAGGCCCCACCTCACTCTTGCAACAACACGGAGAGAACACTGCTGGGGGGGCACCTCAGCCGGAAGATGATACAATGCCACTGGAGGGGGCAACATGCCCTATGCTCTGTCCTGGGGAGTGCAAGGCCATAGTCTCTCACATGGGTGACTTGCCCCATGCACTGGAGGGGGCAACATGCCCTGTGCTTGGCCCTGAGGAGTGCAAGGCCACAGTCTCTTAAGTGGGTGACTTCCCCACATGCTCTGTAGGGGGCAACATGGCCTGTGCTTGGTCCTGGAGAGTGCAAGGATGCAGTCAGTGAAGTGGGTGATCTGCCCACATGCTCTGGAGGGGGCACCATACCCTGTGCTTGGTCCTGGGGAGTGCAAGGCCACAGTCTCTCAAGTGGGTGACTTACCCACATGCTCTGGAGGGGGCATCGTGCCCGGTGAGCTTCATCCTGGGGAGGATGGGGAAAGTGGATGACTTCTCCACTGGTTCTGGAGGGGGCATCGTGCCCAGTGAGCTTCATCCTGGGGGGGGTGGGGTGAGACAATGTCTTCTCTACTGATTCTGGAGGGGGCATCGTGCCCAGTGATGCAGATCTTGGGGAGTGCAAGGTCACAGTTTCTCAGCTGGGTGTCAGACCCAAAGGTTTTGCAGGCGCCAGGCCGCACAACAGCCCATGGAAGCAGCACTACACACTGTCCGCCGGCAGTTACAGCTGCTCCGTGGTGGCAGTGTTGCTGCTGCTGGTGGAGCTGTCAGTGGTGGAGGGAGGCTCCAGCCCATCCCCTGCAGCCTCAGACGGCTGCCCACTGGGGCTCGTGGTGATGCTGCTGGTGGAGCTGACAGTGATGGGGGGAGGCTCCAGCCCATTCCTTGCAGCCTCAGAAGGCTGAAATACCATGGTTGGTGGTGGGGGATCTGAATGAGTCCCAGCACCAGGCCCCTTGTCTTCACTGCCTGCTGTTGCAGGCCCCTTGCCCTTCCTTCCAGCAGCTGGGGCTAGCTCCTTGCCCTTACTTCCTACAGCTGGGGCTTGCTCCTTGCCCTTCCTTCCAGCAGCTGGGGCTGACTCCTTGCCCTTCCTTCCAGCAGCTGGGGCTGGCTCCTTGCCCTTCCTTGCAGCAGCTGGGGCTATTTCCTTGCCTTTCCTTCCAGCTGGGGCTGGCTCCTTGCCCTTCCTTCCTGCAGCTAGGGCTAGCTCCTTGCCCTTCCTTGAAGCACTTGGGGCAGGACCCTTTCCGTCTGGCTGGCTGGTGGCCGGGATCCTTTCTCACCTGGAGTTGCTGGGGACACTACTGTGGACTGGGTGGCTGAGGTGCTTGCCTGCATTTTGACCACCCTGGCCTAACGTGAGGGATGGGGGGAGGGCTAGGGAATAGGTCAATGGTGGAGAGGAAAAGCTTCTTAGGGGCATAGGGACGGGGAAGAAGGAGATGGTTTGGGAGTGGAAGAAGAGGGAGTGGTGGTAGGAGGTGTCAGTCTGCTGTGTGTGGGTGCAGGTGCATGTGCATGGGCTGGATGCTGTTGTGAGGTGGGTGGCTGTTGGGTGTCTGGGTGCTTGCGTTTGTGTACCTTGGGAGGAGGGGGCACAGACACAGTGGAAGAGGACACAGGGGATGTGTGCATGGATGTGGGGGTGGTTATTGCCAGTGAGGGGTGTGTACTGATAGGTGTGCTGTGATGGTGGTAGTGGATGAAGATGTGGTGAATGCAGGTGTGAGTGGAGATGCAACTGAAGGGGGGGGATGACGAGGAGGAGGGGGCCACAGTGGAGGCAGTGGATATTGGTATGTTTGCTTCTGGATGGTGTTTGTGTGGGTGCCTGTGGGATGAAGTGTGGTGCTTGTGTTTGCCATGTCTGCTCTTGTGTGTTACCCTGGGTGCCTGCTCGTCTGACTGTGTGCTTGGGATAGATTGGGGTTGAGGGGATTGGGAAGAGGAAGTTGGATGGGGGAGGGTAGAAACAGAGACAATGACTGCCATCAGAGAGGAGGCCGGAACCTGGATTGTTCTCTGTTGGGCCGCCAAGCCAGTGTGAATGCCCTCCAGAAATGCATTGAACTGTTGCATTTGGGCTTCCAGCCCCCGGATGGCATTCACAATGGTTGACTGCCCAACAGAGATGGATCGCAGGAGGTCAATAGCCTCCTCACTCATGGCAGCAGGGCTAACTGGGGCAGGGCCTGAGGTGCCTAGGGCAAAGGAGATGCCCTTCCTCCAGGGTGGGCAGGCACGGGAAACTCGCTGAGGGGATGCTGGGAGGTTGGTGCTGGTACGGGGGTTCGTGGCTGTACCTGTAGCTGGGGTGGGCACAGAGGTGTCTGCCACCACAGGGAGCTTCCATCGGAGGAGGTATCTGTGTCCGAACTGTCCGCTCCAGTCTCTACCGTGGTGCTCCCCTCACCCTCCGTTCCACTGGTACCCTCACCGTTGGTCTATTCGGCCTCCTGGGTCCTGTGGGATGCAGCTCCCTTCGTTGCCAGTACCTCTGCTCCTCCGCCAGATGATGCTAATGCACATAAGGAAAGGGTGACAAAACAAAAAGGCGGGGAAGAGACAAAGGATACACTTGGTCATTGGCGGCAACAACACCACTGTTGGTGTACACAACACACTCATACACAGGGAACAGCCCTACGTATTAGGCAATACACTACCAGTAACAATGCTAGTCACCAGCCCATGGATAGGGACACCTAACGCAAATTGCAGCATACCTGAGAGCCACAGACCCCTGCCCAGTAGTGGATGCCTACTAGCTTGCTTGGAGGACTTTCACATCAGAACCCTGCCCAACATATGACCTAATCTGCAATGCCGTGCCTGGCCTATGGGCACCAACAGGGCCCCCACCCGGATACTACCCCACCAGACGTAAGTTGTAAATTTGGGCACTGTACTCACCTCCTTGTGGCTGCTGTGATGCCCCCAAGCCCTCATCCAGGTCCAGATTTGCCACCGCCAGTTTGTGGGCTATCAGAGGGTCAGGGTTTGACGGGCACCCCTTCCTCGTTGTGAGGCCATCCCAAGCTGGGCCTCTGCTGTCTTCCGTGCCCAGCGTCTCAGGACCTCCCACCATTTCCGACAGTCGATGCTCTGCCTGCTGTAGACCCTCAGGGTCCGCATGTCCTTGGAGATGGCACGCCATATACCCTTCTTTTGATTAGCGCTGACCTGCAGGGAAATAGACACAGGGAAAGATGTTATTCCGACGGTCATGCCTGTTACACTTATGGCCCACCATAGCCCTCCCCATCCCCATACGCACAGACATGGCCCAGCAAACTTGCTGCATGCTGCCCAGGGCCCATCCACCAGCCCCCCCCCCACATGAGGCCTTCACACACACAGCACTCCATGCATTCATGCCCCATGCATCATGCTCACAGTGTACTCACCTGTTGGCCTGGAGGCCCATACAGCAGTCAGTACTGGGGTAAGACCCCATCCACCAGTGTCTCCAACTCCGCTGAGGTGAAGGCAGGGGCCCTTTCCCCAGTAACACGAGCCATGGTCAGTTCCAGACACAGGTCACAGCAGCACTTGCAGTGTAGGTCCCCTCCTGTAGAAGGTCAGATAGTAAGTGAGTGAACAGATAGAAAATGGAGGCCACATCCGTGGCGGTGCGTACCATCACCGTTGGCCACTGTACCACATAGGGCTCAATGATAACCAATGAGGAGTTGCCCAGCGGTTCTCGACCGCCTCCCGCAATGGCGCAAAACATCAGCGGAATTACCTCATTTCCACCTGTCCCTCCATAAAGGACAGGCGGACGCCATTTCAGAGGGGGTGCAGGCCATGGATCCTAACTGCGTCACAGTATGCATATTCACTATTTGGACATCTCCCACCAAAATAATGTGACAATCACATTATGCCTAGAAATGTAGTGGTTGGAATGTACAGATTATGAACAGCTGCTCACTCTTTTACCCCATAGATTGCAACCGCTGCAGATGAATAGTAGACGGAGACATACCCCGTACACAGAAACCTGGTGGACGTGGCAACAATGGAGGACAAGCACATTATCCTCACCTATAGGCTGGACAGGGCCACAATCACAGAGCTGTGTGCCCAATTGGAGCCGACCTAATTTCTGCTATCCGTCACCCCACCGGGATCCCCCCTCTTGTGCAAGTCCTATCTGTGCTCCATTTCCTGGCAACTGGTTCTTTCCAAGTGACAGTGGGCTTGGCAGCAGGTATGTCACAGCCAATGTTCTCAATAGTGCTGACCAGAGTGTTGTCTGCCCTCATTGAACACATGTGCAGCTACATCGTTTTCCCCCAGGTGGAGGATTTGGCCACAGTGAAAGCTGACTTCTTTGCAATGGGACATATCCCCAACATCATTGGGGCAATAGATGGAACACATATTGCATTTGTACCCCCCGACACCCGCCCTGGCGAACAGGTGTTCAGAAATCAAAAGAGTTTTCACTCATGAATGTCCAGATGGTCTGCCTGGCTGATCAGTACATCTCCCCCATCAATGCTAAGTATCCTGGGTCTGTGCATGATGCCTTTATCGGGAGGAATAGCAGCATCCCAAATGTGATGGCCCAACTCCAGAGGCACAGGGTGTGGCTAATAGGTGAGCCCTGGTTCCCACCCAGTGGATGTTGGTTTATGGGTATGGTGTGGGCCCTAAGGGTGAGTGTGTGGCTAACTGTTGTCCCTCGATATTTGAGGATGACTCTGGTTACTCCAACCTCTCATGGCTACTGACACCTGTGAGGAATGGCAGGACAAGGGCAGAGGAACGTTACAACGAGGCACATGGGCGAACAAGAATGATGATAGAAAGGACCTTCAGCCTCCTGAAGGCCAGGTTTGGGTGCCTCCATCTAAGAGGTGAATCCCTGTGCTACTCACCAAGGAAGGTCTACCAGATCATCGTGGCATGCTGTATGTTGCACAACCTTGCCTTGTGCCGCCATGTGCCTTCTCTGCAGGAGGAAAAGGCTGGAGATGGCCGTGTGGCAGCAGTGGGTCCTGTGGACAGTGAAGATGAGGAGGCTGAGGACAACAGAAGTGCAATTATTTGTCAATACATCCAATGAAACACAGGTATTGCTTCTGCTCCCTTTTCTGGTTGACACTGGAGTAACCCATTCCACTGTCAGATCTGCAGAAGTCCCTAATGTGTCCCTTTCTGGAAGGACAGTTCAGGTAGTAGGCATAGCAAACCAACATCTGGTAAATCCAATTGTGGTGTACATCCCAGTCAAGATAGGAACACCTTTGAAAATGTACACTGATTTGTAGTCTGTGATTCAAGTTCTGTGAGTCTGTTAGGAAGAGACTTTGGCCCTCATTATGACATTGGCGGTAAATCACACTTACTGCCATGCCAACTGCTGCCAACATACCGCTGCTGCCGCGGATATCCACCAACCATATTATGACACACACATACCAATCCGTCACTATACAGCCACACACACAAGCACGCCATCCCAAAGGTCAGTAATAAACTGGCGGTATCCAAACCCACACCGTTAAGCGAACAGAACTACACCCACAACATTATGACCCACAAATCACCATGGTGGACATTCAATGGCGGTAAACCATTGGCGGTACATACCGCTGTGCTCAAAATACACACACACTAACAAAACAACACTACATTGGTCAATTAAAACTACACACACCTGACACACATACACAAACTGTTGATTGGTTTATCCATGATTGGCTATTTGATTTACTTGTAAGACCCTAGTAGAGTGCACTATATGTGCCTAGGGCCTGTAGATTAAATGTTACTAGTGGGCCTGCAGCACTGGTTGTGCCACACACTTAAGTAGCCACTTCACCTTGTTTCAGGCCTGCCATTGCAAGGCCTGTGTGTGCAGTTTCACTGACACTTCGACTTGGCATTTAAAAGTACTTGCCAAGCCTAAAACTCCCTTTTTTCTACATATAAGTCACCCCTAATGTGTGCCCTAGGTAACCCCTAGAGCAGGGTGCTGTGTGGGTAAAAGGCAGGACATGTACCTGTGTAGTTTATATGTCCTGGTAGTGTAAAGCTCCTAAATTCGTTTTTACACTACTGTGAGGCCTGCTCCCTTCATAGGCTAACATTGGGGCTGCCCTCATACATTGTTGAAGTGGCAGCTGCTGATCTGAAAGGAGCAGAAAGGTCATATTTAGTATGGCCAGAATGGTAATACAAAATCCTGCTGACTGGTGAAGTCGGATTTAATATTACTATTCTAGAAATGCCACTTTTAGAAAGTGAGCATTTCTTTGCACTTAAATCTTTCTGTGCCTTACAATCCACGTCTGGCTAGGTTTTGTTGACAACTCCTTGTGCATTCACTCAGACACACCCCAAACACAGGGTACTCAGCCTCACTTGCATACATCTGCATTTTGAATGGGTCTTCCTGGGCTGGGAGGGTGGAGGGCCTGCCCTCACACAAAGGACTGCCACACCCCCTACTGGGACCCTGGCAGACAGGATTGAACTGAAAGGGGACTGGTGCACTTCTTAGCCACTCTTTGAAGTCACCCTCACTTCAAAGGCACAATTTAGTATAAAACAGGGCCTCTGCCCTACCACCTCAGACACTTGCTGGAGAAGAAACCTGAACCAGACTCTACATCCTGCCAAGAAGATCTGCCTGGCTGCTCAAAGGACTCACCTGTCTGCTTTTACAAAGGAATGCTGCCTTGCTGTTGGCCTGCTGCCTTGCTGAACTCTTGTCTGGTTGTAAAAGTGCTCTCCAAGGGCTTGGATAGAGCTTGCCTCCTGTTCCCTGAAGTCTCAGGACCAAAAACACTTCTCTTTTTCATTTGGACTCCTCGTGCGTTGAAAATTTAGACTCACAGCTTATTCCACGGTGAAAAATTCACCGCATGCTCATCCAGAAAGACGCCGCTCGACGCGACGCCTGCAGTGCAACCGGAACTTCGACGCACGGCCTCGCATGGACAACGCCGCCCAACTTACAGAGAGGAAATCGACGCAACACCAGCCGTGAGAAAGAAAATTCCATGCACAGCCTCCCGGAACGACACGCAGCCAGATAACAAGCCGAGGATTCCACGCACAGACCCTGGGACATCTGGTAATCCCGCGATCCATAGAAGGAGACGGTCCGTGTGCCGGAAAATGACACACGTCTTCCCCGAGTGAAAAATAACGACGCAAGTCTGTGTGTGAAGGGGCGTAACCGACGCACACACCATTTTTCCACGCATCTCCTCTTCTGCGGCCCTCTGCGGAGAATTTCCACTCCAAACCAGGTACTTTGTGCTTGAAAGAGATTTTGTTTACTTTTTTATTTTTTTATTTTTTTTTATAAAGATTTTTGTATTTATTTTGGTTAAAAGAAACAATAAAAACACATTATAACAATAGGTACAAATACAAATACCGACAACCCAACACTATCTTTCGGATATAACTCCTGTCACATACGACTTGTTCGTTTTTTGTCCTAATGATCTTGAAGGCCCTCATGAGTTCCATGTAGTTGGGATAGGGGTTAGAGTCTGGGCATGATCCCATCTCCAGAGCACAGGTTCTGCAGTCCCCACTATCACATTGATCAATAAACTTCGGCTTTGTCTTCACACCGCCCTTAGTGGGCTTGGTCCTTCCCTCATCACAAGGCAGAGATTGCAGCTAGGTAGTTACGCCACTTCCCACCAGCCATGGGGTGTCTCCCGAGAGTTTCTGAAGAGATCCATTCTCATAGATTAATCAAGTGGCCGTAAACTGTCCCAGTTCCCCCATACTCTGTTGTACTTGTCTGGGCACCCCCTCACCTCATATACAAGTTTTTCGCATCTTGCACACCAGTCCATTCCTCGTCTCCATTTGGCGAGGGTCGGAGCTTTTACGGCCTTCCAGTCTGACATGATGTCTCTCTTCGCCACCAAGCAGGCCACCCCCAGGAAGGTTCGATTCGCTCTGCTTAGCCCCGTCTCGCCCATGGCTCCTAACAAAATTGGAATCAGGGATATCTCTATCACAGTCTGTAGGACCTCGGAAATCTCCTCCAAGACTGCCCCCCCAGTATGACTCTATAATTGGGCAGGACCAAATCATATGGAAGAAGTCGGCTCCTGGTTGAAAGCAACGGGGGCATTCGTCTGTGGGGTGGAGGTTAGCTTGGTGGAGCCTTTTAGGGTTGAGGTAAGCTGAGTGTAGGTAGAGGGTTTGTAGGAGCTGAAATCGTGTAGATATGGCCAGATTCCGGGGGGCTATTAGAGCTTCTCTCCAATCTAGGTCTTCTATGGGGCCCACCCAGCCCTCCCATTTCTGGCGAAGCTTCTCAACGGGGGGGTTGTATTTGCAATGATAGTTCGGTAGATCTGAGAGATCCCTCCTTTGTTTAGGTGTCCCATCATAATCTTCGCCTCGAGAGGGCTGTGTTCTGGGATGCTAACCCCGGGATGTAGGTGTACTAATAAGGCATGCCTAAGTTGCAAATACTTATGAAATTGGGTCTTATTTAAAGAGTGTGTTTTCTGAAGCTCCTCGAAGGACCGGATTTGTGATTCCCCCCAAATGTCACCCAGTGTGGATATTCCTATAATGTCCCATCTCCAGAACCCCTCCAGCGTGGAAACTTCCCTCAGACATCTCCCCTGCCAAAGAGGTGTCTGCTGAGTTAGTCGAGGCCACCACCCCGTGGTCTTATGTGCCGCTCGCCACCCCGTCAATACCAGCCTAGTAATCTCAGGGATGGTCTGTGGAATCGCTCCCCGTACAGAGCATCGAAAACCCCGTTGTATCCCAGCGACTGGAGCTCCAGTCTATACGCGAGGTCCGTCCAGCCTCCCGACAGCCAGTCGTTAATAACCTGTAGGCGCATGGCCAGATAGCAGAAATAAATATTGGACATTTCCATACCCCCTTCACTAATGTCCCTTTGACATGTAGCAAGGGATAATTTAGATCGGGAGCCGTGCCATAGAAATTGACGTGCAGTCGACTCGATTTCGTTAAACCACTTCCGGGGGATTGGGTGTGGGAAATTTTGCAACTGGTATAGGAAGCTGGGGAGTATCATCATCTTGTATAGTGCAACTCTACCCAGTGTGTTGAGTGGTAAATCTCGCTAGCGCTGAAGGTCTTTTTTAGCCTTCCTAAGAAGCGGTGTGATGTTGAGTTCCCATGTCAGTTCGGGGAGCAGAGTTATGTGGACTCCTAGATATTTAAAACTGTTACGACGGATTGGGATGTTTTCCTGCCAGTTTATGCAGTCTCTAGAGGGGTGTAAGGGGATCAGCAGGGATTTACTGGGATTTAGGGTTAGACCCGAGGCTTGCGAGAAGAGGTTCAGGAGTTCTAAGACACGAGGGCCACTCTTCGCTGGGTTAGAAAGGTAAAGGAGGACGTCATCTGCGTACAATGCTACTCGGTCTTCCGGGCCCGTGGGCCACACCCAGCCCGTTACCAGCGGGTCCTCTCTCAATAGTTTGGCCAGCGGCTCAATCGCGAGGGCGAAGAGCAGCGGCGACAACGGACATCCCTGACGGGTCCCGCGACAGATAGGGAACGGATCAGAGGTCACCCCGTTTACCTGAATACGGGCGGTTGGGTTGGAGCAGAGCAATTTTACAAGGCCTTGAAATTTGGGTCCGAATCCGTTCCCTCTTAAGACTTGTTCTAGATATGACCAGTCCACTGTGTCGAAGGCTTTTTGAAAATCTATTAAGAGTAGAGCGAGGGGGGATTCAGCCAGAGTACCTCGCTGAACCAGTGCGACCTGTAGTCTCCTAATGCAATGCCTGGTGCTGCGGGAGGGCATAAAACCACATTGATCTGGGTGTACCAGTGTGGGGAGCACCGCTTTCAGTCTTGTAGCAAGTAGCGTTGATAGTACCTTAATCTCCGCGTTCAGCAGGGAGATTGGTCTATAGGCCGAAAGTTCGCGTGAGGGTGGCTGAGTCTTTGGGATCACCACTATTGTGGCTTGGTCTATCCCAGGGGGGAAGCGGCCGGTCTTCTCTGCCTCGTTGAACATGTTAAGTAGGTGGGGGCCTAAGATGTCCCCACATCTTTTGTAGAGCTCAGCCGGAAACCCGTCCGGTCCGGGTGTTTTACCTGACGTCAGATCAGCTATGGCTGCTTTAATTTTGGTCAGGTTTATGGCTTCATCCAGGGTCACCCTAGTCGTATGCGGGATGCTAGGGAGTGTAATGTCGTTCAGGAGAGGGGACTCCCTTTCAACTAGAGGGCGGTGACGTACTGCGTATAAGTGAGCGTAGTAGGAAGCAAAGCTCCCCGCAATTCCACTGGGGGTTCTCACGACCAGGCCTGCCTCATCCACGACCTCGGGGATAACTCTGTTGGCTAGTGGGCGCGTGGCCAACCAGAGAAGGAGCTTGCCGTTTTTATCACCCCATCCATACACGCGAGCCGCCGATGCCCTCCAAGCATGCTTTGCGGCCTCGAGTACCAGTTGCTTTATTTCCACCCTAATTACCGTTAGGCGTCCACGAACTGAAGCTGATGCAGCAGTGGTCATAGAGCGCTCCAGTGCAAGGGCTCTGGCCTCGAGGGCTGTCACCTGTCGGTCCGAGCTCTCTCTCGGGCGCGAATGCGATGCTTCGCGTAGCCTCTAAGTGTGGCCTTACATGCTGCCCAGATCGTGCCCGGAGATTGTACTGACCGCAGGTTATGGTCAAAATATTGGGTTAGGTGGTCCCTTATTTCCCGGGTGTAGTCATCATCCTGTAAATACCATGCATTCATGCGCCACGTAGGCCTCTGTTTGGGGGTCACGCTCCCCCATCGGATGCGTATTGGAGAGTGGTCTGAGACTCCTCGGGCCAGTATCTCAGCGCCGGTGACTCTAGAGATGTCCAAAGCAGGCATAAACACCAGGTCAATTCTTGCCTGTGAGTGGTGGGCCGCTGAGGTGTGGGTGTACTGTCGTGCCCTGGGGTGCCATGTCCTCCACACCTCACACAATCCCAACTTTATCATCCACCCGCCCAAGACGGATGCTCTCCCCGCTCGGGCGGAGGAGACAGGTCCGGACACATCTAGTTTGGGATCTAAGGCCGAATTAAAATCTCCCCCTATGAGTGTGAGTCCCTGCGGGAGGGCAATGAGCGTCTGGCGTAGATATAGTAAGAAGGCGTCGAAGCCAGTTGGGGGAGCGTATGCACATACAAAGTTAACCGTTGAACCGTGTAACGTACCGGTCACTGTTACGAATCTACCCTGCGGGTCCGAAGTGGTGGAGGCAACTACTATTGGCAGTGAGCGGTGGAATAGGATGGCCACCCCCCTAGAACCCCTTGCGAAGCCTGCATGAAAAACCTCGTCAAAAACCTCCACGAGCCAGGATGGGGCATTTGGTTCCAAGTAGGTGGGTCTCCTGCAGAAGGACCACTGTGGGGAGGATCTGCGCAAGCGTGCTAAACACTGCGGATCTTTTGATTTTATCTAGGAGGCCATTAACATTCCAAGATAGAATCTGTGTCAGTGGGGAATCCACCCGTGCCATATCTGCGCGTTGGGAAACAAGGACTCGAACTGGGATCCCGTGATGGACATACTGATTGAGAAGGATTTAAACGATATGTGTCGGTGCTGTTACAGTAATTTATCCTAACCACTACACTAAGCACTAACGTGAGCTTTAAACATCGCAACTTCTCCCCACCCCATACTTCTACCCTTGAAGCATCTGTCGCCCTAGAGCCCAACCGGGGCAATACAGCCATGTAGGCTGCCACTGAGTGGAGTGGTGGACCCCTCCTGTATGTCGGATCAATTGCAATTAAATTAGCAGGAAACCCCCACCCTTAATAAAGTCACGGGGGTGTACAACGGAGTAGCTTCTGTTTCACTTGTTCGTACGATCGACGTTTAGTTTGGACTTCACGTGTGTAGTCTGGGAAAATTAAGATTTTCTGACTATCCCAAAGGAGGTTGGGGGAGCGTCTGGCTTCCCTGAGGATGGCATCACGGTCTCTAAAGTTGAGGAAGCGCGCAATCAGGGGTTGCCGGGGGGCCCTGAGGTGGGGGCCTCGGGCCAGGGCCCTGTGCGCTCGCTCTATCGCAAACCATGGTGAAAGAGAGTTCTCTGGCATCCAGGATTTAATCAATTTTTCCAGGAATTCAGCGGCCCTGCCATCCTCAGCTCCCTCCGGCACGCCAAGGACGCGCAGGTTGTTGCGCCTGGAGCGGTTCTCAGTATCCTCCGCTCTACGATGGAGTTCTCCGGTCCGCGTTTGCAGCTGGGCCACCTTGGATCTTAGATCGGCCAGGTCATCCTCGGTTTGCGAGACACGGGTCTCCACCTCTGTGATTCGGCCCACCGCATTTCTGAGGTCTTGCCTCACGAGGCCCATCTCTTCTCTCACCTCTCCAATTTTGGATTCCACTGCACGTTGTGAGGTTTGAATTGCAAGCAGGATGGTGTTGACCCCTTCTGAGGCCTGATCAGTGGGTGGGGCATCGCCTCCGGTTCGGGGAGCCGCCGGAGTGGTGAACTGGTCAATTTTCTGCTGGGATGGTTGTGTTTGTTTGGGGGCTCTGTCCTTTCCCGTGTTGTCAGCGTTGCAGAGCAGGCACAGCTACGCCCCGCGAGGGTGAGGCCCGGTCCCGGCTAGGATCTCGCGTCCCTTCTGTCTGAGGCAGCCCCGAGTCTAGTTGATCACCCCCGGGGGCGGAACCCGGTCCCCTGGCTGGGCGACCCCCCAGGGGGGCACCAGGGTCTCCAGCCAGTCCACGAGAGGATTGGATTTAATCGTGCTATCACACGGCGGCTCCAAGACCAAGATGGTCGGCGGGAGGCCTCCCCCTCCTCCGGCTGCAGGCCAGGGTGGGTTGGTGAGCTGTTGGGCCTCTCAGGCGCCTCGGTCCCTCCTTAGATGTCCCCACTATTGTCTCTGCACCCTCTGTGGGCACCGCCTCAAGGCCAGTCTGGGGTAATCGGTGCCTCGTTGGGCACAAATCACTAGGCAGCCCCCTCCAGTGCCCGGGCCCCGGTCACCTCGGTCTCCTGCGACTCCCCGCTCCTCTCTAGCATTCTCACTTTAATCGGGCTGGGGCAGAGTCTCTCTTGATCTTAGAACAGTGTAAACTCCCTTCTGCTCCTTACTTCCTTCCTCATCCATGTGTTTAGGCAGTTCTTTATGTTCGCCCGCCGCGTTGTGGTGAGCCGGACCCGACGCTCTATACTTCAGGCGGCGGTCTGGTAGCGCCTCCCGCCGAGCGGGCACCTCTCATCCTGGTCCGCGCCCGGCTGGGCCAGCGGCGCCGTGCAGCAAGGTCCTTGTGGGACCCGGGGGCTCCGGCCCCAGGGATGCGACCACTCCTTTATCCCCTTCGTCAGGCAGCACCGCCCCGGGCGACGTCCTTTTTAATCCGGTCCACGGGCACCCCGCGGTCCGGGCCCCGGGACCTCGCTCATCCACTTGTGTGCCGGCTGCAGATTCTCGTGGTCTCGGCCTCACTCCTCCCCCGCGTGGCCGCAAACAGCCACGGCTTCCAGGCGCGCCGAGGGGGGAAGGCACCCCTCGCCGCGACCTCCGCAGCCGCAGGAGATCCGCCCCAGCCCGAAGCACCGGGCAGCCTCCCTCCGAGGCGCGGTCCGGTGCCCGGGGCCGCCTCTCTTCTGAAGCCGCCTCGGCCTCCCCGAGCCTCGGAGTCGGACCAACGGGAGCCGGGAAGCACCCAGGCAGCCCCCACACCACGACCGGGGACTCAAAGGATTAGCCGAGGTGGCTGGTTCCGGACGGATGACGGAGGGGTCCTAAGCTCTCTTAGAGTGCGACCGCCATCTGGACGTCCGTGGCCACGCCCCTCTTGTTTACTTTTTAAAGACTTAAGACACTTCATATCATTTTTTAGTGATATCTTTACAAATTCATATTGCATCTTTGATCGTTTTGACCTGCAAATACCCATATA
The DNA here is from genome assembly GCF_031143425.1 of Pleurodeles waltl. NCBI lineage: Eukaryota > Metazoa > Chordata > Amphibia > Caudata > Salamandridae > Pleurodeles > Pleurodeles waltl. The sequence continues at coordinate 393,203,139 of NC_090446.1, forward strand.
AATATTATATATTTTTCTAAACACTGTGTAGTGTATTTTTGTGGTGCTATATTGTGTTATTGTATGATTTATTGCACAAATACTTTACACATTGCCTTCTAAGTTAAGCCTGACTGCTCAGTGCCAAGCTACCAGAGGGTTGGCACAGGATAATTTGGATTGTGTGTGACTTACCCTGACTAGAGTGAGGGTTCTTGCTTGGACAGGGGGTAACCTGACTGCCAACCAAAAAAACCATTTCTAACATTGTGGAATCTGCATTTGCTGTGGGACCTGAATTTGCTGTTGGAGAAACTGTTTTTGCTGTTGGGGAATTTGCATTTGTACTGCTCCAGTAGGAACAGTCATGTTTTGGTTTTGGGGTCTTTGAACTCTTTGATTTTGAAATTGACTGTTGTCAACCATCTGCACAACATCACCACCTTGCACCAGATTATTTATGTTGCTGTAAGGACACTTCTGCGTCCGGTGTCCAATGTTGCCACACACATGACATGTATGACTTTTCCTCAGGGACTGAACATCAGCCACATTAACATTATGATTTACTCAAGCTTCACAACCTCTTACCTGAGGCACCATATTGCTCTTCTGTTTTATTCCCTGCATTCTACCTGTGTTCATCATCCATTGCGGACCCTGCATTCCTGTTGCTTGGGCAGGCTTGATTTGCATCACCATCGCTTTCTCCTTTAATTTTTTCTGCTTCCATTCAATTTCAGCACTTCAGTATTTTGCACACTGTAGTACTTCATCAATAGGTTTACCCTGCCAGCAAATCAAATGATTCTGAATCATATTGCTAATTTCAGGCTTCAATCCTTGCACAAATCTAAACACAAAATTAATCATATCTCTCTGCTTAATAATCTCAGTACCACTGTACTGTTTAAAGCTTACAACAATCTCTCATCGTAAGCATGAATGGACTCCTTTGATTCCTGGGCTGCCCTGCCAATCAACATCTTTAGGGGAAGCTCAAGTTTTCAGGCATTCAATCACCTTATAATAACTTTTTATCACCTCCTCAGATGGTGCACCTGTCACTGGGTCTGTTGGTGGTTCCCAATTTGGCCAATGAACACTCCACTTACATTCAACCCACAAATCTGCTGGAACCACAATTTCAAATAAAGTGTTTAAGTCTTTCCACAGACACTTTGCAAGTTTAACAAATCTCTCTATTTATTGGTATCATGCCACTGGCTTCTCCCTCAACCTCAGGTAGTCATTGGTGAATGGCAAGATGTAGCCTCTCCTCCATGGGACATGAACAAAAATTTCCTCACAGAATTTCTCTCACTGGCATCATTTTTACAGCTCCATCAGCCTGCTCTACACCGTTTGAGGATACAGTCGGCTTTTTCTTTTGGTCTCTTTTTTTTGCCCATCTGCCTTCCCATTTATCTAATGCTCCCCATGTTTGGATGTTTTGGATCAACTCTCTAATGTGAATTTTCATGCCAGGTGATCCCATGTTTCAATGTCTTTAGAGTTGCATTCTAATTTGTAACTTCTTTTTAACTGTTTGAATGGATCCATTTAAATTTCATATTTCTCTTCCAAATCAACTAATTTCCATCAATCTGTCCTGCACAGTGTGTAACATCCTTGCACATAAAGTGCAACTTGTTTTCATTATAAGAATCCAAACTGTCCAGCTCAAGTGTTCCCTCAATAATTTCATTCAATTCCAATTTCAATCTAGCAAATTCAGTGCCTTCTCTCCCTCTGGTGTGTTCCCAGATACTGACACTCCACTCAGACTGTCTAACCATTCAGTTATCTATTTTGCTGATAACCCTTGTAAGCTATTATTATTACAGCAGGATATGGGCGGTGGAGTATTACATGGTGCTCTCATTACCTGCTCAGAAGCAAACACAGATGACCCTCAGGAACACGGGGGACATATCACATCAATCAGCGGACCTACTTTATCAAATACCTGGTTATAACCAAAGGAATTCATAGGGGTGATGGCTAGCACAGTAGTGCTCAGACTTTCCATTTCTGTATTAGTTACAAAAAGAGAATGTCCTGCTGATACCGGGTTTGGACTTTGTGGACCACTCCCATTATTACCCTGGGAATACAACAACGGAATGAATGGGCCTCTTTTCGAGGGAACTGTCAATACGTCTAGTCCTGAATTTTTTTTTTGACTTGGTGGGAACATCAGTCCTGTACCATGACCAGTTTATACTGTACCAAAGGTCTGATTTGATTGATTAGGGGCAACATACTGTGGCATCAATATTGGAGAATACATGGGCATTGTCTGCTTCCAATCCACAATCTGTGCAGGTGTCATTACATTAGGCATAGACTCCATCTGAATCATTCCTTAATTCTGAGTTGGCTGTGGCATAACTGGAAATGTGATATTCTGTGTTGTGTTAACAACTGAAACTGCTGGATAAACTGCTGGTGTCTGTGCTACTGTAGTAGCAGATGCCCTTGAAGCTACCTGAATCTGGCTTTGCACTACTGGAGCTGTGGCTATACATGGGCTGCATTCTGATTTACTGGTTCCATTGCATTATATGGTGGTGGATGACTGTAAAAGCTGTGTTATAAATTCATCATATGAATCACTTTTGTTGGCTGTTGTCTTTTTATGTTCATCTAACTTCTGCTCTAAGTCTTCTGATGGCTTCTTTTTGGTTTTAGGTCTAACACTTCTATCACCCTCCTGTCTTATTGCTGAAAATAATTTTACTCTATGTAATGTGTCTGCTCTCCATAATTTCTGCTCCTCATCACATCTAGCTTCTGCTTCTGCCAATGTCTTTTCTTCCTTTCTCATTCTCCTCTCAAATTTCTAAGCCTCTTTCTGTCTTACAACTTTCCCCAAATGACAAGTGCTTCAAATTGTGTAGCTCTAGGAAGGGGTTTACACTCTCCTTACATTTTCTAAAATCCTTAGATTAAAAGTTCCTTAACAGGGGAAAGCCAAGTTACCTTCCTTCTCTGTGGTTTTGCACCACTGTTTTACCCATAGCCAGGCTGAAACTCTTCTCTCTTCCATCACCTCAAATGCTGGTGCACGCTCAGGTGGAGTAGGTTCAGCCTCTCCAACCTGAATACAAATATCTCCTCATAGTGCACTCCTTAAAGCTTTGGAAAACTTCATTTTTACACAAATGTAATTCACAAACATGAATTCTATGAATTAAGGAAGTACTTTTAAATCCCACAATCCTTTTTGGAAGCTGTCCTCAACCTACCGCAGCACAGTCTTGTCCACCAATCTGTGCATGGCTCTTCTTATTAACCAACCAATCCCAGTGCAGATCAAATTACTTCATACTCACTTCACTCTGCGGCTGCGACACACCTCACAGCTATCTTACACACACTCAAGCATACACCCTAAATGCAAATATTGCGAGCACAAAAACAAACCTGTCTGCTCATTCTGGGTGGGACTGAAAACTTTGAAAGCTGTACGGCTACACTTCCAACTGTGACTTTCGCACAAACGCAAGTTAGAATTGACCAGCGAATCTCACTCTGATTGATACGGATCCCCCAGGTGACCTCAGGATTCACCTAAGACCAACCAACAACTCTCACTCACTCAAGGAATCTACTGGTATTGTTGATGCAACCAATCATCCAACACATCACTACAGCCAATAAATTAACTTAGCATCTCTGTACATTTGTGCAACTACATGGGCAATTTTGAGCACAAAGCACAACATTCACTTTGAGTGTGCTGACTCCCAAAATATCTCACACATCACTCTTCACTGCAGTTTTGCAAAAGCATTGCAAATGCAACACCTCCTCAAAACACATACCGTACACTTGTACCACAATGCTGGAATTTCATCCACCCCTACACTTTACCATGAACGGCTCACGCTGTGGGCAAAATCTGATTCCCCTCCTCATGAGGTGAAACTGTCCCTCTGCTACCAAAACTGTTGGAGTGATTTCCTTCTCCCATTTTGGATTTGGAAACCACGTTTGGGTGAGGTGCAACAACTTACCCTACCTAAACTAGAGGTGGATAGGATCTTTTGATTCAGAGAAGAGTGTGGTAATCAGATGCATTCATTATAATCTAATAACATGAGAAATCAAAACAGCTTTAACACCACGACCAGTTTGGCCACGCAAACAAGACTCTAAACTGAATCAAGTTTCAAAGCATTATTACAACAACAGAGCTATTGTAATATAAATGGCACGTAATACTACATGGCAAATATACGTGAAAATCATAGGCTGACCAAAACGTCTAAAGAAATGTATCCTGTTAAACGTAAAAACTATTAAACACTCTAATAATATTACAGAGATTTATAGTTCAATAATTTGAACAACTGAGATAGATTTAGATTGTTTGATGGTGACATCAGTACAGTTCAAAATTCAACTAGTAACAATCAATTGTTGGACTGGGCCATCCCTACTCCTATTACAGATTTGGACTTGCATGTGTGGTAATGGGCTAACACATGCGGGCAAAACAAGACAATAAAAGAAGACAAAAATTATTTGTAAAACCATCTAACTAGGGTAACTCACAATACAATTACACTGGTGTAAAACATCTAACTGAAAAGGAAATAAGAAGTGTTGCATTATAGATTATATACCTCTTCTCATGGGACAGCAGACAGGAAGGATTTGTCAGTCCAGAGCACCAACAGCTTCACATCATCAGTAGACAGCAGTATCATAGACATTGCAGCACATGGGCTGCACCTAGGACAAAATAGTCATTCAGATTTGTTTGGGCATATTAGTACTAAACGGCATAAATAAGTGGGGAAAATAGGATGAGTGACAAGAACATGACAGCCTTAAGATGTGAGAAAAGAACTCTTCAGCATGCAGGGTAAGGAGAATCTGATCAGCAAGGGGGGCAAGAAGAAGCTGATCAGCCTGAAAGACAAGAAGAATCTGACTAAAAGTTTCAAAAGTCTCTCCTGAACCAGAAATGTCCATGGAGTTCTGATTGGTCCACTGTGTGAACCCATCTTGCGCCAGCTGATCAATTTCCAATGGAACTTATAGATGCCCATCAGATTTGCAACTATTCTGGATTTTCTCAGGGAAGGTGCAAAGTCATCTTAATGAGTTCATACAGTTCCGTTGTAAAATGACAATTTGTATAACATTTGAAACAAAATAATTTCTTCCCATGGGTCGCAGGATGATTCCAATAGTTCGCATGTGAATTCAATATTACTTGTTGTCAGTCCGGTAGCTACAAAAATGTTGTTACTCTTAAGGTCAACAAGACCACAGTCTCTGTCTTTAATACAATAAAGCATTCTCTAACACATAAGCAACCTAGGAAATAACTCAGGACAAAGGAAAGAAGATGAATTAGCACTTCTCAAACCTGCTGCGAAAATGAATCTTTAGGCCTAGTCTGGCTAAAAAGCCTAAATACATAATTCTAATTACTAAGCACTTATGGTAATGTGTACCATTTAATGAACACATATACAAAGTAAAATCATTTCATTGTAATCATTATTATTGCATCATGTTAGCAATGACTGAAATGTGCATTTATTTTTCTGTAAACACCTAACTCTACATTAATAAAATCCATTATAAATCAATACAAGTACTGCTACATTATTTCAGTTTACTATTCATGTTATTTTTCACATCTATTATATCTCTAGAAATAATATTTTCATTAGAAATGTATGTTTACTGTTCACTTAATATAAACGCTCAACATCTGCCATGTTAATACGCAATGCCCAAACAAGTGGTGGTCACAGTGTCCACAATCTTCAAACGTGCACATTTTTACATTTCATGCTAATGTCCTCTGCTAGGCTTTTAAATGAAGATTTATAAGTCACCATGTGCTGACTTCTATACCACTAATGTACTGGTAAAATCTGATCTCTATCAGGAAAAGGGCCATGATTATGAATAAAGGTGGTATATATATAGCACATGATAAAGGGTAAGTTATTTTTTGAGTGCAATAAATGTTACCTGTTTTTGGGGAATAGCATGCTGATTTTGGTGTTTTACACACCAAAATCTGAACAATGCTATAAATACCATGGGTTTTCCCCTCTTAAATTTTGGCAGTTTTAACCTGCCAATATTTAATCATGGTTAGGTTATGTAATGCATCCGCTAATTATCCGATGCGTTAAGTGCTTACCAACTCGGAATTCTAATCTGTGCGTAAACAGTAATATATGCAGGGGTTGGAATTAACCACCCAACATGTAATCAGGGCCTAGAAAAGCGTGTTTTCTAATGTCTTGAAAATTACCTACTTTTCTTAACTTTCACAAGGTAATATGTTGAACATTGATTCCTAGGAATGGGGTTCTTTCAGCCTAGCTTCTGTTTTTACTTGAATCCATATATTTAGGCCATATTTATTTCTCCACTACCTGCCCTGGATGGCCGGGGCAGCATATGTGGTGTAGTCATTCAACTGGGATTTTAGCCATTGCCCATGTCTCTTGGAAGCAACATATATCAAAGGCTTTCACCTAGGCTAGCTAATCCCTGTCTTCTAATTTATTTCTTAATCCTGCAATGTTCCTAACCTATTAAGGATAACATTGAGTCTTGAGGTCTGTTTCATTATATTCCTGGCTCCTGAGACACCTATTTGGAAATAGTCAAAAGAGTGATATTTATGATGCTGTGAAATTGTTAGGGTTTGTACACAGCAAAGAGCATGTCCCCTCTCACTGCACTAGTGGGTTCTGTAATAGCTCCCTTTTAAACTTACTATTAAAAGCCTTTCTTGTTATTTCACCTTCCCCCCCCCCCTAGGCTTCTGTGTATGTTGTTTAATGTGCTGTTTTGTTTACACATTGGGCCTTGCTTTTACCAAGGCTTCTTTAAAACACTCCTCCCTAGGCCATGTGTTAATCCAACTCATTTGCATAATAACTGAAACTCTGCACACCTTTCAAGACCATGTGCAGCATGTGAGGACCACACCCAGCTCTTCAAACCACACCCAGCTCTGCACACCTTCCAAGAACATGTGCAGCATGTGAGGACCACACCCAGCCCTTCAAACCACACCCAGCTCTTTGAGCCACACCCAGCCCTGTCTATAAAAGGCATCCCCCGAGCCTCACCCAGTGCTTGTGCTCGTCTACCTCCAGCTTACCTGAGAACAGATCCCTCGGCGCTGGCACTCCTGCTCTTTACAGACTTTCTTTGACTTCAATGGGCGCAGCTGCTGGCTCTTCCTTCTTCCGGTTTCCGGTTCCTCCTTGCCTCAGCCTCTCTCCTACGAGTAACCTGCAAAAGAGAAAGAAGACAAGGTTAGACTGATCAGTATCTCTTGCCAGCAACAAGTAAGTGCAAAACTTTTTATTACCTGAGGAAGCTTTGACGGCAATTTCTGGATTCGTGTATAGACAGTTTGAGGCGAAGTGCCTTCCACGAGCATTGTGATTCAGGCTCTTTGTTGCAGGAGTATTTTGCGGAACTTTGTGAAGCGGACATTGTTTTTTTTTCATGGAACTTTTGGGACTCGAACAGTGAAAACCATTGACAGCAAGGCAAACAGTAAATCAAGGACTTGCACAAATTACATGCTGTATTTTGATGTAAAAGTACAGTATTTGTTTTATAAAAGATTCTGGAAATATGGGAAAAGTGAGTCTACTATTGGGAATTTAGGCTTTAGTTATATTATGATGAATGTTTGATATTGGTAATTCTGATAACGGTATTTGTTTAATGTTTTAGAAGCTTTACAGTAATAGAAAACACATCCCAGAGCAGTAACACATTCCAAACCTGGAAACTAGAGACCAGGATCCAAGAGGTACTTTTAGAAGAGAATTTCTAATAAATAAAGGGATAGTCAGGAACCCATTTAGGAATAGGTTGCACTTATCTGTTCTTTGTTTATGTTTCATTAGGCACCAGTTTCTACAGAAGTCAGAAAGGGCCGCAGATTTGTGCAGCACTTCAACAGTGGAAACGCAAGAACGGTGTTGTCTTTTTATTTTTTATTTTATCCACTTCCCCCCTTCCCTTGAGCTTCTGTTCTTAGTGCACTGTTTTAAAAACTAGTGTGCTGGAACAAGCAGTTTCAGGGTGGGGTCGGATTGTCTTCAACCTCCATCAGAACTGAACAAGAACTCAGGTGAGCTGGGCTTTGACAGAAGCACAAGCCTTTAAAAAATTTCAGTTCTGGTGGATGATGAATACCGGGGAAGAAATAGAGGGCATTGACGTCACGGATATGGCGCTGCCCCTAAATGAGGACTTGGCTCATAATGAATCAGTGTCTGGCATCTTGCAACATATGCAAGAGGAAATAGAGAGATTAAAGATGGAGAATACCTCTTTAAAACAGGATTTAAGCAGGTATAAATTTAGGGGATCTCAGTGGAACTCAGCTTCTACGCCTTTGTTTAAAACCTCCTCAGAGACAGGGGCGCCATCAAAACATACAACTTTGCCTTCCCCAGTTGAGGTTACTGTTAATGTTCCTAATGTTGTGCCCTTAGCAGCACCTGAACGTTTTCATGGAGATAGTAACAAATTCCATGTTTTTATCAATCAATGTCAATTACACTTCATTTGTAAGCCACAACAGTTCCCTACTGATGATACGAAAGTGGCATTCGTCTTGTCTTATTTGGGTGGCACAGCAGCCAATTGGTCAATTCCTTTCGTGGATAGAGATGATCCCATCCTCCATAATTGGAATCAATTTAAACGTACCATGACCAGCCTTTTTGCAAAACACACTTTCATGCAGGCAAGTGATAATGAGCTTTTAAATCTTAAACAAGGTAACAAGGATTTATTGACCTATCTCACTAGTTTTAATCGTTTACTCACCGAGACACAGTGGCCAGAAGAAAAGCGTGTCTCCCTTTTTTATAAAGGTTTGAGAGACGAGTTAAAAGACGCGCTGGCTCATATCGTTGATTTGCCAAAAGACTATTTGGACTTTGTAGATTTAGTTGTGAAATTAGAACATAGACTAGGAGAAAGAAAGAGAGATAAATACAAACTGGAATCACGGTTAACTTTTATTAGACACGAGAAGAAAGACACAGATAATAAACTCCCTGAACCAGAGCCTATGCAAATAGGGACACTCAGAGGTCCACTCACATCAGAGGAAAAAGAAAGAAGGAGAAAATTTCAATTATGTTTATATTGTGGCAGGGCAGGTCACTTTGCCAGAGAATGTCCAGTAAAGTCTAAAACTCCACGAAAGGGTGCTGTTTCCTCCACCTCCTCAACTGAATCGGGAAACGATTAAGCTCGACAAGGGGAGAGGTTACTTGTTCGAGAAAACATCTTAATCAAACCTCTAATGCTGCACCCTTCAGGGTACCGCACATACCTAGACATTTCATAATTCAGGTCGTTTTAATTGTTACTACCCAAGTGAGGCATTCTCTCCCTGTCCTACTGGACTCAGGCGCAACAGGAAATTTTGTGGATAATAAGTTAGCTGAAATCTTAGGACTTCCTATGTGCCTAAAGCCTTGTCCAGAAGCAGTATGTGCAGTGGATGGGTCAGAATTGACCTCTGGATTAATCACAAAACAAACAAGTCCACTTGTTATGGTCTGTCAGAACGGGCACACAGAGGTGATTAGCTTTGATCTAATAGATACTCCTAATTTTGGTTTGATTCTCGGGGTACCCTGGTTAACAACTCATAACCCAAAAATTGATTGGGTGAATAGAACTGTTACTTTGGATTCCTCTTTCTGTAGAACCAATTGCTATCAAGAAGCAGGTACAGAACAGAGCACAGTATTACACTGTGCTAGTGTTACACAAGATGAACCAAGTCTCCCTCCTGAATATTCTGACTTTAAAGACGTCTTTGATCCAGTAAAGGCTAGTGTGCTGCCCCCACATCGGTCTTATGACTGCCGTATAGATCTTATCCCAGGGGCCCCTTTACCTAATAACAGAGTATATGCTTTGACTGACGAAGAAACCAAATACTTAAGAACCTACCTAGATGACCTACTACAGTCTGGGTTCATCCGTCATTCCACATCTCCGGTGTCATCTCCACTCTTTTTTATCCCGAAGCCGGATAAATCCCTGCGCGCGTGTATCGATTATAGAGGACTAAATAAGGCTACAATAAAGAATAAATATCCTCTTCCTCTAATACCTGTGTTGTTGGATCAATTAAGACATTCTACTGTATACACTAAACTAGATCTGCGGGGAGCTTACCACCTGGTCCGAGTAAAAGAGGGGGATGAGTGGAAGACAGCTTTCAAGACAAAGTTTGGTTTATTTGAGTACACAGTAATGCCCTTTGGGTTATGTAATGCCCCTGCGGCCTTTCAGTTCTTTATAAATGAGGTCCTACACGAATTCCTGGACGTTTGTGTTATAGTATACATAGACGACATCCTCATTTACTCTAAGAACTCAGAAGAACATACCCAACATGTTCGTGCAGTATTATCAAAGTTAAAAGAAAATCATCTTTTTGCTAAGTTAGAAAAGTGTACTTTTAATGTCAGCAAGGTGGACTTTTTAGGATACTGCCTGTCACCTCAAGGAATAACTATGGATGTAAAGAAAATCAGTGCTATTGCTGATTGGCCAGAACCATCCTCTGTAAAAGATATTCAGAAATTTCTGGGTTTCGCCAATTTTTATAGGAGGTTTATTGCACATTTTGCAGACATTGCGGCCCCAATAACTACCTTGTTGCGGAAAGGGCAACGATTTCTTTGGACTGATGAGGCGGCACACGCCTTTCAACTCCTAAAACAAAAGTTCACTTCAGCCCCAATTCTGAAACATCCTGATCCTGACTTGCCCTTTTTTGTTGAAGCGGATGCTTCACAAGTAGCTTTAGGAGGAGTTCTCTCTCAACGAGATGCAGTAGATGGCCAGTTACATCCTATAGCCTTCTATTCCAAAAAGTTATTGCCAGCTGAACAAAATTACACTGTGGCTGAAAGGGAACTACTAGCTATCAAAGTAGCCTTTTCAGAATGGAGGCACCATTTAATGGGAGCCAAGTACCCAGTTACAATCTTTTCTGACCATAAGAACCTACAGTTTTTTGGATCACTTAAAGCACTAACACCACGTCAGATGCGCTGGTTAAATTTTTTTAGCACATTTGACTTTGTTATAACCTATAGACCAGGTGCACAACAAATTCAATCTGATGTGTTATCTAGATACGGACATACCTCAGACATGAAACAAGATAAAATAGGAGAACCCATTATTCCTCCCCAAAAGTTGTTGGCACCAGTACAACAGAAGGATTTCATCACAGATCTATATAATGCACACATGCAAATAGCACCTCAGGATTGGTTAAAGGATTCCCATAACACAATACAACGAGGTTTATTGTATCACGACAACATGCTGTTAGTGCCCACCTCTGAATTACAAACACAGGTGATAATTTGGCATCACGCCTCACCGTTGGCAGGTCATCCTGGTTGGGTAAAAACCCTGGAAAATGTGCAAAAACACTTTTGGTGGGACACTATAAGAAAGGACATTAAGCAATTTGTCACTACCTGTCCAATTTGTGCAAGACATAAATCTTCTCATAAGGCTCCTGACGGCTTGTTAATACCAATGCCAACACCCAAACAACCTTGGCACACTGTGAGCGTAGACTTTATTGTAGGTTTACCACCTGTAAAATCCTTCACAACAGTGTTGGTTATAGTGGATTTTTTATCTAAAATGGCACATTTTGTACCATTACGGAAATTACCCACGGCGGCAGAATTTGCCGATATTTTTATAAGGGAAATTGTGCGTTTACATGGTTTGCCAAGCAAAGTGGTGTCAGACCGAGGGAGCCAGTTCAACTCCAGATTTTGGAAAAAATTATGTGAAAAACTGAAAATAGATGTGGCCTTATCCACTGCTTTCCACCCAGAGACAGATGGACAGACTGAACGACTGAACCAAACCTTACTTCAAACGCTACGTTGTTTATTGGCTGATTATTCTAGTGAATGGTTGGAAGCTCTTCCTGTAGCAGAGTTTGTTTATAATAATACTGAGCATTCAGCTCTACTTTGCTCACCATTCTATTTCTTGCAGGGGTATCATCCAAGAGCTATACCCATTTTGTTAGAAGATTCCCTGTTGCCTACAGTAACGGATAGACTAACGAGGTTAGGTGACATACAAGACAAAGCCAGGAAACATTTATTAAAGTACAAGGAAAGCATGAAAAGACAAGCAGACAAACACAGGTCTGAGGCACCAATGTATAAAATTGGTGACAAGGTATGGCTCTCCACAAAAAACCTAAACATAGAGGGATCCCGAAAGCTGCAACCACGTTTCATTGGACCCTTTAGTATAACTGCCATAGTAAACCCGGTAACAGTAAAATTAGATTTACCAAAAGAATATCCAGTACATACTACATTCCATGTGTCCTTGCTTAAGCCGTACAACTCAAAAACCCGACCTGAACCACCACCTCCACCCATACCAATTAAGGGAAATCTGGAATATGAAGTGAAAAGCATAAAAGACTCAAAAAGAATTAGTGGACGTCTGTTTTATTTAGTAGAATGGAAAGGATATGATGAATCTGAGAATTCATGGGAACCAGCATCATATGTACATGCCCCACAGCTGATTAGACGGTTTTATTTAAAAAATCCAGGAAAACCCCGTCCTGTAGGAGGGCCTTTGAGGGGGGCAACTGTTAGGGTTTGTACACAGCAAAGAGCATGTCCCCTCTCACTGCACTAGTGGGTTCTGTAATAGCTCCCTTTTAAACTTACTATTAAAAGCCTTTCTTGTTATTTCACCTTCCCCCCCCCCCTAGGCTTCTGTGTATGTTGTTTAATGTGCTGTTTTGTTTACACATTGGGCCTTGCTTTTACCAAGGCTTCTTTAAAACACTCCTCCCTAGGCCATGTGTTAATCCAACTCATTTGCATAATAACTGAAACTCTGCACACCTTTCAAGACCATGTGCAGCATGTGAGGACCACACCCAGCTCTTCAAACCACACCCAGCTCTGCACACCTTCCAAGAACATGTGCAGCATGTGAGGACCACACCCAGCCCTTCAAACCACACCCAGCTCTTTGAGCCACACCCAGCCCTGTCTATAAAAGGCATCCCCCGAGCCTCACCCAGTGCTTGTGCTCGTCTACCTCCAGCTTACCTGAGAACAGATCCCTCGGCGCTGGCACTCCTGCTCTTTACAGACTTTCTTTGACTTCAATGGGCGCAGCTGCTGGCTCTTCCTTCTTCCGGTTTCCGGTTCCTCCTTGCCTCAGCCTCTCTCCTACGAGTAACCTGCAAAAGAGAAAGAAGACAAGGTTAGACTGATCAGTATCTCTTGCCAGCAACAAGTAAGTGCAAAACTTTTTATTACCTGAGGAAGCTTTGACGGCAATTTCTGGATTCGTGTATAGACAGTTTGAGGCGAAGTGCCTTCCACGAGCATTGTGATTCAGGCTCTTTGTTGCAGGAGTATTTTGCGGAACTTTGTGAAGTGGACATTGTTTTTTTTTCATGGAACTTTTGGGACTCGAACAGTGAAAACCATTGACAGCAAGGCAAACAGTAAATCAAGGACTTGCACAAATTACATGCTGTATTTTGATGTAAAAGTACAGTATTTGTTTTATAAAAGATTCTGGAAATATGGGAAAAGTGAGTCTACTATTGGGAATTTAGGCTTTAGTTATATTATGATGAATGTTTGATATTGGTAATTCTGATAACGGTATTTGTTTAATGTTTTAGAAGCTTTACAGTAATAGAAAACACATCCCAGAGCAGTAACACATTCCAAACCTGGAAACTAGAGACCAGGATCCAAGAGGTACTTTTAGAAGAGAATTTCTAATAAATAAAGGGATAGTCAGGAACCCATTTAGGAATAGGTTGCACTTATCTGTTCTTTGTTTATGTTTCATTAGGCACCAGTTTCTACAGAAGTCAGAAAGGGCCGCAGATTTGTGCAGCACTTCAACAGTGGAAACGCAAGAACGGTGTTGTCTTTTTATTTTTTATTTTATCCACTTCCCCCCTTCCCTTGAGCTTCTGTTCTTAGTGCACTGTTTTAAAAACTAGTGTGCTGGAACAAGCAGTTTCAGGGTGGGGTCGGATTGTCTTCAACCTCCATCAGAACTGAACAAGAACTCAGGTGAGCTGGGCTTTGACAGAAATCCCTTAAGCCTAGGCAGAGACGAACCAATTCCATTCACTAACAATGTTTACATTTAGGCCAGATTGTTTATAATTGTAGAACAATTTATCAACCTATCGGCAACTCTGTTTGCAGCTGTCCTATTTCTTGTTTTTTTTATGTTAGATGTTCTAGGACCTGTGGATAAGGTGCTTTATCTAGAATAACAATGTTTATTTAGTGTGATTTGCAGATTGATAGACATGATTCCAAATACACATTGAATATCGCTGGAGCTAAAGTTGAAGACCTAACATACACCAAAAGGTGTGAGAATAGGTAGAGACCAATGAAGCTATCTTGGTGGTAGTGCAGGAGCGATTGGTGGATGTCACAGCAATGGACTGCCATAAACTAGCAATGATTGTTGTGAAAAATAATAACAAACAAACCATTTAGGTGGAATTGGCACAGCCAGAGATAAAGAGTAGTTGGCTGTTGTGAATGCTGCCCGGTGATTGGCATGCCGCACATTGACTCTAAAGAATTAGCAGTAGTAAGTGAGTAATTGGGAGAGCAATCACAGGTAGCCTGTCATATGTTCACAGTGATTTCTGAGAGACATTGTGGAAAACAGGATTGTTCAGGTGACACTAGAGGTCCATATTCAGGAAGAAGTTGAAGGTTATTTGAGAAACCTGGATCTCACTTATAAGATTAGTTAAGTCAGACACATCAGTAATAGCAGGTGCAGTATTAACTAGCTACCAATACATACTTTCATTCTGAAAGAGTAGCCAGGCAACAATGCTCGTTATACTAACTTTATTTGTGCTGTTGCTAAATGACTTTGGTAGAGAGATAAATGGGTCTGGATCATAACTTGCATCTTTAGGCTCCAATGCCCTTTTCTTTCAGTTGTCTGTGAGATGATGATACTGTAATGGTCCTGACACTGAGTGGGCACCAGGCTATGTTTACATTTTGAAAGCAAAGGTGTCCCTGATTCTCTCAAAACTTAAGATAGTGCACTCTTGAAAGCATCAAACTAATCATGTCTGCACAAGACAGGACCTTACCTTTTACACAACAGCAAGTTGCAGGCTTTTACATTTAGGTCACTACTGCGGGAAAACAATATATAGTTTCAAGTATACTTCTTGCTAGTGACTATAATTACATGGAACCAGTTTGCACGATTGGATGTCTTATTTGCAATGCAACGTAGGTTACTCTATGTACATCTCTCACATGTTTTCATATATAATGTCAGGAAGTCCTAACTTTTCAGCCTAACATTACTTGTGCATTTTGGCACCTCTAGTTCTACACTTATTAAAGGAAAATTTTAAGCCACAAATGCCATAATGCAAAATTACACAAGACAAAAATGCAGGAGAGACACAAAATTCCATGATTGACAGTTTTATTTCCTTTAGTATCAAGTTTTTGTTTTTCAGAATTTTACTTACATGATGCATACTAGGAGACTGCACATTACTTTAAAAAATATCCACTCTTTCTAACAGAGTTGTGTCATCTACTGGGTTGTAGTGCTCACTGTGTAAAGAGCTCTGTAGCCGAGAAATCAAGAGGGGTGATGTAGTTGACATTTTAGTGCTATCCTTCAAGTCACAGAACTCATCTATACGTGAAGGTTTATGCATTATGTTAACCAAAGCACTAATGGTTTGAATGTGGAATGTCATTTTAAATGTGCAATTGTTTGAAGAATTGTTAGAAACCCTGGGGATATCAAAATGTAATTAAATGTTTGAAGGATTAAATTGATATTTATGATGTAATTTAGACTCTGGACTAATAGTATGTGATAGACCTGGCATCCTTGGCGTAGTTTCCTCTGTCTTTTTGCCTGTGCTTCCTGTGTTTTTTAATGTGTGCTGGACTTTGTTTTTGCTGGTTTTGCTACTCTGGGCACTTTACCACTGCTGGCCAGTGCTAAAGTGCAAGTGTTCTCAGTGTAAATTGTGTTTGTAATTGGCTTTTCCATGATTGGCAGATTTGATTTACTAATAAGTCCCTAGTAAAGTGCACTAGAGGTGCCTAGAGCTTCTAAATCAAATACTACTAGTGGGCCTGCAGCACTGATTGTGCCACCCACATGAGTAGCCCTGTAAGCATGGCTCAGACCTGCCACTGCAGTGTCTATGTGTGCAATTTAAAACTGCTAGTTCGACCTGGCAACCCAAACCTTTCCTTTTTATACATGTAAGGCACCCCTAAGGTAGGACCTAGGTAGCCCCATGTGCAGAGTGCAGTGTATGTTAAAGGTAGGACATGTACTGATATGTTTTACATGTCCTGATAGTGAAATACTGCCAAATTCAGTTTTCACTGATGCAAGGCCTATCTCTCTCATAGGTTAACATGAGGACTGCCTTTAAGTGTCTTTTAAGCTCAGTTTCCCATTAGGAGCAGATGCAGATTTGGAGTTTGGGGTCTCTGAACTCACAAGTTAAAAATACATATTTGGTAAAGTTGGTTTTAGATTGTCAGTTTGAAAATGCCACTTTTAGAAAGTGGGCATATTCTTGCATAGCCAATCTGTGCCTCTGCCTGCTTGTGTATTTCACGTCTGGGTCAGCCTGACAGTTAGGCTGTTTGTGAATCTCCACTAGACAGTGACACAACAGGAGCTGGGGTGCAGCCTGCATATCCTTAGGAGTCTTCTGGGCTAGAGTGGGGAGGGAGGAGCTGACACTTACATCTGAAAGGGCTTTGCCTGGCCTCACACAATGAGGTCCCCAAACCCCTGGTTTGTGTCTGGTGCCAGGACTGGGCAAGGCAGGATCTTGTGAACAACAGAGACTTTCCTGTGAAGGTTGCCTACTTCAAAGGCAGAAAGGGGTATAAGTAGTGGACCCAAAACCTCAGACTTGTAGATTACTTCTGGAATCAAGAGGAACCTTTGCCAAGGAGAAGAGCTGAAGAGCTGGAGGAGGAGTATTGCCCCTTTGCCTGTGACTGTGCTTTGCTAGGTTGGCCTACAGGTGCTGCTTCTGCCTAAAAGAGGACAAAGACTGGACTTTGTGGGATATTCCTACTTGTAAATTATCTCAAAAGGCTTGGACCGAGCTTGCCTCCTGTTTTGTAGTCTCAGGGCCATCAAAAACACCCTCTGCCAGTACTTGGACTCTTCTGAGACTCCTAAGCTGCCAAGGTGGAAATCCACACACAGGAGCCTTGTGGGGAAAATTTGGATGCACCACCTGCAACGCAGCTGTAAATACAACGCATCACCTACATCCCGGCTAGAGAAACGATGCAACACCCACTTGCGACTGCTGAAATCAATGCAATCTCCACGCAGCGCAGTTCCTCATCACTGTTCGGCTGAATTTCACATCTATCGTAGCTGGGCATCAAAATCAATGTGAACCTGTCTGGATCCGAGGTGCCTGTCTGGAAAACAAACGCATCGCTCTCTTGTGAGAGAGAAAAATTATGTATCGCCTACCAAATGGAGAAGAAACGATGCATGGCCTCACTTGCGAGTAAGGTATTGATGCTTTGCTGACTTTTTGGACTCAGGCTCGCCTGTGCGGCTTTATTTTTGACCTAAAGCAGGTACTTTGTGTAACATCAATGCATCCATTGTTTCCTATGGAGTAAAACTCTTTCTGAATTAAAAGTTCATAACTTTACTTGTGTATGTTGGATTTTAGTCATTGTGGTCTTGTTTGATTTAGATAAATATTGGCCATTTTCCTAAACTGGTGTGGTGTTCATTTTGTAGTGTTTTCACTGTATTACTGTGTGTGTTGGTACAAATACTTTATGCATTGCCCTTGAGATAAGCCAGACTGCTTGTGTCACGCAACCAAGGGGGTGAGCAGTGGTTATCTTAAGTGTGTTTCTCAATTGCCCTGACCAGAGTGAGGGTCTTTGCTTGGACAGAGCGCAAACTGATTGCCAATCAGAGACCCCACTTCTAACACTATGTATTGACACGATATTGAATTCCAAATCATTAATGATTTTCATGTGTGTGCAAAAATAGATAACAGCAGTTCCACGTTATACTGACTGAAATGTATTAACAGAGTTATTTCATTTAAAGTTATTGAAATCTAAATACTAATGAAGAATTAGTAATGAAGAACTAACAGTTTACATATTAAAATGTGTTTTATTTGATGTAATAATGTCCTGTTTTAATTTGTTTGCATTAGCCTAAGTCTTTCGTAGCTGAGTAAAAAATGCAAAGTCATTTCCATAACGTGAACTTTCTTGCAGACTTCGTCCCCATGAGAAGACTAGCTTTGGTAATAGACCTCTATTGTTTTACATATAGAGAGTTGTACAAGTTTGACCTTGAATGTGGAACATCCTGGACTGTGGACTACCAATTTAAACATTTGTTTCAAACTTGTGTGGAGCAACATGGATGGATGTTGTTTTCATGCAGCGGCAGCCAACATAAATTTAAAGTGATGGGTGGGTGGAGAAGGGTGCGGAGGGATTGCGGGGCACGGGGTAGCGAAGGGAAAGAGTGTGAGGGGGAAGCACGGCTAGGGGGTAATAAATAAACACTTACCTGGTGCTGCTGGCTTCCTCGTAATCCACTGCTTCCGGGTCCCAGCATCAAAGAATCCCTGTGCAATCTCCTCACTACTCTCATGCTATTACCTAACATGAAAGCAGGTCAGGGATTGGCCTGAGCAGGCTAGTTTACTGCTCAGTCAGACACAGGGAGTCTGTGCTGTTTTTTCAACCTGGCTGTCAAATACAGTACGGTTGGAGAACTCTAACTGCGCATGACTGTTCGGCCAGCCTAAAATGGACAGTTGAGGGCACACTTCACTCCCACCTCCTCTCTCCCCCTCCTATGGCCTGGACCGCCCCTACCTCCACAGGCTGGCTCAGCCCGCAGCAGAAACATAACACAATAGTGAAATATTGTTTCATTTCTCTGAAGCTGGCTCTGAGCCAGTGGGCTACACTCCTCTGCCATTTTGGAGGAGCTGCCGCTCTTCTCATGACAGACCTGGGAAGAAATACAAATGTTTCAACTTGGAGCAGTGTGCTCGATTTCTATTAGGCAATGCCCTTTCAACATAAAATGAACTGTTGTCCTGAGCAAATCAGATTGCTGTATAAACTTTGATATGTCTGTGGCTATTTGGTCTTTGGTCAGATCTTTCTGATTACCCTTGGTCAGATGAGTATCCTGCCTGAAGATGAGAAGCTAAGCCCCTTTTCCCTGTAACTTGAGATGCTGAGTCCCTTGGAGAGGCATTTTCCTCTCTGCTTTTGACCCTCTGAGATGCCTTACTGAGACTTGGAGATTATTCTTTCTAACCCCTTCAGAAGACTCTTGATCGAGCTTCTGACATGCTGACACTTTCCCTTTTTACTTATCCTTTACCCACCTTAGTTAGTAGCCTGTTGCCTGAGAATACTTTTTTCCAGATTCTTTGTGCCCTTTTTGTTCTTTTTGTCTTTTGCCCGCATGTGTCCCACCCCACACATGTATTTCCCTGATTTGGAAAATTTTAGGGTTTCCCTATGCTTAGCTAAATTGAACCTTTGATGTTTTTAATTGATTTGATGCTTATCAAAACTGAGCAACACTTATTTCCTCTCCCTCAAATAAAATTGTTGATGTTTTGGATTGTACTTGTCAAACACTTAGGCCCTCATTAAAACCCTGGCGGTCGGTGATACAGCAGCAGTAATACCGCCAACAGGCCGGCGGTAACCAAAATGGAATTATGACCACAGCGGAAACCACTCAGACAGACAGACACTTTAACACACCGACCTCAATGGCGGAATCAACAAGCACCATGGGGGTAACCGCCAACTGCCAGGCAGAAGACAATGTATCGCACACTGTATTAAGACAGTCCAAGCCACCACCTTTTCTCGGGTGGTACCAACGACATAAAAAGCATGGCAGAAATATAGCTCAGAAGTCAAAGGACTCACCTGTGGAGACTCAGGGAACATCCATGACGCCATGGAGCCCTAGCTGCACATATTTCCGATGCTCGTCTACCTTCTGCTACACTATGAACAGCAATGCCGGCGAAGACGACCACGGTGAGTACTGGCACCTAGCACACAAGGGAGGGGGGAGGAAAAAGAGAATGACACACAACACACAACACCCCCACCCCCAACACCATACACACAACCAGAAGCAGCGACATAACTTACCTACCCGTACTCCTCAGGAAAAATGCAAGGACAAAATGATTTGAAGAAAGTGAGTGTAATACGATAAAATACTAAGAATAAGTGCATCAAAATACAAACGTATATACATATTTACAATGGAGGGACACTGCCCAGTCATCAATGTCTGTGGGCCACAGGGCCACAACACATAGGCCAAGGCCCCACCTCACTCCTGTAAGAACACTGCAGGGGCATCAGGTAGAAAACACACAGGCACCTCAAGGGGACAGGGAATGGGGGGGCACTTCAGCCCGAAAATGGTACAACACCACTGGTCTGGAGGGGGCAGTATGCCCTGTGCGATATCCTGGGGAGTGCAAAGCCACAGTCTCTCAAGTGGGTGGTTTGCCCACTGCCTCTGGAGGGGGCAACATGCCCTGTGTGATGTCCTGGGGAGTGTAAGGCCACAGTCTCTCAAGTGGGTGGTTTGACCACTGCCTCTGGAGGGGGCAACATGCCCTGTGCGATGTTCTGGGGAGTGCAAGGACACAGTCTCTCAAGTGGGTGGTTTGCCCACTGCCTCTGGAGGGTACAACATGCCCTGGTCTTCGTCCTGGGGAGTGCAAGGCCACAGGCTCTCAAGTGGGCGGTTTGTCCACTGCCTCTGGAGGGGGCAACATGCCCTGTGCTTGGCCCTGGGAAGTGCAAGGCCACAGTCTCTCAAGTGGGTGGTTTGCCCACTGCTAGGTCCTTGGGAGTGCAAGGCCACAGTCTCTCAAGTGGGTGGTTTGCCCACTGCTTGGTCCTTGGGAGTGCAAGGCCACAGTCTCTCTAGTGGATGGCTTCTTCCACTGGTTCTGGAGGGGGAATTGTGCCTAGTGATGCAGATCTTGGAAAGTGCAAGGTCACAGTCTCTCACCTGGGTGTCAGACCCACAGGATTTGCAGGGGCAAGGACGCACAACAGCCCGTGGATGCAGTACTACACACTGTCTGCTGGAGGTGACCGCTGCTCAGTGGTGGCAGTGCCAGTGCTGGTGTCGGGGCTGGCAGTGGTGGGGGAGGCTCCAGCCCATCCGCTGCAGCCTTGGACAGCTGCCCACTGGGACTGCTGCTGTTGGCAGTGGTGCTGGTGGCGGTGCTGGCAGTGGTGGGGGAGGCTCCAGCCTATCCCCTGCAGCCTAAGTCGGCTGCCCACTGGGTCTGCTGTTGCTGGCATTGGTGCTGGTGGCAGTGCTGGTAGTGGTGGGGGAGGCTCCAGCCCATGCCTCGGACGGCTGCCCACTGGGGCTGTTGCTGCTGGCAGTGGTGCTGGCGGTGGTGCTGACAGTGGTGCTGGTGGCGGTGCTGGAAGTAGTGGGGGGAGGGTCCAGCCCTTCCCTTGCAGCCTCAGACAGCTGAACCACCATGGTTGGTGGTGGGGGCTCCAAACGAGTCCCAGCACCAGGCCTCCTGTCCTCCTTCCTGCCTGCTAGTGCAGGCCCCTTGCCCTTTCTGTCAGCAGCTAGGGATTTCTCCTTGCCCTTCCCTGTTGCAGCTGGTGGTGCCTCCTTGCCCTTCCCTGTTGCAACTGGTGTAGCGTCCTTACCCTTCCCTGTCGCCGCTTGTGGTGTCTCCTTGCCTTTCCCTGTCGCAGCTGGTGGTGCCTCCTTGCCCTTCCTAGACGCTGCTGGTGCAGGCACACTTTCAGTTTTGCTGACTGGAGCCCAGGATCCTCTCCCACCTGCAGTAGCTGTCAACACTACTGTGGCCGTGGACTGGGTGGCTGAGGTGCTTGCCTGGGTTCTGACCACCCTGGCCCAATGTGAAGGACGGGGGAGTGGTAGGGAGGAGTTCAACGGTGGAGAGGAAAAGCTTCTTAGGGACATTGGGGTGGGAAGACGGTGAAGGTTTGGGAGTGGAGGAAGAGGAAGTGGTTGTAGGAGGTGTCTGTCTGCTGATTTAGGGTGCAGGTGCATGGGCTGGATGGTGTTAAGAGGTGGAGGGCTGTTGGGTGTCTGAGTGCTTACGTTTGTGTACTTTGGGAGGAGGGGACACAGACACAGTGGGAGAGGACACAGGGGACATGTGCATGGATGTAGGGGTGATGACTGCCAGTGAGGGGTGTGTAGTGATAGGTGTAATGGTGATGGTGGTAGTCGATGAGGATGTAGTGCATGAAGGAGTGACTGTAGATGCGAATGGGATGGAGGTGGACGAGGAGGAGGAGGAGGGTGTAAGGAAATGCCTCCTTGGCATGTTTACCCCCTGACTTTTTTCCTTTGCTGATGCCAAGTTATGATTTGAAAGTGTGCTGAGGCCTGCTAACCAGGCCCCAGCATCAGTGTTCTTTCCCTAACCTGTACTTTTGTTTCCACAATTGTCAAACCCTGGCATCCAGGTAAGTCCCTTGTAACTGGTACCCCTGGTACCAAGGGCCCTGATGCCAGGGAAGGTCTCTAAGGGCTGCAGCATGTCTTATGCCACCCTGGGGACCCCTCACTCAGCACAGACACACTGCTTGTCAGCTTGTGTGTGCTAGTGGGGATAAAAAGACTAAGTCGACATGGCACTCTCCTCAGGGTGCCATGCAAAACTCACACTGCCTATAGGTATAGATCAGTCACCCCCTCTAGCAGGCCTTACAGCCCTAAGGCAGGGTGCACTATACCATAGGTGAGGGCATAAGTGCATGAGCACTATGCCCCTACAGTGTCTAAGCAAAACCTTAGACATTGTAAGTGCAGGGTAGCCATAAGAGTATATGGTCTGGGAGTCTGTCATGTACGAACTCCACAGCACCATAATGGCTACACTGAAAACTGTGAAGTTTGATATCAAACTTCTCAGCACAATAAATACACACTGATGCCAGTGTTCATTTTAGTGTAACATACACCCTAGAGGGCACCTTAGAGGTGCCCCCTGAAACCTTAACCGACTACCAGTGTAAGCTGACTAGTTTTAGCAGCCTGACACACACCAGACATGTTGCTGGCCACATGGGGAGAGTGCCTTTGTCACTCTGTGGCTAGTAACAAAGCCTGTACTGGGTAGAGGTGCTTTTCACCCCCCCCTTGCAGGAACTGTAACACCTGGCGGTGAGCATCAAAGGCTCACCCCTTTGTTACAGCGCCCCAGGGCACTCCAGCTAGTGGAGTTGCCCGCCCCCTCCGGCCACGGCCCCACTTTTGGCGGCAAGGCCGGAGGAGATAATGAGAAAAACAAGGAGGAGTCACTGGCCAGTCAGGACAGCCCCTAAGGTGTCCTGAGCTGAGGTGACTCTGACTTTTAGAAATCCTCCATCTTGCAGATGGAGGATTCCCCCAAAAGGGATAGGAATGTGCCCCCCTCCCCTCAGGGAGGAGGCACAAAGAAGGTGTAGCCACCCTCTCGGCTAGTAGCGATTGGCTACTAACCTCCCAGACCTAAACACACCCCTAAATTGAGTATTTAGGGGCTCCCAGAACACATCAAGATAGATTCCTGCAACCTAAGACGAAGAAGGACTGCTGAGCTGAAAAACCTGCAGAGAAGACGGAGACACCAACTGCTTTGGTCCCAGCTCTACCAGCCTGTCTCCCCACTTCCAAAGACACTGCTCCAGCGACGCTTTCCACAGGGTCCAGCGACCTCTGAAGTCCCAGAGGACTACCCTGCGTCTAGAAGGACCAAGAACTTCTGAGGACCGCGGCTCTGTTCCACAAAAACTGCAACTTTGCAACAAAGAAGCAACTTTGAAACAACACACGTTTCCCGCCGGAAGCGTGAGACTTTGCACTCTGCACCTGACGCCCCGGCTCGACTTGTGGAGAACAAACACCACAGGGAGGACTCCCCAGCGACTATGAGACCGTGAGTAGCCAGAGTTGACCCCCCCTGAGCCCCCACAGCGACTCCTGCAGAGGGAATACCGAGGCTCCCCCTGACCGCGACTGCCTGCTTCAAAGACCCGACACCTGGTAAAGACACTGCATCCGCAGCCCCCAGGACCTGAAGGATCCGACCTCCAGTGCAGGAGCGATCCCCAGGTGGCCCTCTCCTTTGCCCAGGTGGTGGCTACCCCTGAGGAGCCCCCCCTTGCCTGCTTGCATCGCTGAAGAGACCCCTTGGTCTCCCATTGAAACCTATTGCGAACCCGACTCTTGTTTGCACACTGCACCCGGCCGCCC
Organism: Pleurodeles waltl; assembly: GCF_031143425.1. Classification (NCBI taxonomy): domain Eukaryota; kingdom Metazoa; phylum Chordata; class Amphibia; order Caudata; family Salamandridae; genus Pleurodeles; species Pleurodeles waltl. Next base: position 393,227,550 of record NC_090446.1, read on the forward strand.
CGTGCCGCTGAGGGTGTACTTTTTGTGCTGACTTGTGTCCCCCCCGGTGTCCTACAAAACCCCCCTGGTCTGCCCTCCGAAGACGCGGGTACTCATCTGCTGGCAGACTGGAACCGGGGCACTCCCTTCTCCATTGAAGCCTATGCACTTTGGGCACCACTTTGACCTCTGCACCTGACCGGCCCTGAGCTGCTGGTTGGTAACTTTGGGGTTGCCCTGAACCCCCAACGGTGGGCTACCCTGGACCCAACTTTGAACCCCGTAGGTGGTTTACTTACCTGCAAAAACTAACAAACACTTACCTCCCCCAGGAACTGTTGAAAATTGCAGTGTGTCTAGTTTTAAAATAGCTATATGCCATTTGTGTGAAAACTGTATATGCTATTTTGCTAATTCAAAGTTCCTAAAGTTCCTAAGTGAAGTACCTTTCATTTAAAGTATTGTTTGTAAATCTTGAACCTGTGGTTCTTAAAATAAACTAAGAAAATATATTTTTCTATACAAAAACCTATTGGCCTGGAATTGTCTCTGAGTGTGTGTTCCTCATTTATTGCCTGTGTGTGTACAACAAATGCTTAACACTACCCTCTGACAAGCCTACTGCTCGACCACACTACCACAAAATAGAGCATTAGAATTATCTCTTTTTGCCACTATCTTACCTCTAAGGGGAACCCTTGGACTCTGTGCATGCTATTTCTTACTTTGAAATAGTACATACAGAGTCAACTTCCTACAGAGGGGGACACAGTGGAGGCAGTGGATGTTGGTATGTCTGCATCTGAATGGTGTTTGTGTGAGTGCCTGTGGGATGATGTGTGGCGCTTGTGTTTTCCTGAACCACTCCTGTGTAATACGATAAAATACTAGGAATAAGTGCATCAAAATACAAACGTATATACATATTTACAATGGAGGGACATTGCCCAGTCATCAATGTCTGTGGGCCACAGGGCCACAACACATAGGCCAAGGCCTCACCTCACTCCTGCAAGAACACTGCAGGGGCATAAGGTCAAAAATACACAGGCACCTCAAGGGAATGGGGGGGCACTTCAGCCGGAAAATGGTACAACACTACTGGTCCTGGAGGGGGCAACATGCCCTGTGCGATATCCTGGGGAGTGCAAGGCCACAGTCTCTCAAGTGGGTGGTTTGCCCACTGCCTCTGGAGGGGGCAACATGCCCTGTGTGATGTCCTGGGGACTGCAAGGCCACAGTCTCTCAAGTGGGTGGTTTGGCCACTGCCTCTGGACGGGGCAACATGCCCTGTGCGATGTTCTGGGGAGTGCAATGCCACAGTGTCTCAAGTGGGTGGTTTGCCCACTGCCTCTGGAGGGGACAACATGCCCTGTGCTCCGTCCTGGGGAGTGCAAGGCCACAGGCTGTCAAGTGGGTGGTTTGTCCACTGCCTCTGGAGGGGGCAACATGCCCTGTGCTTGGCCCTGGGGAGTGCAAGGCCACAGTCTCTCAAGTGGGTGGTTTGCCCACTGCTTGGTCCTTGGGAGTGCAAGGCCACAGTCTCTCTAGTGGATGGCTTCTTCCACTCGTTCTGGAGGGGGAATTGTGCCTAGTGATGCAGATCTTGGAAAGTGCAAGGTCACAGTCTCTCACCTGGGTGTCAGGCCCACAGGATTTGCAGGGGCAAGGACGCACAACAGCCCGTGGATGCAGGACTACACACTTTCTGCTGGCGGTGACCGCTACTCAGTGGTGGCAGTGACAGTGCTGGTGTCGGGGCTGGCAGTGGTGGGGGAGGCTCCAGCCCATCCGCTGCAGCCTTGGACAGCTGCCCACTGGGGCTGCGGCTGTTGGCAGTGGTGCTTGTGGCGGTTCTGGCACTGGTGGGGGAGGCTCCAGCCCATCCCCTGCAGCCTCAGACGGCTGCCCACTGGGGCTGCTGTTGCTGGCATTGGTGTTGGTGGCGGTGCTGGTGGCAATGCTGGCAGTGGTGGGGGGAGGCTCCAGCCCATCCCCTGCAGCCTTGGATGGCTGCCCACTGGGGCTGCTGCTGCTGGCAGTGGTGCTGGCAGCAGTGCTGACAGCGGTGCTGGTGGCGGTGCTGGCAGTAGTGGGGGGAGGGTCCAGCCCTTCCCTTGCAGCTGAACCACTATGGTTGGTGGTGGGGGCTCCAAATGAGTCCCAGCACCAGGCCTCCTGTCCTCCTTCCTGCCTGCTAGTGCAGGCCCCTTGCCCTTTCTGTCAGCAGCCAGAGATTTCTCCTTGCCCTTCCCTGTCGCAGCTGGTGGTGCGTCCTTGCCCTTCCCTGTCGCAGCTGGTGTAGCCTCTTTGCCCTTCCCTGTCGCAGCTTGTGGTGCCTCCTTGCCCTTCCCTGTCGCAGCTGGTGGTGCCTCCTTGCCCTTCCTAGACGCTGCTGGTGCAGGCACCCTTTCAGTTTTGCTGACTGGAGCCCAGAATCCTTTCCCACCTGCAGTAGCTGTCAACACTACTGTGGCAGTGGACTGGGTGGCTGAGGTGCTTGCCTGGGTTCTGACCACCCTGGCCCAACGTGAAGGACGGGGGAGTGGTAGGGAGGAGTTCAACGGAGAAAGAAGAAAAGCTTCTTAGGGGCATTGGGGTGGGAAGACGGTGAAGGTTTGGGAGGGGAGGAAGAGGAAGTGGTTGTAGGAGGTGTCTGCTGATTTAGGGTGCAGGTGCATGGGCTGGATGGTGTTAAGAGGTGGAGGGCTGTTGGGTGTCTGAGTGCTTACGTTTATGTACTTTGGGAGGAGGGGACACAGACACAGTGGGAGAGGACACAGGGGACGTGTGCATGGATGTAGGGGTGATGACTGCCAGTGAGGGGTGTGTAGTGATAGGTGTAATGGTGATGGTGGTAGTGGATGAGGATGTAGTGCATGCAGGTGTGACTGTAGATGCTAATGGGATGGAGGTGGACGAGGAGGAGCAGGGGGACACAGTGGAGGCAGTGGATCTTGGTATGTCTGCATCTAAATGGTGTTTGTGTGAGTGCCTGTGGGATGATGTGTTGTGCTTGTGCTTGCCTGAACCACTCCTGTGTGTTGTCTTGTGTGCATGCTGGTCTGCCTGTGTGCTTAGGATAAGTTGGGGTTGAGGGGAATGGGATTGGTTAGAGGAATTTGCAGGGGGGAATCTAGAAACAGGGACAATGGCTGTCATCAGGGAGAAGGCCAGAGCCCGGATTGATCTCTGTTGGGCCGCCATGCCAGAGTGAATGCCCTCCAGGAATGCATTTGTTTGTTGCAAATGGGCTGCCAGCTCCTGGATGGCATTCACAATGGTTGACTGCCCAATAGAGATGGATCGCAGGAGGTCAATAGCCTACTCACTCAGGGCAACAGGGCTAACTGGGGCAGGGCCTGAGGTGCCTGGGGCGAAGGAGATGCCCACCCTCCTGGGTGAGCGGGCACAGGAAACACGCTGAGGGGCTGCTGGGAGGGCAGTGCTGGTATGGGGGTGGCGGCTGTAGTTGGGGTGGGCACAGAGGTATCTGCCACCACCAGGGAGCTTCCATCAGAGGAGGTATCACTTTCCAAACTATCCCCTCCAGTCTCTTCCATGGTGCTCCCCTTGTCCTCTGTCCCACTGGTGGATTTGGCCTCCTGGGTCCTGTGGGATGCAGCTCCACCAGATGATGCTAATGCACATAAGGACAGGGTGAGAAAACAAAAAGGGGGGGAGCGACAAATGATACCCTTGGTCAATGGCGGCAACAACACCACCGTTGGCGTACACAACACACACACACACACACAGGGAACAGCCCTACACACTAGGCAATGCACTACCAGTCACAATGCTAGTCACCAGCCCATGGACAGGGATACCTAACGCCAATTGCTGCATACCTGAGACCCACAGACCCCTGCCCAGTAGTGGATGGCTACTGCCTTGGTTGGAGGAGGTTTATATCAGACCCTGCCAAACATAGGACCTACCCTGCAATGTCCGGCCTGGCCTAGGGGCACCCACAGGCCCACATCTCCCACCTGGATGCCACCCCACCACACATGAGTCATATATTGCGACACTGTACTCACCCCCTTGTGGCTGCTGTGATGCCCCCAAGCGCCCATCCAGCTCCGGATAGGCCTCCGCCAGTATGCGGGCCATTGGGGGGGTCAAGGTTCGACGGGCACCCCTTCCTCATTGGGAGGGCAACCCCAGCTGGGCCTCCGCCCTCTTCTGTGCCCAGCACCTCAGGTCCTCCCACCGTTTCCGACAAGGGTCCTCACGTCCTTTGTGATGGCACACCATATACTCTTTTTTTATGGGCCCTGATCTGCAGAGAAATACACATAGGAAAAGGTATCAGTCAGACCATCCTGCCTGTTACACTCATGGCCCACCGTAGCCCTCACATCCCCTTACGAACAGACATTGCCCACCATACATGCAGCACTCTGCCCAGGGCCCTTCCACCAACCCCCCCTACACGAGGCCCTCACACACAGCACTACTTGCATTCATGTCCCATGCATCGTGCTCACAGTGTACTCACCTGTTGGTCTGGTGGCCCATACAGCATTTGGTACTGGGGTAGGACCCCATCCACCAGTCTCTCCAACACCGCAGTGGTGAAGGCAGGGGCCCTATCCCCAGTGGCACAAGCCATATTTGGTTCCAGACACAGGTCACAGCAGCACTTGCAGTGTAGGTCCTCTTCTGTTGAAGGTCATGTAGCAAGTGAGTGAACAGATAGAAAATGGTGGTCACGTCTGCGGCGGTGCGTACCATCACCGCCAGCCTACATCACCATTGGCCACTGCAACTCATAGGGCCCAATGGTATCCAATGAGGAGTTGCACGGCAGTTCTCGACCGCCGCCCACAATGGTGCACAACGTCAGAGGAATTACTTTATTTCCACATGTCCTTCCATACAGGACAGATGGACGCCATTTCAGGGGGGGGCAGGCCATGGCACCTAACTGCATCACAGTACACATATGCACCATTTGGGCCTATCCAACAATATACTGTTACAGTCACAACATGCAATGCAATGTAGTGTTTGTATATACTGAATACTGACCAGCTGCTCACCGTTTTGCCCCCTAGATTGCAACTGCTGTGGATGAATCGGAGATGGGGACATCACCCGTGTACAGGCCCCTGGTGGACTTGGCAACAAAGGAGGACAGGCACATTATCCTCACCTATAGGCTGGACAGGGCCACAATCTCAGAGCTGTGTGCCCAATTAGAGCCTGACCTAATATCTGCGATCCGTCACACCACCGGGTTCCCCCTCTTGTGCAAGTCCTATCTGTGCTCCATTTCCTGGCAACTGGGTCCTCCCAAGTGACAGTGGGCTAGGAAGCAGGAATGTTTCAGCCAATGTTCTCAATAGTGCTGACCAGAGTGTTGTCTGCCCTGATAAAACACATGTGCAGCTACATCGTTTTATCCCAGGTGGAAGATTTGGCCACAGTGAAAGCTGATTTCTATGCAGTGGGACATATCCCCAACATTATTGGTGCTATTGATGGTACACATATTGCATTTGTCCCTCCCTGGAGAAATTAACAGGTGTTCAGAAATCCAAACAGCTTTCACTCCATGAATGTGTTTATAATGTGCCTGGACGACCAGTACATCTCCCATGTCAATGCAAAGTATCCTGGCTCTGTGCATGATGCCTTTATCCTGAGGAATAGCAGCATTCCATATGTGATGGCTCAACTCCAGAGGCACAGGGTGTGGCTAATAGGTGAGCCCTAGTTCCCACCCAGCTGGTATTGGTGTATGGGTATGGTGTGGGCCCTAAAGCTTAGTGTGTGGCTAACAGTTATCACTCAATATTTTCAGGTGACTCTTGTTACCCCAACCTCTCATGGCTACTCACCCCTGTGAGGAAACCCAGAACAAGCGCGGAGGAACGTTACAATGAGGTACATGGGCAAACATGAAGAATCATAGAGAGTACCTTAGGCCTCCTGAAGGCCAGGTTTCGTTGCCTCCATCTAACAGGTGCTACTCACCCAAGAAGGCCCGCCAGATCATAATGGCATGCTGTATGTTGCACATCCTTGCCTTAGGTCGCCAGATGCCTTTTCAGCAGGAGGATGAGGCTGGAGATGGCCATTTGGCAGCATTGGAACCTGTGGACAGTGAAGATGAGGAGGCAGAGGATGAGGATGAGGACAATAGAACTGCAATAATATGACAATACTTCCAATGACACACAGGTAAGACACTGAAACTTCACTTTTCATTGACAGTTTTGTGTTTGACATTGTCACTGGCAGGCTGATTTTCCTACTTCTATGGCCACTCACTGTACCCTTTGGCATCTTTATTTTCAGATATTTGTGCCCCACTATCGCTCCTGGTATGTTGACTGCAGCCAACTACAGGTCATTCCTATGTATACATTACTGTACAGTTGTATTGCAGTGTTTAAACCTTGTTAAACGAATACATAACTCAATCATTTGTCAGACTCCATACTTGTATTTATTCGTTTTTTACGTTTCAGCTTTATTTCGGCAAAACAATACCATAAAAGAATACTGACAAAATTCTTACATTTCTAAAAAGGAACGAAAACACTTTTGAAAAAGACGATAAAATCAGATCAAGACCAGAACTCCCTCAGGGCCATACAATACAGATAGGCAAGTTGTGGATATGAGTGTTATAAAAGTAAACAATTAATCGATAAAAACACTATAAAAATATACAATACACATCATCATACAAATCACCATATAAATATTATAAAATACCTATAAATATAAATCTTTGTACAAAAACATTTAAGATTGCTATCTCACTAATAGTAGCAATAACTATGTACTAGCACAAATAGTGACCATTATAAAAATAGGGTGCATGCTTTTTGGAAGAATATTTGCCTCTAGCATATCAAAATGCCTCTAAAAATCTTGGCAATGTGCATACCGTCATCACATGAGGGGTTGTTTAGCTAATTATTGAGAGGTGATTGACCGTCCCTAGGACCCAACGTATTCTTTCTTTCATGCATGCCTATATTCATTTAGAAGCCATAAAAGGGGTACAAACAGGTGATACAAAAGGCACATTATTCCAACAGCAACTAATATTCACTTAACTACTAGAAAACAAGTTATCTGGTGTTGGACTTAAAAACAATAAATAAGAATCAAGTACATTATTTCATTTATAAAACCCATAAAATTTACCTCCCGTGCCATCAGGCACTTATTTGCTTAGCTAAGGGGGGAATTTTTAAAATAAAAGTAGATAAATAACTGGATCCAAGAACTAGTTTTATAAGTGTCAATGACCATTCTAGGTAACTTAAGAAACCTCCCAATGACTACGGTCCTTGTGCCAGGGGGCAAAAAAAATATTATGATTCGAGTACTTCCCGGGCATTGTCAATATCCCCTGGGCTAAATATATCCTTGGCTGAATGTATATCCCAAGGCCATTGGATTACAAAAGGTGGCTCCCAATTATCAGTTTGGGGACCGTGGATTGACTATGGGAGTTTTGCCTGAGTTAGAGCGCCTATAACCTCAGGCCCGCCTTGTCTCTGATGAATGAAATTGCAAGTAGAAACCGGCTTAGACCAAGAACATCATATGGTATCGTGCTGGATCTCAAGAATCTTGCAGCTTCATTGTAGTTCCTGATTCCAACGTTCCTGCAGATAGGTCGGATCCATTTCCTCCTTGGTTTTTCATAAGCAATGCAGTTTAAAAGAACATGATCCATCGTTTCTGGAGTCTCCATATTACACAGCTCACAGGTTGCCTCATGACTACTCCCATTCAGGAGGCCCCATTTAAAGGTAAAGGCCTTAACCTGGAGAATCCCATATCGAAGCTTCATAAATAAAACTTTTGCTCGTCTAGGTTGGATAGTATCTATCCATTCCTCAGCACTCGGTAATGGTTTGAAATCCAGGAAACTTAAGGTTAGTCTACCAAGATCCTTGCTATAGAAAGGGCTATTAAGGGTGAAGTCCCAAAATACTTGCTTTAGTCGGATCTTGGATTGAGTTGTGAGTGTATGTGGTTCATCCCAATAGAATTTCAGCCCTAGATTGTTAAAGCATTGCCTGATATAGTGAAGTCACGGGAGGGAGATGGCCTTGTCCAAACCCATGATCTCAGTTAGTGCTTGCCTGTATTGGATCAATTCAGGGGTTGTCCAAAGTCTACACCAGTAAAGCAGGGGCCTCAGGGCTGCCAATTTGCCTATTTGTTTCATGTTAATGTCATAGGCTAGAGGGAGGTGGAGGGAGACCCAGTACCCCCTCATAAAATTATTTTCCTGAGTAACCAATGGGGTTAATTTTGTGAACCCCCAGAGTTCAGCGCCATATAGAGCAGCGGCCTGTGCTTTGCACCTATAGATCTCAAATACTGGTGACACAATGCTCGACCTTGAGCATTTGTAATTTTTACTAATTGCCATGGAGCTATGAGTTAAGGAGATAGCAGCTTTATTGATGTGCGGTGCACATGACAATTTGGCATCAAGCAGTATCCCTAGGTAGTTGACATTTTTTACTCGTTCCAGTGCCTGCCCTCTAATCCGAATGTTTCTCTTAAGTGCTTTATGGGGGTTAACAGTCAGGTATTTGGTCTTATTTGTATTAATTTATAATCCCTTCAAGCTGCAATACTCACTGAATTTATCTAATAGAGATTGCAAGCCCATGGGAGTTTGAGATAATAGAATGGTATCATCTGCAAAAAGGAGGGCGGGGACTGGATCATCGTTCAATCTTGGTGAATCATGGTTACTTTGTTTCAAATGATGAACCAGATCATTGATGTATAATGAGAAAAGTGTTGGGGCCAGCACACAGCCCTGTCTCACCCCCCTCTTGATAGGTATTGGGTCTGTCAACTCTCCCTTTGGCCCCCACTGAACTTTTGCAAATGTATTTTCATGTAACCTCTCCAGCTGGCCCAGGAGGTTCCCTGCATTGCCCTGTTTTCCTAGTGCTGCCCATAAGGAGTCTCTTGGCACCAGATCAAAGGCTGCACGCAGATCCACAAACGTGATATAGAGGTGACCTTTCCTTAGTCTAGTATATTTCCACATTATTGTCAATAGCCTAAAGGCCTGGTCGACTGTACTCGTCTGCTGTCTAAAGCCTGCTTGGTATATAGTCATTATGCTGTTCTCTTCTATCCAGGTACTAATTCTATTCAGGATCTGTCTAGCGTAAATTTTTTGCATGACATCTATGAGGCTGATTGGTCTATAGTTCCCTGGGTCTTCCCTGGATCCTTTTTTGTAGATTGGAATTATTTCTGCCCCTTTCCATGTCTCGGGTATTAGGCCTCCCCTTGCTATAGCGTTACTTAAAAGGTTTAGATAAGGTGCCCAAATTTCTATGCTATGTTTGAACATATCCCCCGGGATCTTATCCAAACCGGGGGCTTTTCCTGGCTTGATTGCTTCAATGGCAATCACCGTCTCCTCCAGACCAAATTGTAACTTGGGTAAAATGCCCCAAGTAGCTAGGGTTTTATGTCTTGAGGGATAGAAATCGAGGGTGGGGGGGTCAGAGTAAAGATGTGTAAAGTAGTTAACCCATGTTTTGGGATCTATATGATGATCTGTGGTAAATATCCCCTCTTTGCTGCCATGGGTAACTATTTTCCAGAAGATCCTTGTATCATTGCTTTTTGCTGCTTCCAGCAGGTCTTGCCATTTGTGGTCCTCCCAGTTGCTTTGGGCAGTAGCCAGCGTTTTCTTGTAGCTGGCCCTTGCCTGTTGTACGGCTAAATGATTTTTTTGCTTTAGTGCCTCTATCAATACTCTTTTCCTCTCCCTACATTTGATAGTATACCATGGACTGCTTGGGGTGGTTTGGACCTTCTCCTTTTTATGCTTGTTCTGTAGCTGTTTGGTCAGGACGGATCTTAGTGCAATACTCTATGAATGGTGGATAGCCGTAATAGGGATGTCACTAGGTTTATTTTCTGCATAAGGCTCCAGGAGATCAGAAAATATGTTGTAAATATTTGTCATTGTATCCTGATTGCCTAGTATTGCTGGCCATTTTACAACCCTTCTATTGTTACTGAGGGTGGGTTGTAACTCCACCTTGTCGTGTTCTATATATTTCAAGTCCAAATCTAGGAGGTGTGCCCTGAGTTCAATTATTAGCGGGAAGTGATCGCTATCCCTTCTTTTATCAATTTAAAAATTCGCTAATCTTCCCCATGTACTTATACTATGCAGAATGTAGTCTATTTTTGAAGTTGAGTTGCCTCTCTGGAAAGTATCCAGATTAAGGCCTCCTTCACCCACTCTGCCATTGCACGCCCTCAGTCTGTGGTTTAATGTAAGGCCCATGAGTTGCAGTGCGGCCACTGTGCCTGGGACAGTTTTTTCTATTGTTAGGTAAGGAATTGCTCTCATTCGATCTTCCTCTTCTGCTAAATGTTCCAATCCAGTTATAGGTTCATAATTACAGTTAAGGTCACCCCCTATCATAATTGTCTCTCCTACTGGGATTTTTTTGAGCAGGTCATCTAGTAGAGTTATTTCAGGAGACTCCAAGTTTGTCCTTCTAGGTCTTATATATACATTGAACAAGTGGGTTATTATCTTATTTTTTTCCCCCACTACCAACCATAAAATGTCCTCTGACTCAGTGGCTTGCATACATATCTCGACATTTAATGAGATTTTCGCCCATACAACCAACCCCCCAGACGGTCTCCCCCTGGCAGCTGAAGTTGCACTAATAAAGTAGGTTTTATATCCTAATTTATACGGTGGATCTTTAAGCCACGTCTCTTGAAAGAGACAGATATGATATCGATCAATATAGTCCTACCATTCGGGGTCTATAAGCTTATTTTTTAAGCCGGCTACATTCCATGAGATCATGGTGATAAGACCCCTTCCGTTTAGGGTCGTAACATTGGAAGTAGGACTCAGATAGGTTGTTGAATCTTTCCTACTATGCAAAGGCTCCACTACACTCCCTGCCCCTGTAGCATGAAAATCATTCCCTTCGTGGGGCTCACCTACTGTTGGGTCCCCATTGGGTCCCACTTGTGCCTGATCTATCTGGATTAGTCAATCTACTCTTTCAAGATTGGAATCACCATTTCTCTTTTGCAATCCCTCATTGTGATTGTGCTTATGCCTCTGGACTCGGAGTTTGGTAATTAATGGATCCGAACTAAACCTCATGGCATTGAAATTGGGGGCGGGGGTTCTCTGTTCCATGTCAATCAAGCCTCTGGTTAATCTTCCATCCTTAAATGTTAGTGCAATAACGTCAAGTTACCCCTTCTCTCCAGGGATTCTTTCTGCCCCCCTGATATCTGAACGAATTATGGATAGACAGTGTCTTTTGGCCCTAATCCAGTGTGTAAGCTTATTTTTTAAGGAGTCCTCGTCTTCTCTGCTATTTAAGGGCAATTTTGGAACATTTAACAGATAAACGACATTGGTCCTAATAGGAAACCTATCCTCCTCAGAATATGGATTCCATATAGTGTATTGATTATAATCATTAGATACTTGAGAATAGGGGTTCAGAGTAGGTTCCAAATTTCCTTTTTGGGATCCTTTTACCAAACGGGGATCTCTTCGTTGAATCCCTGTTCCTTGGCATAAATCACTAGCATTTCTTCTAGGGAAGTTGCGTGAGCCAATATTTTCCCCATTAACCCCTATCATGCATCCCTGTGGTTGATGTGCAATCTTAGCTATAGCTGGAGTAGGGTTGGGGTTAGTGATCAAATTTTGAAAACATGTGGGTTTACCTTGTAGATGGAACGATATTGGGGGGGACTCCTTTTCGCACTGAGCTCTATGGGTACCCCTACCCCCCTCCTTTTCCACGATATCTGTTAAGGTTCTTACTTCAAGTTTCAAGTCCCTAACTTCCTGGATTAATCCGGTGATTAGATCATAAAGGTCTGCTATAGATCTTGTTTTGTGTTTTAGAGGGTTCACTGGTTCTAAGTTGAGAGGAGAGGTCCTCTCACTATCTAACTGTACAGTTGGGTTAAATATCTCATCACAGATTCCCCCTCTTGTGCATTCTGTGCATTACTACTATCGAGTTCTGCCAGGACTGCATATTTATTGGAGCACATAACTTCACACTCCTGCGTCTGGCTCTTCTTCCTAGTATTATCGAAGGTGCATAGGTGTAAGGATCGAGTTGTAGCAACTTTAGGGCTGCCAGTCCTAATATCGGATGATGCCTCCCCCTCTTGCTGGCAAACAATCTCTATCACTTTATCTTCCACTGGTTCGGTTTTCTTCGTGTAATAGGAGGTAATCTTTTTATCGGGACCCTCCCGAAAAGTGGCCCTACTATATAGTAGTGACTCTACCTCCTCGATAAGATCATCTATTTCAGCTATTGTGCAGTTCTCACCCGCATTCCTAAGTTTTTTTACTGATGCCTTGCGTTTTCCCATAGCTTGAACTGCCTATGTAGTGTTTCGGCTCTGTGAACCAGTCCACAATATATAATTTATAAAAGAGAATAGAAGAAGGGCTGGTGGGGATAGACCTAGTTTGTACAATTATCTTCTCGTATGACAACGATAACTATAAATTTTCCACTATAGATATAAGCAGACCTCTTGCAAAGTGTGAAAAGTGTGAAAAGGCAGAGGCCCAACCTAGTCCCTCTCCAATATCTATTAGGTAATGATAAAAGCGTTGCAACAATAGGTGGAGAATACCGTCCTAAGGCCCTCTGTAGAAAGACCTATTTAGGAGTAAATGTCAACACAGTACCTTCAGGCAGCCATACGTGTAGGTTGCCTAATCCATACAACTTTGGATGAATGTCAGGGGGGTGGCCCAGCCCTGCCTCTTCCTGGCAATGACGGGCAAGGACGGGCCTGCCCTTGGCCCGGGCTTCGCCCGGGCGCGTCCCGCGCGGCGTTAGTTTTAAAGGGCTCCTGCCCCTGACACACCTCCTGGGACCTCTGACGCGCTTCCCGCGGCGGCGGGAGCGCTGTTTTAGTTTTAAAGGGCTCCTGCCCCTGACACACCTCCTGGGACCTCTGACGCGCTTCCCGCGGCGGCGGGAGCGCTGTTTTAGTTTTAAAGGGCTCCTGCCCCTGACACACCTCCTGGGACCTCTGACGCGCTTCAGAGTGGTGTTCAAGTGGTGTTTATTTAATTTCCAACTGCTTTGGCCCCAGCTCTACCATCCTGTCTCCCCACTTCTAAAGACACTGCTCCAGCGACGCTTTCCACAGGGTCCAGCGACCTCTGAAGTCTCAGAGGACTACCCTGCGTCTAGAAGGACCAAGAACTCCTGAGGACAGCGGCTCTGTTCCACAAAGACTGCAACTTTGCAACAAAGAAGCAACTTTGAAACAACACACGTTTCCCGCCGGAAGCGTGAGACTTTGCACTCTGCACCCAACACCCCCGGCTCGACTTGTGGAGAACAAACACCACAGGGAGGACTCCCCAGTGACTATGAGACCGTGAGTAGCCAGAGTTGACCCCCCCTCTGTGCCCCCACAGCGACGCCTGCAGAGGGAATCCCGAGCCTCCCCCTGACCGCGACTGCCTGCTTCAAAGACCCGACACCTGGTAAAGACACTGCATCCGCAGCCCCCAGGACCTGAAGGATCCGACCTCCAGTGCAGGAGCGACCCCCAGGTGGCCCTCTCCTTTGCCCAGGTGGTGGCTACCCCGAGGAGCCCCCCCCCCCCCCCTTGCCTGCCTGCATCGCTGAAGAGACCCCTTGGTCTCCCATTGAAACCTATTGCGAACCTGACTCTTGTTTGCACACTGCACCCGGCCACCCCCGTGCCGCTGAGGGTGTACTTTTTGTGCTGACTTGTGTCCCCCTGGTGTCCTACAAAACCCCCCTGGTCTGCCCTCCGAAGACGCGGGTACTTACCTGCTGGCAGACTGGAACCGGGGCACCCCCTTCTCCATTGAAGCCTATGCGTTTTGGACACCACTTTGACCTCTGCACCTGACCCGCCCTGAGCTGCTGGTTGGTAACTTTGGGGTTGCCCTGAACCCCCAACGGTGGGCTACCCTTGACCCAACTTTGAACCCCGTAGGTGGTTTACTTACCTGCAAAAACTAACAAACACTTACCTCCCCCAGGAACTGTTGAAAATTGCAGTGTGTCTAGTTTTAAAATAGCTATATGCCATTTGTGTGAAAACTGTATATGCTATTTTGCTAATTCAAAGTTCCTAAAGTTCCTAAGTGAAGTACCTTTCATTTAAAGTATTGTTTGTAAATCTTGAACCTGTGGTTCTTAAAATAAACTAAGAAAATACATTTTTCTATACAAAAACCTATTGGCCTGGAATTGTCTCTGAGTGTGTGTTCCTCATTTATTGCCTGTGTGTGTACAACAAATGCTTAACACTACCCTCTGACAAGCCTACTGCTCGACCACACTACCACAAAATAGAGCATTAAAATTATCTCGTTTTGCCACTATCTTACCTCTAAGGGGAACCCTTGGACTCTGTGCATGCTATTTCTTACTTTGAAATAGTACATACAGAGCCAACTTCCTACAGAGGGGGACACAGTGGAGGCAGTGGATGTTGGTATGTCTGCATCTGAATGGTGTTTGTGTGAGTGCCTGTGGGATGATGTGTGGCGCTTGTGTTTTCCTGAACCACTCCTGTGTAATACGATAAAATACTAGGAATAAGTGCATCAAAATACAAACGTATATACATATTCACAATGGAGGGACATTGCCCAGTCATCAATGTCTGTGGGCCACAGGGCCACAACACATAGGCCAAGGCCCCACCTCACTCCTGCAAGAACACTGCAGGGGCATAAGGTCGAAAACACACAGGCACCTCAAGGGAATGGGGGGGCACTTCAGCCGGAAAATGGTACAACACTACTGGTCCTGGAGGGGGCAACATGCCCTGTGCGATATCCTGGGGAGTGCAAGGCCACAGTCTCTCAAGTGGGTGGTTTGCCCACTGCCTCTGGAGGGGGCAACATGCCCTGTGTGATGTCCTGGGGACTGCAAGGCCACAGTCTCTCAAGTGGGTGGTTTGGCCACTGCCTCTGGACGGGGCAACATGCCTTGTGCGATGTTCTGGGGAGTGCAATGCCACAGTGTCTCAAGTGGGTGGTTTGCCCACTGCCTCTGGAGGGGACAACATGCCCTGTGCTCCGTCCTGGGGAGTGCAAGGCCACAGGCTGTCAAGTGGGTGGTTTGTCCACTGCCTCTGGAGGGGGCAACATGCCCTGTGCTTGGCCCTGGGGAGTGCAAGGCCACAGTCTCTCAAGTGGGTGGTTTGCCCACTGCTTGGTCCTTGGGAGTGCAAGGCCACAGTCTCTCTAGTGGATGGCTTCTTCCACTCGTTCTGGAGGGGGAATTGTGCCTAGTGATGCAGATCTTGGAAAGTGCAAGGTCACAGTCTCTCACCTGAGTGTCAGACCCACAGGATTTGCAGGGGCAAGGACGCACAACAGCCCGTGGATGCAGGACTACACACTTTCTGCTGGCGGTGACCGCTGTGGTGGCAGTGACAGTGCTGGTGTCGGGGCTGGCAGTGGTGGGGGAGGCTCCAGCCCATCCGCTGCAGCCTTGGACAGCTGCCCACTAGGGCTGCGGCTGTTGGCAGTGGTGCTGGTGGCGGTGCTGGCAGTGGTGGGGGAGGCTCCAGCCCATCCCCTGCAACCTCAGACGGCTGCCCACTGGGGCTGCTGTTGCTGGCACTGGTGCTGGTGACGGTGCTTGTGGCAATGCTGGCAGTGGTGGGGGGAGGCTCCAGCCCATCCCCTGCAGCCTCGGACGGCTGCCCACTGGGACTGCTGCTGCTGGCAGTGGTGCTGGCGGCAGTGCTGACAGCGGTGCTGGTGGTGGTGCTGGAAGTAGTGGGGGGAGGGTCCAGCCCTTCCCTTGCAGCTGAACCACTATGGTTGGTGGTAGGGGCTCCAAATGAGTCCCAGCACCAGGCATCCTGTCCTCCTTCCTGCCTGCTAGTGCAGGCCCCTTCCCCTTTCTGTCAGCAGCCAGGGATTTCTCCTTGCCCTTCCCTGTCGCAGCTGGTGGTGCCTCCTTGCCCTTCCCTGTCGCTACTGGTGTAGCCTCTTTGCCCTTCCCTGTCGCAGCTTGTGGTGCCTCCTTGCCCTTCCCTGTCACAGCTGGTGGTGCCTCCTTGCCCTTCCTAGACGCTGCTGGTGCAGGCACCCTTTCAGTTTTGCTGACTGGAGCCCAGGATCCTCTCCCACCTGCAGTAGCTGTCAACACTACTGTGGCCGTGGACTGGGTGGCTGAGGTGCTTGCCTGGGTTCTGACCACACGGGCCCAACGTGAAGGACGGGGGAGTGGTAGGGAGGAGTTCAACGGTGGGGAGGAAAAGCTTCTTAGGGGCATTAGGGTGGGAAGACGGTGAAGGTTTGGGAGGGGAGGAAGAGGAAGTGGTTGTAGGAGGTGTCTGCTGATTTAGGGTGCAGGTGCATGGGCTGAATAGTGTTAAGAGGTGGAGGGCTGTTGGGTGTCTGAGTGCTTACGTTTGTGTACTTTGGGAGGAGGGGACACAGACACAGTGGGAGAGGACACAGGGGACGTGTGCATGGATGTAGGGGTGATGACTGCCAGTGAGGGGTGTGTAGTGATAGGTGTAATGGTGATGGTGGTAGTGGATGAGGATATAGTGCATGCAGGTGTGACTGTAGATGCTGATGGGATGGAGGTGGACGAGGAGGAGGAGGGGGACACAGTGGAGGCAGTGGATGTTGGTATGTCTGCATCTAAATGGTGTTTGTGTGAGTGCCTGTGGGATGATGTGTGGTGCTTGTGTTTGCCTGAACCACTCCTGTGTGTTGTCTTGTGTGCATGCTGGTCTGCCTGTGTGCTTGGGATAAGTTGGGGGTTAAGGGGAATGGGATTGGATAGAGGAATTTGGAGGGGGGAATCTAGAAACAGGGACAATGGCTGTCATCAGGAGAAGGCCAGAGCCCGGATTGATCTCTGTTGGGCCGCCATGCCAACAGCCACGCCATGTCAGGGCAACAGGGCTAACTGGGGCAGGGCCTGAGGTGCCTGCGGCGAAGGAGATGCCCACCCTCCTGGGTGAGCGGGCACAGGAAACACGCTGAGGGGCTGCTGGGAGGGCAGTGCTGGTATGGGGGTGGCGGCTGTAGTTGGGGTGGGCACAGAGGTATCCGCCACCACCAGGGAGCTTCCATCGGAGGAGGTATCACTGTCCAAACTATCCCCTCCAGTCTCTGCCATGGTGCTCCCCTTGTCCTCTGTCCCACTGGTGGATTTGGCCTCCTGGGTCCTGTGGGATGCAGCTCCGCCAGATGATGCTAATGCACATAAGGACAGGGTGACAAAACAAAAAGGGGGGGAGCGACAAATGATACCCTTGGTCAATGGCGGCAACAACACCACCGTTGGCGTACACAACACACACACACACACACACACACAGGGAACAGCCCTACACACTAGGCAATGCACTACCAGTCACAATGCTAGTCACCAGCCCATGGACAGGGATACCTAACGCCAATTGCTGCATACCTGAGACCCACAGACCCCTGCCCAGTAGTGGATGGCTACTGCCTTGGTTGGAGGAGGTTTATATCAGACCCTGCCAAACATAGGACCTACCCTGCAATGTCCGGCCTGGCCTAGGGGCACCCACAGGCCCACATCTCCCACCTGGATGCCACCCCACCACACATGAGTCATATATTGCGACACTGTACTCACCCCCTTGTGGCTGCTGTGATGCCCCCAAGCGCCCATCCAGCTCCTGATAGGCCTCCGCCAGTATGCGGGCCATTGGGGGGTCAGGGTTCGACGGGCACCCCTTCCTCATTGGGAGGCCATCCCCAGCTGGGCCTCCGCCCTCTTCTGTGCCCAGCACCTCAGGTCCTCCCACCGTTTCCGACGAGGGTCCTCACGTCCTTTGTGATGGCACACCATAAACCCTTTTTTTATGGGCCCTGATCTGCAGAGAAATACACATAGGAAAAGGTATCAGTCAGACCATCCTGCCTGTTACATTCATGGCCCACCGTAGCCCTCACATCCCCTTACGAACAGACATTGCCCACCATACATTCAGCACTCTGCC
The DNA here is from genome assembly GCF_031143425.1 of Pleurodeles waltl. Taxonomy (NCBI): domain Eukaryota; kingdom Metazoa; phylum Chordata; class Amphibia; order Caudata; family Salamandridae; genus Pleurodeles; species Pleurodeles waltl. The sequence continues at coordinate 393,245,571 of NC_090446.1, forward strand.
CAGGGCCCTTTCACCAACCCCCCCTACACAAGGCCCTCACACACAGCACTACATGCATTCATGTCCCATGCATCATGCTCACAATGTACTCACCTGTTGGTCTGGAGACCCATACAGCATTTGGTACTGGGGTAGGACCCCATCCACCAGTCTCTCCAACACCGCAGCGGTGAAGGCAGGGGCCCTATCCCCAGTGGCACAAGCCATATTTGGTTCCAGACACAGGTCACAGCAGCACTTGCAGTGTAGGTCCTCTCCTGTTGAAGGTCATGTAGCAAGTGAGTGAACAGATAGAAAATGGTGGTCACGTCTGCGGCGGTGCGTACCATCACCGCCAGCCTACATCATCATTGGCCACTGTAACTCATAGGGCCCAATGGTATCCAATGAGGAGTTGCACAGCAGTTCTCGACCGCCGCCCACAATGGTGCACAACGTCAGAGGAATTACTTTATTTCCACTTGTCCTTCCATACAGGACAGGTGGACGCCATTTCAGGGGGGGGCAGGCCATGGCACCTAACTGCGTCACAGTACACATATGCACCATTTGGGCCTATCCAACAATATACTGTTACAGTCACAACATGCAATGCAATGTAGTGTTTGTATATACTGAATACTGACCAGCTGCTCACCGTTTTGCCCCCTAGATTGCAACTGCTGTGGATGAATCGGAGATGGGGACATCACCCGTGTACAGGACCCTGATGGACTTGGCAACAAAGGAGGACAGGCACATTATCCTCACCTGTAGGCTGGACAGAGCCACAATCTCAGAGCTGTGTGCCCAATTAGAGCCTGACCTAATATCTGCGATCCGTCACACCACCGGGTTCCCCCTCTTGTGCAAGTCCTATCTGTGCTCCATTTCCTGGCAACTGGGTCCTCCCAAGTGACAGTGGGTTAGGAAGCAGGAATGTTTCAGCCAATGTTCTCAATAGTGCTGACCAGAGTGTTGTCTGCCCTGATTAAACACATGTGCAGCTACATCGTTTTATCCCAGGTGGAAGATTTGGCCACAGTGAAAGCTGATTTCTATGCAGTGGGACATATCCCCAACATTATTGGTGCTATTGATGGTACACATATTGCATTTGTCCCTTCCTGGAGAAATTAACAGGTGTTCAGAAATCCAAACAGCTTTCACTCCATGAATGTGTTTATAATGTGCCTGGACGACCAGTACATCTCCCATGTCAATGCAAAGTATCCTGGCTCTGTGCATGATGCCTTTATCCTGAGGAATAGCAGCATTCCATATGTGATGGCTCAACTCCAGAGGCACAGGGTGTGGCTAATAGGTGAGCCCTAGTTCCCACCCAGTTGGTGTTGGTGTATGGGTATGGTGTGGGCCCTAAAACTTAGTGTGTGGCTAACAGTTATCACTCAATATTTTCAGGTGACTCTTGTTACCCCAACCTCTCATGGCTACTCACCCCTGTGAGGAATCCCAGGACAAGCGCGGAGGAACGTTACAATGAGGTACATGGGCAAACATGAAGAATCATAGAGAGTACCTTAGGCCTCCTGAAGGCCAGGTTTCGTTGCCTCCATATAACAGGTGCTACTCACCCAAGAAGGCCCGCCAGATCATAATGGCATGCTGTATGTTGCACATCCTTGCCTTAGGTCGCCAGATGCCTTTTCAGCAGGAGGATGAGGCTGGAGATGGCCATTTGGCAGCATTGGACCCTGTGGACAGTGAAGATGAGGAGGCAGAGGATGAGGACAATAGAACTGCAATAATATGACAATACTTCCAAAGACACACAGGTAAGACACTGAAACTTCACTTTTCATTGACAGTTTTGTGTTTGACATTGTCACTGGCTGGCTGATTTTCCCACTTCTATGGCCACTCACTGTACCCTTTGGCATCTTTATTTTCAGATATTTGTGCCCCACTATCGCTCCTGGTATGTTGACTGCAGCCAACTACAGGTCATTCCTATGTATACATTACTGTACAGTTGTATTGCAGTGTTTAAACCTTGTTAAACGAATACATAACTCAATCATTTGTCAGACTCCATACTTGTATTTATTCAAGTGGTGTTTATTTAATTGCCAATAAGTAGAGGGGGAAGTGCAATGGGCTGGGGTGATGGTGGAGGAATGTCCAGGATAGAGTCCAGTCTATGTGGATCACAGGTGCATTGTCCAAGGGGGCATAAGAAGTGGAGCAATGGCAGTTCAAGGTGGACAAGGTGACTGAGTGGGACACAAGGGTGACAATCAGCAGAGTCTTATTTCCTGGCAGGGGTCTTGGCAATAGTCTCTGGCTTCTGCCTGGATCGCAGGGACTGTTTGCGGGGTGGTTCTCCTTCTGCAGGGGAAGAGGTGCTGGTGGCCTGTTGGTCCTGTGGCGCGGCCTCCTGTCCACTAGTGGCAGCGGAGGTGGAAGGCTGTTCAGTGTTTTGGCTAGTGTCAGGGTCCCGCTGGTGTGCCACTGTCTCCCTCATGGTGTTGGCCATGTCTGCCAGCCCCCCTGCAATGGTGAATAGGGTGGTGTTTATGCCCTTCAAGTCCTCCCTGATCCCCAGGTACTGTCCCTCCTGCAGCCATGTGTTCTCCTGCAACTTGTCCATTATCTGGCCCATTGTCTCCTGGGAATGGTGGTATGCTTCCATGATCTTGGTGAGTGCCTCCTGGAGAGTCGGTTCCCTGGGCCTGTCCTCCCCCGTCACACAGCAGTCCTCTCAGCTTCCCTGTTGTCCTGTGCCTCTGTCCCCTAAACCGTGTGCCCACTGCCACTGACCCCAGGTCCCTGATCGTCCTGTGTTTGTGGGGTTGCCTGGGGTCCCTGTAGTGGTGGACACACTGCTGATTGACGTGTCCTGGGGACAGAGGTATGGGCCCGCTAAGTGGGTGCTGGTGTTTCCTAAGGGTGGAGGCTCTGTGGTGGTATTGGACGGTGCCTGGGTAACCGACTGTCTGTAGGTCCCTGATGGGCCTGGTTGGTCATCCAGATCCAGGCATCCAGAGCTGCTGTCATCACTGTGGGCCTTTTATGGGGGGGGGCTGGATGTTGCTGGCACCTCCTCTCCGATGACGTTGGGTGGGGGACCTGTGTGGATGTAAATGCAGCGTTATTGTTTCTGTATGTGACATCTTGGGCATGGGTGTGTTGCCCTCTATGGTTGTTATTGCCCTGGCAGCTTTGCCTTGTGTGAGTAGTGTTTTGGTGGGCTAGGTGATTCTCTCTAGTGTGCATGCCTTAGTGATGGCTATCCATGCATGTCTGTGATGAGGGTCTGCAAATTGTTGTTACATGCAGGGCTTAGTATTGGGAGGGGTGATGTGATGGTGGGGTCTGTGTGAGGTGGTGGAATGATGGGAGTGAGGGTGGGGGAAGGTGACGCATGCAGGTAGGGGGGGTGACAGTAATAGATATTTGACTTACCAGAGTCCAGTCCTCCTCCTACTCCTGCCAGGCCCTCAGGATGCATGATTGCCAAGACTTGCTCCTCCCATGTTGTTTGTTGGTGGGGTCCACCGCCAGTCCTCTGTACAGCGAGTTTGTGTCTTGCTGCTGTGGAATGCACCTTCCTCCGTAGGTCATTCCACCTCTTTCTGATGTCATTCCTTGTTCTGGGGTGATGTCCCACAGCATTGACTCTGTCCACGATTCTCCACCATAGCTCCATCTTCCTAGCAATAGATGTCTGCTGCACCTGTGATCCGAATAGCTGTGGCTCTACCTGGATGATTATCTCCACCATGACCCTTAACTCCTCCGCTGAGAACCTGGGGTGTTGTTGTGATGCCATGGGTGTAGTGTGAACGGTGTGGGTGAGGGTGTGTGGGATGATGTTTTGGGGTATGTGATGTAAGGTGCATGGATGCTGTATAGATGATGGTGGTGTGTGGCTGTGGTCTTGTCTGTGGCCTTGCTATCTCCCTTGTGGCAATTGTATTTAGCTGTAAAGGGTTGTGGGTAATGTGGGTGTGTGTTTTATAGTGGTGTGGGTGTGTGGGTGTGGTGTGTGTATGGGTGTCAGGTGTGTGTTTTTCAAATTGTCCAATGTAGTGTTCTTTTGTTAGCGTGTGTGTATTATAAGCGCAGCAGTATGTAACGCCAATGGTTTACCGCCATTGCCTGTCCGCTGCGGTGATTCGTGGGTCATAACACTGTGGGCGTAGTTCTGTTGGCGTAACGGTGTGGGTTTTGCTACCGCCAGTTTATCACTGACCTTTGGTCTGGCGGACTTGTGTGTGTGGCTGTATAGTGACGGATTGCTTTGTGTGTGTCATAATATGGATAGCGGTAATCCGCTGCTACGGCGGTATTTGGCGGGAGTCAGCATGGCGGTACGCAGTACTTACCACCAATATCATAATGAGGGCCTTAGTTTTTTTAATATTCGTTCATTTGCAATTATTTTGGCGCCTTCGGCAACCTTTGATGATTTTGTATCTTTATAACTTTGTCTTGAAAGTTGTCTACACGACATTGAGCTTAAGTTTGGAATAAATCCCTTAACTTTATTCCTGACAAGAGTTTTCCTTGTATGGCCACATTGCTTATACTGTAAAATTTAACTGGTTTGTATTGAAATTGTGTTAATGGTTCTACTACATCCTATGCAGGGTTGACCTCGATGAGCATTGACTCCTGCCATGGAGGAAAATGCTCCAGAAGAGGAATGGTTTGTTGCACAACGAGGGAGAACCATTCAGGTATAGTGTTAGGGAGATAAGATTGGTACAATGCAATTGCCCAGTCCAAATTTTGTCCACCCTGAAATTCAGTCCCATGGTCCGTTCTGAAGATTGATAAAGTTCCAGCGTTGTGCTACAAGAGACGGATGTGTGAGTATTAATAGGGTTTTGAGCTTGCATTGCTTAGGCCTGAAGATTGTGGTAAAGTGTGATGTTGTGAAGTGCTTTGCAGAGTCGTCGTACTCATTTGATTGTGGTGGTTGTTGTTGTTGTTGTTGACAGGTCCGTCATGGCCAAAGATCCTGGGATAACACAGAAGTGGAGAAGACACTTGGTTAATTTACTGTCTGCAGTGAGGTACTCATCATGAGATTTCATTGACAGTGCCAATAGATTTCCTCCAGCGAGTGTGAGTTTTGGGTAGTAGTAAGTGAATCCTGAATGCACATTGAGGATCTGTATGAACTGGAGTGGGAATTGCTCATCGAGTTTCAATTAAGTTGTTGGTTTTTGCTTGTAATATTTTGCATCAGAAGTGTGTGTGAGTGAATGTGTGAGAGACAATTGCAAAGCGACTGCTGAAAAAAGTGAGTGTGACGACATTTTGTGCCGCACTGGTATAGGTTGGTTGATGTGAAGCTGAGCTGGTATTCGTGAACAGTGCCACATTGCTATTGGTTGAGAGCATCAATAGAAAAGGATTGTGGGATTGAAGTTACTTCCTGATTCCATCGAAAAGTCTTTCTTACTAATTGAACTTGATTGAAAATTACGTTTTTCAAAGCTTTAATGAGTGCATTAGGAGAAGATATGTCCCTTCCAGTTAGAGAGGGTATAGAGGCCCACCCAAAGGAACTCCAGGACGTTATGTATCATCTGTTAAAGGATTTCAGGCATGTTTATGGCTTGCACAATGGTGTAAAACTCCTGAGAAAGAAGGTGCTCTAGCATTTTCCTGGTACGAAACTTTCCAAGTGAAGGATTCTAGACAACTTAAGGTGAATATTGAATGAGAGACACAGTCTCCGGGGCCCACACAATTTGAAGCGCTTAGAATTTGGGAACTCATAGCACAGGAGAAAATGGCAAGCAAGTAAAAAGAATATACTCTAGAATGCAATTAAGACACTTGTAGACACTAGATGGGATGCAGAGAAGACAATGTAGAGATCAGACAAAATTGAGGGTCAGAACGTATCCAGCTATTTTAAATGAAGCTGAATACGTGAAAGTAATAAACCTAAGGCCAGAAACAACACAGGTAAGTCAGAGCAGGCAACAGAAGCTGAGGATAAAAAAACAGTGACATTTGAGAGTGATTCAGATGATAAGTTTATAAATCAGATCCTGATTAATAGTTTGCCTCCATACCATTCAGTTAAGGCAGGAACAAGAATTGAAGCAGCACAAAATGTAGCCCCGAATGTACCAACTGCTCCAGGTGCACTGACCCCGAATGAGATAGTACCAGCTACCCCTGCAAGTACAGTGAACCAGGTTCCTCTAGAGAGTCAACCAGTTCAGTGTTTTAACACAGTTCAACTGAGTCCAGTTGTAAACCAGGTTGTACCTAATGTGAACCAGACAGTGCAGTCATCTTATGTGGATCCACTTGTGTAAAATTGTACCAAAAACCAACCTGCGCCAATGTACAGTCCAGTTCAGTCAGTGTCAAATGTTACCCCAAGTCAAACAGGACAAAGTTTCAGTACTTTCTTAACAGGACATAGTGCAGGAATGACAATTCCTCCAAATCGGACAAATCATATGGGTCCAGATGCATTAACAGTTCCTGTGACCATAGGTCCCTTTGTTCCTTTGTGTGCCCCAGGTACGTCTTGAAACAGTGCCCCCTCGATAAATGTCCCGACCAGTTACATCTGCTGGGATCACTAATTGGTATGCAGAGATCAATATATTCACCAGCTCCGAGATAGGGAGATCAGCTTCTCTTGTTAGACCATCAACCCATACACAAACTGCAGACCCAAACCCAATGACAAGCCAGACAGGACTTACTCCTGATGTGAGGTTTCTTTAAAAAAATCCACCTTATTTTGTGCAGAGAGCTGCTGAGATCCTGAATGTAAATTGCAGCACTCTGCAAGGAGGTGTACCCTTTAACATGACAGAGAACATGTAAAATTTCAATACTCCGAATCAACAGAATGTAGGCCCATTAGCAGCAGAAGTACCACAGAAAAAGAACAAAAGTTTGCAACATTTCACTGCACAACAACTGACTGATTGGTTAAACACTTTGAGTTCTGAAGGTGCGACAGGCATGACAAATTGCAATGCTAGAACAGAAGGGACACCAGATAGAGATAGATCAGTGAATATGCCTAGATTGAAATTGGATGAAATGCTATTGGGAACACTAGACATAGCCCAATTAGAAATCTACACTGAAGATGAACTACGGTTACTTAATGTGCAGGGCAAGCTCCTGAGAGACTAGCTGATGTAGCTGAGAAATATGATGTGGATTTAGAGAAATCAAAGTCTTTAAAGAGAAGTTACAGCTTGGAATTCAGCACCATAATATAGTTAATATGAGATCTGGGATTAAATTTCACATTAAGGAATTGATTAGGTACATTCAGAAATGAGAATCTATAGTTAAGTGGGATGGGAGATGGGTGAAGAAAAGAGAACAGAAGAAAGCAAAGCCAAATGTGTCTCCGGCAGGAGCAAATCAAGCCAAGGACAATGTGAAGATTATGCCCATGAGAGAAAAACCAGGTGGAGGTTATTTTCATGTACCCTAGAGTAGGGTTGATATTTTGTGATTCACAAATGATTACCAGAGATTGAGAGAGGAAGCAGTGGAGTAGTACAAATAAACAGAGAGATTAGTGACATTTTCAAAATGCCTGTGGGAGGTTTTGAATACGTTGTTGGACATTGTAGTCCCAACTGACTAGTGGACTGAATGAAAAGGTAAATGCTGATTGGCCTGATTGTGAACCTTGAAGAGACCCAGTAACAGGGGCACCATCTGAAGAGGTAACAAAAAAAGTATTACAAGGTGATTGAATTTCTGAAAAAATTGTCCCTGAAGGATATTTACAGAAGACTGACAGGACAGCTCAGGAGTCAAAGGAGTGAATTCATGCTTACTTCGAAAGATTAGTGCAGGCTTTCAAATATCATAGTGGTACAGATATAATAGAAGCTAAAGATATGGGGCATTTTGTGTTCAGGTGTGTGCAAAGATTGAAGCCAGGCATAAGTGAAATGATTCAGCAGCACCTGATTTGATGGCAGAGCAAACCAATTGATGACATTCTGCAATATGCCAAGCATTGTAGTGATAAATTGGATTTGAAGCATAAAAGGTTGATTGAAAGCTGCACAGAAAGCTAGTTAGGGTCCTCAGATGATGGTGAACACCAGTGGTATGCTAGGAGTGCCAAAGCAGATGACAAATGTTGTCCAGCCTAGAGGTTGAGGATGTGGGGTTCAGGTAGTTCAAAGTGGAGGTGTGGTTAATGTCTAGGCTTTAAAGAGAACTAATCAGTGTCATGCATGCAGACATTTTGGTCATTGGCGATGGGAATGTCCATTTAATAATGCGAATAATCAAGTGGAGAATGCTGGAGTCGCTCCGGTGTGAGGCAATAATCAGGTTCAAGTCCAAAAAGTTCAAAGACCCCAAGTGCAAACTTTAAATGAGCCCCCAGGAACGCAGATGCAGAAACCACAAGCCCCGATGACTCAACAGCAAAGGGTTCTTCCCCAAAAGAGTTTAAACCAAATTGCAATGGCGAGTGGAATAATGAGGCAAATGATGAGTCAAGTCAACATTTCCCGCTAATTGTTATTGAATACACAGGAGGAAGTAAACAGATTGCAGGAAGATGTGTAAGTGACAGAAGAAGAGCAGCAAAGTTAAGTTTGAGCAGGATGTGTTAAGAGTGATGAAGATGATGTTTCGGTTTCACGTGATGGAAGATCAGTGTTGCCAAATAGCTCATTGTCACCTATGGCTAGAAACTTTCATGGTCAGGCACATATAGGGAGAGATGCAATGATCAGAACATTTAGAAAAACATGGTTTAATCCCAGATTCAGAATGATTACAGAAATTGTGTGCCACAGATGTGTCACGTCAGCAGATGAATGTAGGAAAATGCACAGTTGTTACACTAGGTCACATAGGTAGATCAGGAAGACTGTTCAACAGGATGCCACTAGATTTCATAGACTTACCCGTGTGCAATGGACTGAGATATGTCTTAGTCATCATCATCAAAATACTTCATTGGACTGATTCTTCTGCCATAAAAGTCACAAAGTACAAGATACATAAATAAAGTTAGAAGTTCAATTTTAAAGTCAAAAGCAATAGGAAACAATCTAAAAAAAACACACCCTGAAAGGAGCTTCATAACACACAATGCAATAAAACAACAAATTAGCACATCAAACAGGGTGCATTGTGCAAAGGGCCATAAAATTGGAAACAAACCTCAGTATCTAGAACACACCTTCAAGGCAGTTACTACAAAAATTAAAACAGCATAAATGACCCTATGATTGTCCAACTGTAGCAGGTTAGCAAACGTGGCAGTGTGAAACCTAGTTCCTAATCTGCGTAAAACAGGGCACAAAAAGTGCTGTCTTTGTGATGCATAAAAAGTGCAGAACAATACAAAGTGCAATGTACTTTCTTCTGCTGGCAGCTGTCAGTGGCAGCAGGGTAGTAAGGAAAACCAAGTCCCTTTATGTGGAAGAGCCATTAGAAAAAGTAATGCACTGAGTCGCAAGCGTGTCAATAAAAATGTATGTTTTTCATTCGCAATAAGCTGCAAATAAAGTGCTGGGTGCAATAAAAGATCATAAGGCCGGCTGACTTCTGGAACCCCTGAACGCACAGGACGGGTGCTACCAATAGATGGTTTGAGAAGTTCTTTAAATCAACTAACGGAGATAGAAGCTACACTCTCAGGATAATTATAGAAGGCTGGGGTACTCAACTTTTCACAACTAGTGTTAATATATTTTACCCAAGGAATTTCTTGGTTCAAGGAATATCTTGGTTTTTGTCAAGGGTCATACAATCCCTGAATATAATCCTACAAAGCTGCACCTCAGAGTTTGTCCAGAGTTTATCCTATGCCACAGCACCAGAGCTGTGGTACAATTTAATTACCGAAATTAGAAAGTTCAACCTCTTCATGACAAAAAGCGGCAGAGGTGGAATGGGGGACAGCCAGCAACCTTCATAAGAACTTGTTTTCGAGTATCTGAAGAATTCTACTGTCCACATAGCCCCTATACCCCTACCCCATAAGTAGCCACTGGGACACATTTGCTCTTAAAAATAAAAATAATTTCTTTCATTGGCTTGTGGCCCAGCCACTTGGAGAATCTTAAAAGGGCATCTATGATTTGTTAGAATTGCATCACTCTAATATTGAATAAAAACGTCTGTTAACACGTCACTTTATGTCAATTTTATACACATTAGGACTCATTTTAGGCCGATGAATCTTTTGACCAAGTGGTGAGACACCGCAGAACGAGATAACTGATCAATATGTCAAGCACTATATAAATGACGTCACCAATATTTCTCACCACAATACATTTTACTTTGGATAAAGACATTGATTAAACTGTCGGCGCAACCATGACCTTTCAGTCATGAATAACCACACCTTATTAGAATTTTGCAAATTTTATTCCCTATTAATTACAATCTAATAGCAAAAGTGTCAATCTCAAAACCAAGAAGCAAAAGAGCATAATCACGATATGGCAACTGTAATAAGACTTCGATAATGCAAAGATCACAAACATAAGTGCACCAACATAAGATATACATAGATCAGAGTGCATAGAATATCATATACGTCTCAGTTCAGCATAGCACAATGTCAGTCACGTCTATTTGTGTCAGTCAAAGTGATCGCCTAGCCTAACCACTAATTAGCATCAGCATGTTGGACTTCATGCAAAATAATTTTGAACACAAATTTGGAAAACATCTAGCTAAGGTCTCTATTAAAAAATACAGCAGTTGGTACCTAGAAAGGAAAAGCAAGCAGACAAATTACAATAGCATTGTCATAATTACCCTCCTCGGAATAAGTCAGCATACAGGATCAGTCTTCGTCTTCAGGACATCAGTTAGATCGCCGTCAGTCTACTTCGTCTAAGGGACAGGGGACACTTCCCTCATAAGGAGGAAAAGTGTAAAAGGGCAGTCTATGGATGTGGATGTTTTGTTTAAATCTCAAATCATCAAACAGAGTGACAGAGTTTCTGGATGCAATCAATATCATTACCTACCTAGTTCTAACGACCCCCCTGTGTCATGAGTTTTTATCCCTTTTTCACAATACCTTCCCCCAAAATTCTATTGGATATTCGCTATACCCCACTATCATCAACCTATCAAATTATACATTAGGTAATCCAAATTGTCACCCCACGATAATTTATAACACTTTGATTGGTCTTCATAATTGACGTCTTCGGAGGTGGCACATCCGGATGGTATCATCGCCTTGGCACGTTTCTTAGGTCAAAAGTTCTCTTTTCCATGGTCAAATGTCCTTGAATATTTCTACTTTTGTTGCAAAACGTATAAAGTCCATTGTACAAACAGCCAATATGCGGATGGGAAGAAAATCATTATGGCTACATGAAACGAAGAAAAGAACAAATGCTGGGTCATGGCCCTTTGCGAGTCAGCACACTAGAAAAACAGAAAATATACTTTAATTATGGGAGTTACACGGCTAAATCTTCGACTCACGCTAACTTAAGGCCTATAGGATTTTCAATGCAATATCGTAAATACTAACATAAGTTTTGATTAATCATATCACAAACAAGTTTACTCATTATTGTCATTAGTTCAGTTTATTATAGTCATAATTCAAATGTACGTTAAGCAAATAACTAATTATTGTCGTTTTCTATGTGTAGCATTGTTAAGCATTTCACGTTAGCATTTGTAATATTTAAGCTACGCTCTCTCAGTCCCTCCTCTGATGACGCTCGTCATCACACAAACCTTTCCTTTGACCTTTTATTTTAATTTTTCACCTTGCGCATAATACGCATTTCATCATCTTGCCCTTTATGTGAGCTTTCCCATAATTCATAGAACATTTTCTCCTGGTTCTTTTAGTCCAATTTGTCTTTATTTTGTCATTAATTTTGCATGCCCCCCATAATCCTAATAGACATACCAAAACAATTAATAAACCCATAATTCTTTTTCCAAGTACCCCATTCCAAACGTTGGTAAACCAGCTCCCAACTCTGGCAATTCCCTTTCCAAATTTCTCCCAAACACTGAGTTCCTTCAAATCTTTCAAATCTGTACTATCTCTAGTAAGGTTAGTAAGCATACTTCTAATCTTCTTACTGTTATCTGGTATGAATGAACAACAATGACGCTCACTGAGCATCTTGAAGACCCCTCCACTCTTAGCTAAAAAGAATGTCTAAAGCAAGCCGATTTTGAAGAGTCATAGCTCTTTCTGCAGCAAGTTCAGTATCCATCAGGAGTATAGCCCCTGTAAAATTTGTCAACATGTTATCCACTATAGTAGACAACTTCTGAATTTTCATAGAATTCAAGATAACCCCTACTGATGGGATTATGGCTCCAAATATATCACCAATGACAGCCGCCACTGATTCTCGTTTTTGTCTGGGATGTTGTAGTTCAGACGTCTTAGGTATTTGTTTCAAGTCATCAATTTGGTAAATTTTTGGGAATACTATCCCCAAATAACATGTCCCATACCATCCCTTAGGGAGACGGTAATAAGCATTTAGCCCACAGATGTAATAGATCCCAGGAATCGCTGGATCTTGTCCATTCAGCATAAAGGTCCATTTACTCTGGAACAAAAACACATGTCTGCACTCACTCGTTCCCACAAACAAATTATCCTGTTCAGATTTTGGCCTATATATGCAAAGCCTACCTACATGTAATGCATCTATAGCTAGTTTGCCTTTTGTCTTTCTTGATTGCAGTGTAAGCATAATCATTTGCGTAAGTATGTTTCTCTAATCCTTTTTCTAATCTTTCTTTTAATGCTTTGCGTCTATTATCTATGTGATCTAAAAAGCTTTTCTCTACAGGTGATAATAAGCAAGTCAAATTATTGCGGTGTGCATAAGCAGTTCCAAATGTAAGCGTCGGCTCAAAGAATCCCCTAACTATTTTTATATCATGTTCCTTAGCTAACTTGTTTAAAAATGCAATCACAGGCACAAAAGAAAACACAACATCCAGATTTGAATAAAAATATTGCACATGCTCTTGATTATAGAATCTTGTTAGTAGCAAGCTGCAACTAATTCCATAAGTAAGAGGGAGGCTGTGATATGTAACTCCCTCCTGCACAGACGAAGGAATTTTAGCACATACATAACAATCTTTCGCATCAATAGTTTCCACATAGTCGTTTAGTAAGCGATAGAAGACATTAGTAGAAAGTTCCCCTTTTGCATTAGTTCCCTCATGCATGTGTCTTGCATCTTGCTCAAATCTCTCCCACGGTGTTAGTGTGGTAGTTTCAGGTTTTGAAGTAGCATTAATAGTTTCTTTCTCTATCCATGGCATTCCTACAATCACTCCCACAATTATTACTGCACACACAACACCTATTATAAGAGCTAGCCAATCGCACACCTTTCTTCCCTTGCTACTATTTCTATTGTAAGCCATGTTTATATAGAATCGGACAGCAGATCAACAACCAACTTGAGGATAAACTCTCTTCTTTTTTTTTTTCTCTTCTTTCTCTCTGAGTATACTACAGCGTCTTCACTCACTCCAGGACCTCTTGTCAAATCAGGTTAGCAGCTTGTCGTACTCAGGTTTAAAGTCAATCCAGTTTTAGTGTCACTTCCGGTAGTTTATAATGTCTCTTTTCAGTTTCAAAATTTTCCAGAACTTAACCAAGCTTCCCTCAGATTCGTTCAGGTACCATAGTATTGGCCTGGTACTTCTCGAGCAAAGCAGAATGCTAGAAATTCTTGTTGCCATTCAGAAGTTCTAGCATACGCCCATTCAGGGCCTGTATATCTTCTGTTTGCGATTCTTTTTCTTTTTAGCCTCGTTCACCCTGTTGTTCTCCTTCACTCAGATCATCCACTCGAGATGTGTTGTTCTCTTCTATTATTGTGTCATTTGATACATTTCTTATCTTGAAGAGTGGCTTATCTGGCCAATTGTCGCCTCTATGTGTCTTTTCTTGATGCGTCCCTTCAGGACGCTGGACAGTACCCTCCTCTTCTGATATGGTGCCCTCTCCTGATGGACCTGCAGCCGGTTCAGGAGACTCCGATACGTTCTGATTTCTCTCTACAATTTCTCCTTCTTCTCCTTCTTCTTCTGGTTCTGTGCCGGGTTCGAGCTCTAACCCGTATCCGTCTACTTCTGGGAGAACCTCTTCTTGACTTAGTTCTCCTGCCACATCTACTGAGATAGGCACTCTGTCACCTCTCTCGGACTCATTGACTGAGGGACAAGGCTGTTCTCAGTGGGCTCTCCAGTAGTCTCAGTTTCTTCCTGACTGTTCTCTGGCCCTGAGACTTCTCTTTCTAAAGTTGTTGTGCCGGAAACTTCAAGTTCCTCTTCAACAGGACATGTTACCCTTTTCGTATGACTGGCATGTATCCAGTTGGGAACTCCGGCACACTTCACAGCAGTAGTAGTCGTCAATATTACTTGATATGGCCAGTCTAACGTGGTTCTAGACACGATTTTCTTACGTGCTTCTTTACAACCACCCAGTCACCGGCTTGTAAAGAGTGGCCTGGATCGCCGATCGGTGGTAACGTGTTAGCTTTCACCTGGTGAGAGAAAGAGCGAACCACATCAGCCAAACCTTTGCAGTAATCCAACACCATATCATCTGTAATATTCACTAGTGCATTTGCAGGTACTGCTGGTAATCTCATAGCTCTGCCCATGAGGATTTCATGGGGGGATAGTCCCGTTTTCTTGTCTGGGGTGTTTCTCATTGACATCAGCACTAAAGGCAAGGCATCTGGCCACTTCATGTTAGTTGCTGCACACATTTTTGCCATTCTCGATTTCAAAGTACCGTTCATTTGCTCTACTAGTCCTGATGCTTCGGGCGATAGCTACAGTGCAGCTTTTGTTCAATGTTGAGCGCGGCACACAGAAGTTTAATTACCTCATTGTCGATGTGTCTACCCCAATCCGATTCTATAGAAACCGGAAACCCGAACCTTGGTATCAGTTCCCTAAGTAGTAATTTTGCAACTGTAAGGCTGTCATTTCTGTGTGTGGGATATGCCTCAATCCAGTGACTGAAAACACACACGATCACCAACACATACTTCAGTCCTCCACAAACAGGCATTTCAATGAAATCCTTTTGCATTTTGTTAAATGGACCTTCAGCTCTTCCAGTGTGGCTCAAAGTTACTACGGTTCCTTTTCCTGCATTCATCTGTTGACAGATGATGCATCTGTGACAAGTAGTTTCTGCGGCATGTCTGAATTTTGGATTAAAACAATCAATTTTGAATGACCTGATCATGGCATCTCTTCCCAGGTGAGCCTGCCCATGGTAGAGCCTGGCGAATTGGGATAGAAGGCTGTTTCACAAAACTAATTTCCCTTCCTCGGAGACTCATAGATCATCAGCCCTCTGTACACATTGCATTCTTTGCCAAGAGCGTTTTTCTTCCTTGCTTGCACGGCTTTGTAATGTTTTTAGCTCATCTAATGTGTCAACTACCCGCAATGCTAGGTTCAAACATGTGTCATTTTCAGTTTGTGGTAACAATTCCCATTGCTCCTTGAACGATATACAGTTCAATGCGCAGAATCTTGCGACTTGATCTGCATAGCTGTTTCCCATGGACACAAAGACTTGTGATCTAATGTGAGCACTGCATTTCACCACGGCAATTTCAAGAGGTAACTGAATCGCATGTAACAAATCCTTTATTTGTTCACCATTTTTCACAGGAGAACCAGATGAGGTCATAAAGCCTCTCTGTGACCAAAGTTGGCCAAAATCATGTACAATTCTGAATCCGTATCTGCTGTCAGTATAGATAGTGACTTTCAAATTTACAGCTGCGTGGCATGCCTTTGTAAGGGCAATCAATTCTGCCACTTGTGCAGAAAACACTTTTTCAAGCCAGGAGGCTTCAACGATACCAGTTATGGTACATACCGCATAGCCAGCTCTCAGTGTTCCTGTAGAATCTCTTAGACAGGACCCATCGACAAACATAATGCAATAATTTTCTTTTAACTGGGTGTCCTGTATGTCTGGACGGGGTTTGGTACACAGCTCAGCCACCTCAAGACAATCATGTTCAAATTCTTCCCCATCTTTGATTACAGTATTTTCATTAGGAAGTAAAGTTGCCAGGTTCAGTACAGTGCATCTCTTAAGGGTGACATTTGGTGACCCCAGTATGATCGTCTCATATCTAGTATGACGTGCATTTGTCATGTGCTGATTCTTAGTTCGAGTTAACAGAATTTCAACTGAATGTGGAACCATTACTGTTAGAGGGTATCCCATGACTATGCCTTCACATTGTAAAAGGCTCTGACCAACTGCTGCAACTGCACGCAAACAACCCGGTAAGGCTGCTGCGACATGGTCCAAGGTAGCTGAAAAATATGCTACAGGGCGATTTGCATCTCTGTGGACCTGTGTTAAGACAGACAAAGAACAAGCATCACGTTCATGACAAAACAACAGGAAAGGTTTCTCGTAGTCTGGCATTCCTAGTGCTGGTGCCATGCACATGCATTCTCTTAGTTCCATAAATGACTCAAACTCTTCTTTTGACAAAGTGATAGTATATGGCTCATCCTTGATTTCTTTACCTGTCAGTTTTATCAATGGCTTCGAAATGATTGAGAAGTTGGGTATCCACTGACGACAGTATCCCACCATTCCCCAAAACATCCTGACATCTCTTTTTGTTGTTGGAGGATTCATTTGCAAGACAGCTGTTATTCTTTCCTTTGATATTCTCCTGGGCCCTTTTTCAATCAACTGTCCTAAGTATTTCACCTCCTTCTGACAGTATTGTAACTTTCTGGGTGACACCTTGTGTCCATTTTTCCCCAGATGATTTAGTAATGCAATGGTGTCGTATTTGCAACTGTCCCTCGTTTTGGATGCAATTAGCAAATCACCAATGTATTGCACAAGAGTTGAATTAAAAGGCAGCACTAGTGGCTCCAAATCTTTTTTCAATATCTGATTGAAGATGGACGGTGATTTGGAAAACCCCTGAGGAATTCTGCACCAACTGTACACCTTATCCAGGAATTTAAAACTGAACAAAAATTGGCTGTCCTCATGAAGAGGTACTGAAAAGAAGGCTTGTGATAGGTCTACTACGGTAAACCATTCAGCATCACAGGGGACCTGAAACATTATTACTGCTGGGTTGGGTACCACAGGGCAACACTTTATCACAATTTCGTTTATCTTTCTCAGGTCCTGCACAATTCGAACTTTTCCACAAGGCTTCTTTAAACCCATTATGGGACAGTTACATGGACTGCTCAAGACTTCTTTCAGAACTCCCTGTCTGAGAAAGTCTGCAATTATTTGTGACACTTCGATAAGAACATCTTGAGTCATGTGGTATTGTGGCACTTGTGGGAACACTGCATTCGGTTTTATCTGAACTTTAACCGGTTCTACTCCTTTTATCAATCCTACTTCTTTCCCAGTTAAGTCCCACACTTTCTCTGTTACTGTCCCTTGTAGTTCGACAGGCCGATCGATCAAAGTATGCATTGGGAATAGAGTAATCAGAGGGTAGTCCTCATTTGTTCCTGTTTCTCCCTCTAAAAATTGACTTTCATCTCCCTCATCATCGCTATTTGTCTGAACTTCAATTCCATCATTGGAACAGGTAATCGAACATTTTGTTTTACACAGCAAATCTCTTCCCAATAAGGAGACTGGACTCGAGTCACAGACTACGAACCCATGTAGCCCCTGGAAGTTGCCGATCTCAACCTGAACTGGATCTGTAATCGGGTTAGTCAGATACTGATTTGCTACTCCAATCACTCTTATGGTACGCCCTGACAGAGGTAATCTTGGAACTTCCGCTCTTCTGACTGTGGAGCGTGTAGCTCCTGTGTCAACCAGGAATGAAACCTTATACCCCATCACCTTTCCCTCGACATATGGGCCTCTCTGATCCACCTCTAAGGATGCTGCTAGCCTGCATTCTTCACTATCGGAGCTATCATCTGACCAATCTTCATTCATGCCATTTTCACCTCGTAATGGGAACTGTTGTACAGTATTTTTTTGATTTGTTACCTGGCCTGTGACCTGCTAAGGAAGCATCACCTGTTGCTGTCCCATCGA
The DNA here is from genome assembly GCF_031143425.1 of Pleurodeles waltl. Classification (NCBI taxonomy): domain Eukaryota; kingdom Metazoa; phylum Chordata; class Amphibia; order Caudata; family Salamandridae; genus Pleurodeles; species Pleurodeles waltl. The sequence goes on from NC_090446.1 coordinate 393,263,611, forward strand.
AGCCATTGGTAATTGCATTTGCTGTCTAGGCACCATAGGAATCTGCTGCTGCACTGGTTGCATTTGTATTGACTGAAAACGCATCATTTGCATCTGCTGCATGGGCTGTACCCCTTGCATTTGTACCAAGTTGTTCTGAAAATTTGGGTTTTGATGTCTCATTTTCGGACCTCGCAAATTTTGTAATGTACCAACATTAGTGCTCTGCTGAACTGCACCATCCTGCACCATATTCGGGCACTCCCGTTTCCAGTGCCCCACGCCCTGCACGCGTGACATGGCAACATCTTTTTTGCCCCTTGAATGTCATTTTGAATTACAACTGTATTCAAATCTGAACTGCGGTTTACAAACCCTCTGCCTCGTCCTCTCAGTTGTGTCTGAAACACACCATTAATTTGCGGTTGTTGCTGTATCACCTGTTGAACTCCATTTCCCTGTATTCCAGCCTGTGCAGCCCTTATCTGCATCACCATCACCTTTTCCTTCAACTTTTTCTGCTTCAACTCAATCTCGTCACTACAGTACTTTGCAACCTGCAACACCTCATCAATCGGTTTAGCTTGCCAACAAATCAAATGATTCTTAATCATTTGGCTAACCTCTGGTCTCAATCCTTCGACGAATCTGAACACAAGGTGGTTCATGTCCTTTGGTTCAATAGTCTCAGTACCACTGTAGTGCTTAAACGCTTTTAACAATCTCTCATAATAAGCAGGTATTGACTCTTTAACCTCTTGAGAGGTCCGGTCGATTTTCTGCCAATCAGTCACCTTCGGCGACACCTTTTGTTTCAAAAACTCAATCACCTTATGATAATACTTCATCACCTCTTCAGAATGTGCCCCGGTCACTTTATCTCTTGCCGGCTCCTTCATCGGCCAACCTACCCCTCTCTTGCACTCAAGCCACAAATCAGGCGGAACAATGATCTCAAACAAGGTGTTCAAATCTTCCCAGAGACACTTTGCAAGTTTCACAAACCTATCTGTTTGCTGATACCACTCGATCGGTTTCTCTCTCAATCTGGGATAATCATTAGTGAAGGATAGAATGTCTCCTCTAGTCCAAGGCACATGAACTAAGACACCACCAGCTGTCTCTCTCATAGGTAATATTTTTACCGATTCCAAATCAGGCGAGGTCTTGGCTTGATTAGACCCTGGGCTGTCACCTTTTCCCTTATCCCTTTTCTTTACCCATCGGCCTTCCCATTTCTCCAGTGCACCCCAAATTTGTGCACTTTGCAACAGTTCTCTCAAATGTGCCCTCATTCCTGCAGATCTCATGTGCTCAAAATCCTTTGAGTCAAAATCTAATCTGTAACTTCTTTTAAAATGTTTAGTGTTTCCGATATCGATACTGTATTTGTCTGCCAGGTTTGATAATCTTTGATGCACCTTACCTACTTCTTTAGTAATTTTGGGCCATAAGTATCTCAATTCTGCCTCTGTGTATGACACCAATCTATTTACTCCCATTGTCCCTTCTACTAACTCGCCAGCTTCCACCCCTAGTCGTACAAAGTTCAGGTATTCATCTTGTTTTTCTTTCTCTGGTTCGACTGTAACCACTGCGGTCTTTTGTGAAGTATAAGTCTTTTCTAATCATTCATTTAACTGTTGAACTGTAAAACCCTGTAGTGAAATGTTCCCTGCATGCATCATTGCGGAATGTGAGGTATTCATACTCATGGTTTGTGGGGTTAGAACTCCCAATCCTGCTTGGCGCATTGCTTCGAGGGGTGCTCTTACCGGACTAAGGTCCATTAAGGGACTAGGCTTTTCAATTATATGTTCTCCGGGGGCCATTATCTGTGGAGTTCCCATAGACCCTACTCTTATCGCCTCCTGAGTCATCACTCCCTGATCACACACACACGTTTTACCCTGTGCATACAATGGTACTGGTGGACCGACAGTAATGGGTAACGATATGGCGGCAGGTGTCTGACCCGGACCCAGACTTTTTGGAGCAGCAAATCCATAGGTCTGTTCCAATGTACCCCGAACGGGTACTAATGGTGGACCAGCTACTGGATTGTACCCTGGTATCAGCTGTGGTTGTGGTTGAGATAATAATTTCGGAGTTGATTCAATCTGTATTAATTTTGGCTTTGTGTATATCGGGTCTGGCGGCGCTATCAAATTCGTAGTCGTCTCAAGCACTGGGACGTCAGGGTAGATTCTCTGTATCTGCGGTGGAGGCTGCAACTGTATCGGTATGTCTGGTGCAGTGGGTACACTGACACCATTCTGTATCAAAGCTGTATCGCTAGTCTGTACCGTGTCAGTAACTCCCTTTTCCTGCGTCTGGTTCCCAGGATCCAAGCTAGTACTTGGAGCACTGTCGCTTACCGCATATGGTGGCGGACGATCATGTAATAATCTGTCCATAAATTCCTCATCATCTGAATCATCTTCCTCTTCCCAAGATCTTTTATTCTCTTTAGATTTGTTTGAGTCTTTATCTGTTTTACAAGAGGCTTTCTTTCCCTGCGTCTCTTCTCCCTGTGCTATTGCTGGGAACAATTTTAATCCGTCTACAATTCCCTGTCTCCACATTTTGTTCTCATTATCCCACCTAGCCTCTGCATAGGATTTCTCTGCCCTTCTCAGTCTTCTCTGAAACCTTTCTTGTCTATGTTTAAGAGCCATCAAGTCCCAAATTGCCAAAGCCTCATACTGAGCTGGTCTCGGAGGTGGTTTCTGTGTACTTAACATCCACCTCAAATTTTCCAGTACCTTTGGATTAAACGTCCCATGTTCTGGGAACGCTAGACATCCCTCCTTCTCTGTTAATTTGCGCCATTGTTTCATCCATAAGCAAGGCGCGACACCTTTCTCTTCCATGACTATATAAGCTGGAGTACCCTCGGGTGGTGTAGGCTCTCCATCAGTTGCAACAATATATACGTCTCCCTTTAGAGCGCTCTTAAATGCTTTAACAAAATTCATTTTTGTGATTCTCTTATTTTGTACTTAATCAGAAGTGACTTAGTTCCCAGGACACTCTTCACCCGCCCTTCTCAACCTATTGCCTCTCACGGACGGCAGCCAATCCGTGCGCAACCCCTCTCGACAACCGACCTATCTCAGCGCGGCACTACTGACGTCACACTCACACACACTGCAGCTGACAAAGTCTTGCGGCTTGTCCGCTCCTCACTGAACCTATACAATCTCACGTAAACTAATGCAATTATTGCGAGCACCTTAAATGACAACACAAATCTGCCGGTTTACTACAGGAAGGGTAACACATTCACTTCAGAACTTTACAGAGATTTCACTTGAAGCCTCGGCCGCTACTTTCTCCTTATCAGTTCCCAGATGTGCAAGCAGAATTCGAATCGCAAATACTACTCTCGACTTGTCAATGGCTTATTCTAGTGCACCTTAGAACTCACCAAATCTCCATCGAAGGTTTTCATACACACATTATGACTCAGACTCGACTTGTCAGTCACACCCGATTGACCTATTAAACCGCACAGATTACAACATAAACCATTTTTTCTTTATACTCCGGAGTCTTAGACCTCAACAGGTCCGTACACAACAATCAACCACGTGGATAATTTTTGAGCATTAAGCGCTACTTTCACATGAAGTACGCCGATTTCCCTACTCTCATACTGTGGAGTACGCCCACTCCTACTAAACAACACATATCTTGGCCTAAATACACACAAATCTTCACAATCGTCTGCAAAAGGCATAAGCTTAAGCAAGCGCAAAAACCCTAACCACATACATTATGGCGCCGAGAACATTCCCAACTTATTTAGGCAGGCTCCAAGACCCAGGGAAAGTCATGGTGAACTTAGAAACCCATCATACCTCCAATTTGCATTATCACAGAAAAACAAATTAAACAATAATTTTTCCGTTCTGGGCCCCCAAGGGCCAAACCGTCACTCTGCTACCAGGACTGTTAACGCGTCCCTTTATGTCAATTTTATACACATTAGGACTCGTTTTAGGCCGATGAATCTTTTGACCAAGTGGTGAGACACCGCAGAACGAGATAACTGATCAATATGTCAAGCAATATATCAATGACGTCACCAATATTTATCACCACAATACACTTTACTTTGGATAAAGACATTGATTAAACTGTCGGCGCAACCATGACCTTTCAGTCATGAATAACCACACCTTATTAGAATTTTGCAAATTTTATTCCCTATTAATTACAATCTAATAGCAAAAGTGTCAATCTCAAAACCAAGAAGAAAAAGAGCATAGTCACGATATGGCAACTGTAATAAGACTTCGATAATGCAAAGATCACAAACATAAGTGCACCAACATAAGATATACATAGATCAGAGTGCATAGAATATCATATACGTCTGAGTTCAGCATAGCACAATGTCAGTCATGTCTATTTGTGTCAGTCAAAGTGATCGCCTAGCCTAACCACTAATTAGCATCAGCATGTTGGACTTCATGCAAAATAATTTTGAACACAAATTTGGAAAACATCTAGCTAAGGTCTCTATTCAAAAATACAGCAGTTGGTACCTAGAAAGGAAAAGCAAGCAGACAAATTACAATAGCATTGTCATAATTAACCTCCTCGGAATAAGTCAGCATGCAGGATCAGTCTTCGTCTTCAGGACATCAGTTAGATCGCCGTCAGTCTACTTCGTCTAAGGGACAGGGGACACTTCCCTCATAAGGAGGAAAAGTGTAAAATGGCAGTCTATGGATGTGGATGTTTTGTTTAAATCTCAAATCATCAAACAGAGTGACAGAGTTTCTGGATGCAATCAATATCATTACCTACCTAGTTCTAACGACCCCCCTGTGTCATGAGTTTTTATCCCTTTTTCACAATACCTTCCCCCAAAATTCTATTGGATATTTGCTATACCCCACTATCTTCAACCTATCAAATTATACATTAGGTAATCCAAATTGTCACCCCACGATAATTTATAACACTTTGATTGGTCTTCATAATTGACGTCTTCGGAGGTGGCACATCCGGATGGTATCATCGCCTTGGCACGTTCCTTAGGTCAAAAGTTCTCTTTTCCATGGTCAAATGTCCTTGAATATTTCTACTTTTGTTGCAAAACGTATAAAGTCCATTGTACAAACAGCCAATATGCGGATGGGAAGAAAATCATTATGGCTACATGAAACGAAGAAAAGAACAAATGCTGGGTCATGGCCCTTTGCGAGTCAGCACACTAGAAAAACTGAAAATATACTTTAATTATGAGAGTTACACGGCTAAATCTTCGACTCACGCTAACTTAAGGCCTATAGGATTTTCAATGCAATATCATAAATACTAATATAAGTTTTGATTAATCATATCACAAACAAGTTTACTCATTATTGTCATTAGTTCAGTTTATTATAGTCATAATTCAAATGTACGTTAAGCAAATAACTAATTATTGTCGTTTTCTATGTGTAGCATTGTTAAGCATTTCATGTTAGCATATGTAATATTTAAGCTACGCTCTCTCACGTCCAATTAAGATCTGCATCAAACAGGATCCCCAAGTAAGTAAAATGTGGAGTTTTCAAAATTTCCTCATCACTAAGAACAAACTTTTTGGACTTAACAAACTTAGGGCCACATTTCATCACATAAGATTTAGAGTGATTGACCTTGAGGCCCATAGAATCCATAACGTTAAAAACAACTAAAAGAAGTTGAAGAGTGTTAGCTGTTAGGGCGATGAGGACAGCATCATCCGCATGAAGCAAAACATGGACTTCTTTTATGCACATTCTGGGGAAGTCTTTTCACTGCGTAGTCAGATAATTCTCCAGAGAATTAATATAAATTAGAAACAAAAAGGGGGCCAAAACACAACCCTTCCTCTTAATTGATGGGAACGCATCAGTAAGATCCCCTCCCGAGCTATAACGGACTCATCTGGGGGCTTGAATCCTCACGTAAGACAGTATCAATATCTACTTGGTTATGCCATAAAAGATTTCTGTGAAAGGCAACCTTATCTACCTTATCCCAACTAATACTTAAGCCTTTTTTAGAACTTAGTCTAGCTGCAGGCAAAGAATATTAGATAGCTTCCTAGTTACAGGGAATTTAGGTTTCAGAATGAGTGGATTATGATCACTCAAACATGAGATCTTAACTTTACAAAAGGCGTCTAATGGTAATAGCAGCCTAGAGACTAGAATATGGTTGATGGAAGAGCTTGATTTTGGCCTATAAAGGTGGGGGGTTTTACAGAACATGAAAACAAGTGATCCAGGAGTAACATCAAATTGCTCAAATTGGGTAATTGAATTTGTCACAAGTACCAAATATTTGACTTTCCCCAAAAACATATAAATTAATATTAAAATCCCCCACCCATACCATTACCACCTCCTTAGCAAGCCACACAAGAGTTTATGGAGAGATACTTCTAACTCATCCACAATGGCCACCTCTTCATGATCACAAATATTATAATAAAAATTCACCAGAAACATATCGAAAGACCTATGAAATGTAATCAACAACACACAATAGTATGTGGAGGCCACCTTAACAGAGATATTGGAATTTACCACAGAAACAGACATGAAAGTCACCAGACCCCCCTTTGCCCTCCCTGAAGTGGAAGAGATAGCAGGTATGTGAAAATAAACAAACCTGTGAACATAGGGGACATCCACCAGCCAAGTTTCTTGGCAGCAAATAATATGATATCTCGCCACAAAACGTAGCTAGTCTGAGCATTCCAAATTAGAATGGGGGCCTGCCACGTTCCAAGATATCATACTCAGGGTGCCAACTAACTCCATGGGATCACTAGGGGGAGGCGACGCAGGAAAGAAATTTGCGCTGTCCCTTGTCACAGCACTTCAATTTGGCATTCAGTCATTTTGGTCCAGGTATGAAAGAACATCAAACCTATTGCTTAGGGGAAGAAAGCAAACCTGTTGTGGATTCTGAGAATAAACATTACAGCTTGTTGCTTCATTCTGGAAACCATGACCCGGCTGAGGAAAGGACCTCTGAGCCCAAGGGGCATGGAAATAGCCCCATAGGTAGGGCTTGATACCTTCCTGCTTATATGACTAAAAGCAGAGAGATTGCAAAGTGCCCACACAACAGAGGGATTTCTAAAATTAATTGCCACACAGTCTCAATTAATAGTTTTCAGTGACAGGCCAATCCAGGCAACCCTCCTTGTAGAAACAATTTTCTTTGAAAGGTCACAGAGCCAATCCGTATACATTCCCAGCCAGTGCAGTGCCTTATTCTTCAAGGTAGCATGCTCCTCCAAGGACCTACAATTATTCTTGGGAACATTAACCAGTACAATTATATTCAGAGTGCATTCAGGTGGAATATTAAGGCATGAAAGAAGAACCTTATCACTGCATCTTTCACTCACTGGTTCCTGCTCACTCCTGTGTCACTTTTCAGCAGAGTCTTAAGGCCTCCTGGGTAACATTGGAAACACTGACCCACCCGGCCAGGTATTTGGCATAGTAGGTGGAACAAAGACTGAGGGATCCCTATTCGCGGGGGGCTTTCCACTGAAAAGGTTTACAGGATTTGCAGGAATAACCTGTTCATCTGATTGCTGAGGACAATCTCTGGGAGGACAGGGAGAAATAACTTGGCTACGCCAGGCTTCCCGGGTGTGGTAGCCAAATCATAGGAATGAGAGGAGCAAGTAGATCTTGCAATATTATTCTCCTCAAATGTACACTTTTTTGACCACTATCCAAGAGTTTTTTAAGTGCCCTCTCAATAGCATCCAAACGCTCCATTATTGATCTCAGTATGGAATCTAAGGCAACTATTATGGGGACAGCTGTCAGCTAATCATCTCTCACTCTGCACCTCAGGGGGCATCCTGATGTGTGAATGGCCAGTTTGGTTTCAGTGCCCCGCCGGTGCGTGGGGGCACATCTTCCGCCACACCCTCATACATCTCAGGGCAGGGGGGCGAGGTGCCCGCTGCTCGTCAAGTACTCAGTAGTGTCGCACCTCACGCTGCCTTGACCTCCCGCCTCCTGAAACATCTCTGCCCTCCCCTTTATCCCCCATCCTTCGCTGCTACCTCCTCCCACAGAGCCTTGTTCCCGGGCCACGTCTGAAAGGGGCTCATTGTCCTTGCCTTGCTGGGAAGAGGTCACAGGGCAGCAGTCTTCTCCCCAACCACGAGAGAGAGCAGGACTGCAGTCGTACTCCAAGTCTGGAGAGAGCAGAGGATGCGGGTAGCACAGTAACAGACTTGCAAGATCCCCGAGGAAGGTGCGCCCCACAGGGTATAAGCCACCCTCTGCCCATTCCGTGTCTTGGAAAGAAAACGTATGTGCTGATAAAAAGACTAAACAAAATACACTTCATTGAAAGTTGTCACAGTGCCCTTTCCTCGGGATCTGCACAATGCTGACCAAAAGGCCCACCTCCCGGCGTCACCAACTCAGAAAGCTATCAGAACGCAGAGTTTTGCTGAAGCCAGGTGGGGGAATGGGAATTAGGGTAGGGAACTGCAGGGAGAGAGATCTGTAAAGAAAATGATTAGGACAAATATGCATATACTCTTTCATAACAGTATAAACTCACCAATAGACTCTGGAACAAAGGCGTCTCTGTGATATCGGATTGAGACTCTTTAAGAACTGGGTGTAGCCCCTTCTTTGAATCATGGAACAAGAATGAACTGCAATCTCTGTACCTAAAGATGGCAAGAGCTTTGGACTATGATCATACTCTGAATATTAACCATGTAACAATTATGCTTTCATAACATAAACGTTTGATCTCAGCCGAGAAAAGCACAAAGATTTAAATATGTATCTCATATATTGCACTTCCCAAAAAACAATGAAACTACAGCTTGCTTTTCTCAAGCGCTTTCACGTTTGCAATGAGGCCTGAAAAGTTTTACTAATTGAACTTGAAGCGCTTTGATAGTCATGCATGAAGCGCTTTACTCATTATGCCAGGGGCGCTTCTACTGGTTTTGCCTGAAGTGCTTTAATTGTTGTGCCAAGGGCGTTTTACTCGTGTGGCCTGAAGCGCTTCGATTGTCGTGCCAAGGGTGCTTTCCTCGTGTGGCCTGAAGCGCTTTGATTATCGTGCCAAGGGCACTTTACTCGTTTAGCCTGAAGCGCTTTGGTTGTCGTGCCAAGGGCGCTTTACTCGTTTTGCCTGAATAGGTTTGATTGTTGTGCCAACGGCGCTTTACTCGTTTAGCCTGAAGCGCTTTGCTCGTTGTGCTAAGGGGCGCTTTACTCGTGTGGCCTGAAGTGCTTTGATTGTTATGCCAAGGATGCTTTACTCTTTTGGCCTGAAGCGCTTTGATCGTTGTGCCAGGAGCGCTTTACTTTTGGTCTTAAGCGTTTTGCTCGTTTTGCTAGGGGGCGCTTTACTTTTAGGAGTAAACAACCCCCTTCAAGATTTGACTCATCAAGACCTTACCGATACGAGTACGACCTACTCGTTTTTTAATTCACCATGGAAACAAGGATACTCTGACATGCTGCCACTCTGCCATGCAGGAAATCCGCTTTCTTCAGAGGAACTCCCCACGAGGTCCGACTGCACCGAAGTCTTCAAAATAGTGAGCAATGTGCTTGGGTGTGGCTGGGCTTTATAGGCTGTGGTGGGGCGCGGATATTGGGCTTGCTAGTACAGAGGCTCAGACCCAATTTTATAGGGGTTTATAAGGCCGAGGCCAGAGTTTTATTGGTGTTTAGAAAAAATAAAAATAAAATGATAAACACTTGAAACTGGTCTTCTCCTTTTTCTTTTCCTCCGTGGAGTCTCTGTTTATAGATACGGTAAGGTGCTCAGATCCTTAATGTTTCTTTCTTTCTTTTTAGGGCGTTCCACTGACGGCTTCTTCTTGGATGCATGGGGACCCTCGACAGAACCAGAGGACAACACACGGTAAGTGGGACGGTACGTTATTATATTTGTGTTTTGTTAAGAGACGGCAGGGGTGTGAGGGGAAAAACCGATAGGGATGGTGTAGTTAGGGGGGGGGGAGAAGCTGGTGGACGACTATTGGGCCTGTGTCAGGGTAGTGACAGGCGGTCGAGGTGCTTTGTGACTTCCCCAGTTCCCCAACCAAAACTGCCCTGTTCCCCTTCTACCCTCCCCGGTTCCTTTTCCCTCTACTACTTCAAGGGGATACTGAGCTCGGTCCCCATGAATGCAACTTATCGTCGCCCAGTGTTCTGCCTTATTTTTCATAGACTTGACTATATCCCGCCGTATCACTGACTGGCTACATCCGGAGTCAATCAATGTCATGACCATTTGTCCATTAATTCGTAGAGGATATTTAAAGGATGTATCGCCTGCCCCTATACACAAGACTCTCCCTCTAGTAACCCCGATCTCCATAGGTTCTACTCCCTCATGTTTCTTGGGACAGACTCTGGATATGTGGCCCCACTCCCCACAACTGAAACATTGAGGTTGTTGCATTGGATTTCTCTCTGTTCCCCGAGAGGAGGTACTTGGTTCCTCAGGGTTTCGCCTAGGTGTATATTGAGGAGGGGTTGCAGGTGACTTGCCTAGGGATCGGGAAGGTTGGCCTCTTACATCTACGGACCGATGATAGGCGCACGCCAAATCAACCGCTAGTTCGGTGTCGATCTTAGGATGTTGTCTGATCCAGTTCCGGGTGCTCATGGGAAGGGAGTCTAGATACTGCTCTAAAATAACGGCCTTGATGACATCTTCACGGTCGGTCCCTAAGGGTCCTAACCATTTCAATCCTAGGTCTTTCACGCGGTAGTAAAAGGTACGCGGATCCTCATGTAGTTCCCATTTCACTTTATGGAACTTTGTTCAATAATACTCAGTATCATGTCCCACTCGCTCCAGTATACTCTTCTTAATTTCGGAGTAGGGAGTCGTGCCTCCCGGATTGGCGGCCTGATAAGCTGACTGGAGATTACCGGTTAAGAGAGGAGCTATATATTGACCCCATCGATTTTCAGGCCATTGAGCTGATGAGGCGACCCTTTCAAAGTTTGTAAAAAAGGAGTCGGGATCCTCTCCCTCCTGATATTTCTGTAATACCGAACTTGGTACATTAGGATGTACCTTACTGGCAGCAATTGTATCGGTCAGTTTTTGCATAGCAGTCTCATGAACTAACTGATTATTGGCAATTATAGTGGCCTGACTCTTCAATGCCGCTTGAAGGGCCTCTCTATCTTCTTTGGCCTCCCTTTGTTGTGCCTCCCAGACTAGTTGGAGATGGCGTTGACCCTCTGCCAATTGCTTTATCAAATCCTCGAGGGTGGGTTTCTCTTCCATGCTGGCAATACCTCTGTACAGCCCGAGAGGAGAGAGAGGGGGGAAAAAATTGTAGTCCCCTCAGTTCTCCGAGATCCCACTTCTGACACCACTGTGGTGGGGCGCGGATATTGGGCTTGCTAGTACAGAGGCTCAGACCCAATTTTATAGGGGTTTATAAGGCCGATGCCAGAGTTTTATTGGTGTTTAGAAAAAAAAAATAAATGATAAACACTTGAAACTGGTCTTCTCCTTTTTCTTTTCCTCCGTGGAGTCTCTGTTTATAGGTACGGTAAGGTGCGCAGATCCTTAATGTTTCTTTCTTTCTTTTTAGGGCGTTCCACTGACGGCTTCTTCTTGGATGCATGGGGACCCTCAACAGAACCAGAGGACAACACACGGTAAGTGGGACGGTACGTTATTATATTTGTGTTTTGTTAAGAGAAGGGAGGGGTGTGAGGGGAAAAACCGATAGGGATGGTGTAGTTAGGGGGGGGGGAGAAGCTGGTGGACGACTATTGGGCCTGTGTCAGGGTAGTGCCAGGCGGTGGAGGTGTTTTGTGACTTCCCCAGTTCCCCAACCAAAACTGCCCTGTTCCCCTTCTACCCTCCCCGGTTCCTTTTCCCTCCTTTTTCCTCCCTTCTGCCCTTTTTGGATAAGCGTCCCTAAACAATCCCTGTACCTTGTTTAGCCACGACCCTCCTGGGTCGTGGCAGGATTCTGCGTCTTCGTTGGAGGTTTCTCCCTCTCCGACGTAAGTGCGGGGTTGCTGTTCCTTCCGTCTCGGTTCGGCTCCCAGTAGTCTCCCGTTTTCTCCTCCTTCGCTCCTCTCGTCCTTCTCCTTCGTCTCTCTCCCGGCGTCTTCTTCCATCCGCCTTTTTCCGTCCTCCCTCATCCGGTTTTCGGCGTCTTCAGAGACGCCAACCCGGAAGTCTGGTCTTTCCCCGAAGCGCTGTCCCGATGCGTCTCCATGACAACGCGTCATGGAGGGGGAAGAAAGACTCCTCTGGCGCGAAGGCAACAGCACTGTAGGCGAGGTGCAAGACACTCGCCTACATAGGCCTGCCACACCCCAAGATGGCAGCTGCCTCTAAAAACTTGGGAGTTGTAGTCCATTCATAGAATGGCATTGATAAGTGCATCTTGTCCACCAATGTCCTGACCCTGCAGCTACATGAGCTTTACCACATGGCAGACAACGCTGATGACCACTTCTTGAGCAAGCAGGGATGACAAGCATGACGCGCCGCAAAGACGCGAAGCAGAGGTCAGGGCGAGTCCTGG